>NC_057726.1:71674879-71687816 GCF_004010195.1 Chiloscyllium plagiosum | reverse complement strand
GGTGAGGTGCTAGCATGGATAGAGGATTAGTTGGTTGTCTGTTAGAAAGCAGATAGTGGGGATAAAAAGGTCCTTCTCAGGATGGAATCCAGTGACCCGTGGTGTTCCGCAAGGCTCAGTGTTGGGATCACAACTTTTCACTTTATACATTAACGATCGAGATGAAACAACTGAGTGCATTCTGGCTAAGTTTGAAGATGGTAAAAAGATAGGTAGAGGGACAGTTGGCATGGAGGAGCTGGGGAGGATGCAAAAGGACTTGGACTGGTTAAGAGAATGAGCAAATAAGTGGCAGATGGAGTTCCGTGTAAGAAAGTGTGAGGTCATGTACTTTGGTAGAAAGAATAGAGGCATGGACTATTTTCCAACTGGGAAGAAAATTCAGAAGTCTGAAGTGCAAAGAGATTTGGGAGCCCTAGTCCAGGAATTTCTCAAGGTAGACTTGCAGGTTGAGACAGTAATTAGGAAGACAAATGCAATGATGTCAGTTATTGTGAGAGGACTTCAATATAAAAGCAGAGATGTACCTCTGAGGCTCTATAAGGCTCTGGTAAGGCCACATTTGGAGTAGTGTGCACAGCCTTGGGCCCTGTAACTCATGAAGGATGTACTGACCCTAGAGCGTTTTCAGAGGAGGTTCTTTATTTGAGGGCTCTGGGTCTATACTCAGTGGCATTTAGAAGGATGAGGGGGCATCTAATTGAAGCTTACAGAATACTGAATGACTGGGACAGAGTGGATGTTGGGAAGATGCTTCATTTGTGAGGAGAGACTAGAACTTGAGGCCATAGCCTTAGAGTAAGGGGAAGACCTTTTGGATAAGGAGAAACGTCTTCAGCCAGAGAAAGGTGAATGTATGGAATTCACTGCCACAGAAGGCTGTGGAGGCCAGGTCATTGAGAGCACTTCAGATTGAAATGGGTAAGTTCTTGATTGCCAAAGCGATCAAGGATTAATGGGAGAAGGCAGGAGAATGGGGATGATAAACTTATTAGCCATGACTGAATGGTGGAGTAAACTCGATGGGCTGAATGGCCTAATTTCTGCTCTTGTGTCTTTTGGTCTGATGGCGTTTTTCAGGGTAGTGTCCTTGGCCCAAGCATCTTCAGCTGCTTGATCAATGATCAATATAAGGTCAGAAGTAAGGATCTTCACTGATGATTGCACAATGTTCAGCACAATTCATGACTCCTCAGAAACTGAATCTGTCTTTGTTTAAATGCAGCAAGACCTGGACATTACCCAGGCTTGGGCTGACAAGTGTAAAGTAAACTGTGCACCACACAATGACCATCTCCAATTAGAGACAATTTTCACTTTGTTGGTCAATGCATCGTGTACAGAAATTGTGAGGTCATGTTACAGGTGTACAGGATATTGGATAAACTACATTTGGAGTACTATGGACAGTTTTGGGGTTTCCCTGCTATAGGAAAGATGTTGTGAAACTTGAAAGGGTTCAGAAAAGAATTACAAGGATATTGCCAGGGTTGGAGGGTTTAAACGAAAGGGAGAGCCTGGGGGGGGGGTAAATTCCTTGAAGCATTACAGGCTGATGGGTGACTTTACTGAGATTTATAAAGTCATGAAGGGAATGGATAGGGTAAACAGACAAGGTGCTTTCCCCGGGTGAGAGAGTCCAAAACTCAAGGACGTAGGTTGGGGTAAGAGGAGAAAGATTTAAAAGGGACTGAAGGGGCAACCTTTTCACGCAGCGCATGGTGCGTGTATGGATGAACTGACAGAGGAAGTGCTGTTGACTGGTGCAATTACAATATTTAAAAGGCATCTGAATGGGTATATGAAGAGGAAGGGTTTAGATGGTTAATGGCAAAAGCTGGCAAATGAGACTTCTTCCAGGATATCTCGTTAGTATGGACGAGTTGGAGCGAAGGCTCTGATTCCATACTGTACATCTCTATAACTCTATGACTCTAAACACATTACCATCACTGAATTCCCTACTGTCAACATCCTTGGAGTTACCATTGACTAGAAACTCAACTGAACACACCAGAAAATATAACAGCTGCAACATTAAATAAAAAGCTTGGAATACTGCACTGAGTAACTCACTTCCTCACTCCCAATGCCTGTCTAACATCTACAACACAGGAGTACAATAAAACACTATCCACTTGCCGGGATGGTTGCAGCTCTGAAACTCTGAAGAAGATTGACACTCGCCAGGATAAAACAGTCTCCTTATCTAGCACCACCTCCACAAGCATTCACACCTTCCATCATCAACACTTTGTAGCTGCAGTATGTATTACCTACAAGATACCATGCAGAAATTTATGTCCGATATCCTGAGACAGCACCACTCACAATCACTTCAATTGAGAGCCATGAGGGCAACAGATACATGTGAATGCAAGCACCGGCAAGTCCATGATCAAACCACTCACCATCCTAACTTAGAAATAAATCACATTTCCTTCTATGTTGGTGGATCAAACTCCTGGAATTATCAATTGTGGGTCTACCTACAGCACATGGACTGTTGTCGTTCAAGACGGCAGCTCATCAGTACCTTCTCAATGGAAACTATGGATGCGCAATAAATGGCTAGCCAGCAACACCCATCACCCAAGAGAGAATAAAGGTAATGGTCAATACTTTGTCTAAGATGTAAGAAGATAGGAACATGAGTTGTCCAGACTCGGGTCTGGAGACCCTGGATAAGGTTAGGATAAAGTAGTTTATGGTATTAACTTCACTGATCTCTGTCATGCAAGGCTGGAATCTCCAACCAGTGGAAATCACTTTTCAGCATAATCACCTCCAAACAATGAAACAATTGCCAATGATCCTGAATTATCATGTCTCTTTATCATTCACGTCTCCCAATCTTTTGCCTTCAGTTAGTAAAGAAACATGCTACATATTGGCTCTATTCACAATGTTTCACGTTTCCATATCTAATCAATCATCATCTAATGTTTCCACTCTTTGAACATTTAGATTTACTCCCATTACATTTGACTAGTTTCACAAATAATTCACAACTGGTTTTGAAAAATGTTGAAGTAAGATTGAATGAATAGTTTAGGAAGAGAAACAATTCTCATTAGTGGCATTGTTTTGAGCACCATTCTTGCCCAGATTATTGATTACATTCAAAACAGAAATGGTTGACCAGTTACACAAATGTGGGCAGATATTACTTACCAGATACTGCAACAACGACAAGCACAGGGCAGAAAATGACATCAACATCAGCGAGTATTGATACCACACTAAAGGGATACTTCATTTTCTGTATCAAATATTCCAAACTTGACTTGAAACTGTCACCAGCTCAAAATATCTATATACATATCAACTAAATCCTCCAAGGATGTAATTAGATTGATATTACTTACAGTCTTCTGAACAAACAGACCTGAAATTAACTGGTAAAAGAATAGGGTGCAGAATACCTAATATGGAACTGGGTCACAAAAGTATAAGGCAGAGAGAAAAGGAAATTCTGCAGAGTGTATGTGTGAATATCGGTAGAATGTTCCGTAAGGATGCAGGGCTGATTTCACAAGTAGCCTCAGTATATTTATTTCATTCTTTCCTAAGATCAGGGCACCCATGGTATAGCCAGGACTTGCTGTCCACCCCTCAGTATCCTTCAGAAGGTGGTGGTGAGTGATCTTCTTGAACAACCACCATCGATCTGGTCCAGATGCACACAAACATACAGTTGCACACTTCATCAAGTTGGAACGTGAGAGAGTTAATTTTGAGACGAGGGTCCTGAATCTGAATCAGGGAAACTACGATGGAATAAGCCACGAGCTTAGCGAGGATGAATTGGGAAAGTTTATATACGGACATAAGAACTAGGAGCAGGAGGAGGATGTCCGGCCCTTCGAGCCTGCTCCGCCATTCAATAAGATCAGGGCTGATCTTTTCATGGCCTCAGCTCCACTTACCCACCTTCTCACCATGACCCTTAATTACTTTGCTGTTCAAAAAATTATCTCTCTAAGCTTCAAAAGCATTTACTGCGGAATCGACAACTACGTAGCTTGGCTGGGAATTCCTTAGGTTCACAACCCTCGAGGTGAAAAAGTTCCTTTTCAGTTCAGTCCTAAACCTGCTCCCCCTAATTTTGAGGATTATACCCTTATGTTCTAGTATCCTGGCAAGCGCAAAACATCCTCTCTATTTCTAACTTATCCGTTCCCTTCATAATTTTATATGTTCCGAAAATATCCCTCCTCATTGCTCTAAATTCCAGTGAATATAATCCGAGTCTGCTCAGTCTCTCCTCATAAACCAATCCCCCCAATTCCGGAATCCACCCAGTGAACCTCCTCTGCACCCCCCTCTCGTGCCAGTACATCCTTTCTTAAGTCCAGAGACCAAAACTGTACACAGTACTCCAGGTGCGGCCTCACCAGCACCCTATCCAGCTACAACATAAACTCCCTGCTTTTAAACTTAATACCTTGAGCAATGAAGGAAAAACACTCCATTTGCTGTCTTTATTATGTCTTGCACCTGCAGGCCAACCTTCTGTGGTTCATGCACAAGGACACCCAGATCCCTTGGCACAGCAGTATGCTGTAGTTTTTTGACCATTCAAGTAATAGTCCTTTTTATTGTTATTCCTACTAAAAAGGATGACTTCACATTTATTAATATTGTACTCCATCTGCCATCTTTACAGAAAGGAATGACAGTTGAGAGGCAAAGGCAAGCATTCAGAGAACAAATGAGTGAACCACAAAAGTTGTGTTTTCCGGTCAGGTGCAAGAAAAAAAAGAGAACAGTGGCCAAACCATGGCTTATGGGGGAAGGTAGAGGGTATGAGATGCAAAAGGCAGATGTACAAATTGGTAAAGGAAAACAATAGTTTGGACAGTGGGCCACTACCTGGCAGATAAAGTGTCATGTAGGTAATGTGAGGTTAAATGTTTTGGCAGTAAAAATATGTGAGCAGATTATGATTTGTGTGGCTGCAAATTGAGAAAGGAGAATTTGTAATGAAACCCTGGTGTCCGTATGCACCATACGCTGAAATTAAGCCCACAGTTGCAGCAGGCAATAAAGAAAGTGAATTGTATGTTTGCCTTCAGAGTGAGAGGAATCAATAGAGGACTAAGGAATTCTTGGTGCAATTATATAGGGCAATGGTGAGCCTCCACCTGGAATATTGTTTACAGATTTGGTCTCTTCATTTGAGAAAAGATGTGCTTGCTGTTGAGGAGTAGCAGCAAAGGCTTTCCAAGTCGATTCCTGGGATGGCAGGATTGGTTAGAGACAAAAAGCCTGCAGATGCTGGAATCCAAAGTAGACAGGCAGGATGCTGGAAGAATGCAGCAAGGCAGACAACATCAGGAGTTAGAGGCGTGGATGTTTCTGGTGTAACCCTTCGTCAGGACTGGGTGTGTGTGTAGGGGGAACTGCAGATTAACGGAGTGGTGTGAGTACAGTGGTGAAGTGGAGATTGGTGAAGGCAGGTAGAGGGTATCAACTAGTTGGTCAATGGGAGGAATGGATATATTTGGTGGCAGGGAGAGGTGCAAGGGAGGGGGGGTGCTGGGAATGGAGTCAGGGAGTATGAAGGGAGGTTATTTGAAATTGGAGAGTTCAGTGTTGAGTCCTCCGGGTTGTAGGCTGCTCAGGCAGAAGATGAGATGTTGTTCCTCAAATTTGTGGTGTGGGTCCTGAAGGACGTTTTGATAAGCACATGAATATGCAACGAATGACAAAGGGTGGGCAGAAAGTACTAATTTAATTTGGCATCTTGTTCAGCCCAGTATCATTGGCTGAAGGCCCATTCTACTGCTGGACAGTGCTTTGTTAATTCAGGATAATTAGTGACTTGGAGGGAACCTCCAGGTGACGATGTTTCCATGTAACTGCTTCCCTCGTTCTTCTAGATGGAAGCGGTTGTGGGTTTGGAAGGTGCTGTCGAAGGATCTTTGGTGAATTTATCCAATGCTTCGAGTAGATGATTCTGAGCATCGTAGTGAAGGAGTTCGTGTTTCTGGATCTAGTATCGATTAACTGGGCTGCTTTGCCCTGGGTGATCTCAAGCTTCTTGAGTGTGGTTGGAGCTGCACTCACCCAGCCAAATGTTGATTATTCCATCACAAACGAGATAAGGAGAGTGCAGAGACAGTATGTTCCTGTAAGGGGGAAGGGTTGGGCTGGTAGTTGTGGGGAATGCTGAATGACTGGAGAAATTGAAGTTCCAGTCAAGAAAAAGAAGGAAGCATATGTCAGGTATAGACAGCAAGGATCAAGTGAATCTCAAAAAGCGCAATAGGAATAAACTCAAGGAAAATCAAATAGGATTAAGAATCCAAAGGGATTCCACAAATATGTTAAGTACAAATGAGTAACTAGGGAGAGAATAGGGCCCCTTAAAGGTCAGCAAGACCATCTATACATGAAACTGGAGGAGATGGGTGAGATGATAAATGTATTTTTTGCATCAGTATTTACTGCGGGAAAGGATATAGAAGAGACAGAACCTGGAGACTTAAATAGTAATATCTTAAGAAGTGCCCGAATTACCGAGTTTAGGGGGCGGCATGGTGGCACAGGGGGCGGCATGGTGGCACTTGGGGGCGGCATGGTGGCACAGTGGTTAGCACTGCTGCCTCACAGCGCCAGAGACCCGGGTTTAATTCCCGCCTCAGGCGACTGACTGTGTGGAGTTTGCACGTTCTCCCCGTGTCTGCGTGGGTTTCCTCCGGGTGCTCTGGTTTCCTCCCACCATCCAAAGATGTGCAGGGTCAGGTGAATTGGCCATGCTAAATTGCCTGTAGTGTTAGGTAAGGGGTAAATGTAGGGGTATGGGTAGGTTTCGCTTCGGCGGGTCGGTGTGGACTTGTTGGGCCAAAGGGCCTGTTTCCACACTGTAATATAATCTAAATGTACAACACGGAAACAGACCCTTTGGTCCAACCCGCCAATGCCAAACAGATATCCTAACCCAATCTCGTCCCACCTGCCAGTATCTGGCTCATATCCCTCCAAACCCTTTCTATTCATATACGCATCCAAATGCCTTTTAAATGTTGCAATTGTACCAGCCTCCAATACATCCTCTGGCAGCTCATTCCATACATGTACCATTCTCTGCATGAAAAGACTGCCCCTTAGATCTCTATTATAACTTGCCCCTCTCACCCTAAACCTATGCCCTTTAGTTCTAGACTTCCCAACCCCAGGGAAAATACTTTGTCTATTTACCCTATCCATGCCCCTCATAATTTTGTAAACCTCTGTAAGGTCACCCTTCAGACTCCGACGCTCCGGGAAAAAAGCCCCAGCCTATTCAGCCTCGCCCTATAGCTCAAATCCGCAAACCCTGGCAATATCCTTGTAAATATTTTCTGAACTCTTTCAAGTTTCACAACCTCATTCTGATAGGAAGGAGACCAGAATTGCTTGCAATATTCCAACAGTGGCCTAACCAATGTCCTGTACAGCCGTAACATGTCCTCACAACTCCTGTACTCAATACTCTGACCAATAAAGGAAAGCATACCAAACGCCTTCTTCTCTATCCTATCTACCTGCGACTCCACTTTAAGGAGCTATGAACCTGCACTGCAAGGTCTCTATTCAGCAACACTCCCCAGGAGTTTATCATTAAGTGTGGAAGTCCTGCTAAGGTTTGCATTTCCAAAATGCAGCACCTCGCATTTATCTGAATTAAACTCTATCTACCACTTCTCAGCCCATTGGCCCATCCGGTCAAGATCCCATTGTAATCTGAGGTAAATCTCTTCGCTACACCTCCAGAGGTGCTGAACATCTTAAAATGCATGAAGGTGGATAAATCCCTGGAACCTGATCCAATGAACTGATGTAACTTCAAATTCTGTCAAATGTTAGGGAAGTAATTGCTGAACCCCTTCTGGGATTATTGTATAATCAATAGTCACAAATGAGGTACCGAAAGACTGGAGGCTAACTGACATGGTGGCAATACATAAGAAATGTGATAAGGAAAATCCAGGGAACAATCGACCGATTAGCTTGACATCAGTGCTGGGCAAGTTGTTGGAGGCATTCTGAGAGACAGGATTACCAAATATTCGGGAGGGCAAGAATTAAATATGGATACTTAACATCACTTTGTACATGTGAAATCATGTCTCTGTAATTTGATCATAGTTTTTGAGGAAGTGATGAAGAATATTGTTGAGGGCAGAGTGATGAATGTGGTCTAAAAGGACTTCAGTAAAGCATTTGACAAAATTCTGCATGGTCGACTGGTTAGCAAGTTTAATTCACATAGACAAAAGGGAGAGCTAGACATTTGGAAATGTAACTGGCTTGAAGGTAGGAGACAGAGAGTGGTGATGGGGGGTTGCTTTTTGGACTGGAGGCCTGTGACCAGCAGTGTGCCATAAAAATCAGTGCTGGTCCACTGATTTTTTTTTTCACATCAATGTTTTGGATGCGAATATAAAAAGGTTACAAGATACATTAAAATTGGTGGTGTCATTGATAGCCAAGAAGGTTATCCCAGAGTCCAATGGGACCTTGATCAGATGGGCCGAGGAGTGGCAGATGGAATTTTATTCAGATAAATGTGAGGTGCTGCCTTTTGGTAAGGCAAATCAGCGCAGGACTTATACATTTAGTGACAAGGTTCTCGGGCGTGTTACCAAACAAAGAGATCTTGGAGTGCAGTTTCAAGGTTCCTTGAAAGTGGAGGTGCATAATAGTGAGGACGTTGTTTGGTCCACGTGCCTTTATATGACAGAGCATTGAATATAGGAGTTGGGAAATCATGTTACAGCTGACAGGAAATTGATGAGGCCACTTTTGAGAGTTCAGAACAGTGGGAATGGATGTTAGGGCAGTTGCATGCTCTTCCTGTAGGTTGTAGGAGGTAAGGAACACCACTAGCGTCCCCACTGCCCTTATCTGCGGGAATTCCAGCTTCTCGGAAACCACGTTAGCAAATTGGAGCTGGAGCTGGAGCTGGATGAACTTCAGATCATTCAGGAGGCAAAGAGAATAATAGAGAGGAGTTCCAGAGAGGTAATCTCACCACCTGTACAGGAAAATGGTATGTGTATTACAGTCAGGGGACTGAAAGGAGTAGGCAAACAATGCAGAGATCCCCTGTGGCCATTCCCTCAATCATAAGTGTATTGTTCTAGATACTGTTAGTGGGGATGACCAACCAGGGGGAAGCCATAGTGGCCAGATCTCTTGCACTGAGCCTGAGTCTGTGGCTCAGAAGGGAAGGGGAAGAATAGAAAAATGCTAGAGATAGGACACACAATAGTTAGAGATACGGACAGGAGATTTTGTGGTCAGGAATGGGACTCCTGGAAGGTATGTTGCCCCCAAGAGGCGAGGGTCCGGGATGTCTCTGATCGATTCTACACATCTTCTGAAGGGGGAAGGTGAGCAGCCGGATGTCGAGGTGCACATATGGCACAAACAACATAGCTATGAAAAGGGATGAGGATCTAAGAAGCGATTTCAGGGATTAGGTTGGAAGCTAAAAAGCCAGACAGAGTATAAATCTCAGGATTACTACCGGTGCCATGTGCTAGTGGGACAAAGAACAGAGAGCGAGCACAGCTAAATGCATGGCTAGAGGGCTGGTGCGGGAGGGATGACTTCACATGTGTAGACCACTGGGGTACCTTCCGGGGAGGTTAGTACTGTACATGAAGGATGAGTTGGTCTTAAACTGGAGGGGTGCCAATATCCTGGGTGGGAGATCCGCTGGAGCACTGTGGGAGAGTTTGAACTCGTTCGGCAGGGGGATGGGAACCAGAGATACAGATCAGAGGAGGGGGTAGTTGTTAATAGGCAGTAATAGAATGCAGAGATTCTGTCAGGAAGGATAGTGCAAAGGGATGTGCTCACGTGTGTCTGTTTCAGTGCAAGGAGTGTCAGGAATAAGAGTGATGAACTTGGAGAGCAGGGATCATTACTTGGAACTACGATGTTGTGGCCATAACAGAGACATGGATTTCCCAGGTGCAGGAATGGTTACAGGATGTTCCAGGGTTTAGATTCTTTCAAAAGGAACAGAGAAAGGTGTGAAAGGTGAGGTGGAGTAGCATTGTTAGAGAGTACATGACAGCTGCAGAAAAGGTGGTTGTTGAGCAGGGTTCATCTACTGAGTCAGTATGGGTGGGAGTCAGTAACAAAAAAAAGAGCAGTCACTTTATTTGGTGTCTTCTATAAGCCCCCCAACAGCAGCAAAGAGATGAAAGAATAGACTAAACAGCAGATCTTGGAAAGGTGCAGATGTAATTGAGTTGATATTATGGGTGAACTTCCCCAACTTCAACTTCCCCAACAATCTGCATTGTAAACCTTCTTTGTCTGATCAATGTATCTACCTCCCTCTCTACAACAGTGTACTGATCCAGTAAACATGCCAATGAAGTTTTACAGAAAATACAAATTTCAAAACCAGCCAACTGTTTTGATTTTCCTCTGTATCTTCCTCTATAAATTTTTCTGGGTCTTTTCTTCTGTCTTCTGCTTCACAGATTTCATATCAACAGGTACCTTTCAGAGAGCGAGTCTGCGGGCAGGATGGTGTTCTTTGCTGCTCTGCCTATCTCTTCATAATGCCTGATTTTTATACCCCAAAACATTGTATTGTCCCATTGGTTTTATGGTGTCAAAACAGCAAAATTCAAATTCGATTGGATTTAGGGAAATTGCGGCATAATTTAAACCGATTGGCCAAATTTGATTTTTTGTGTATTATAGCAACAGCTCCGCTATTTGTTTCACAGCAAAACGTTACATATTAAAGTATTTTTCAGCACACCCTGTGCGTTTTAAGTCCTTGCCAGCTTTCACTCTCTCTTCAAGGAACGGTATAACTCTAACTTCATAAAACTGAGACCAATCAGGGATTGTGGAGGGAATTTGTGCCTGGAGTCTAAAGAGGTTGGTGAATACCCTAAATAGGCTTTTTGCATCAGTCTTCCCGAGAGAGTGAGAGAGACCCTGTTGATAGTGAGAATGCTGTGGACCAGGTTAATCGGCTTGAACAAATCGATGTTAAGCAAGTGGATGTGTTTGAAATTTTGGGAAGCATCAAAATAGATAAGTGAGATTGCTGCATCTCTGGTGATGATCTTTGCATCCTCACTCTCCACGGGAGAATTCCCAGATGATTGAAGCGAGGAAAATGGTGTTCCTCAGTTCACGAAAGGGAATATGGAAATCTCTGTGAACTACAGACCCGTCAGTCTTACGTCTGTGGTAAGCAAGGTACTGGAAAGAACTTTGAAAGAAAGGATTTATGGCTATGTGGAAAAATATCGTTTGGTTAACGATAGTCAGCATGGCTTAGTGAGGGGCAGGGCATGAGTTCTTGAGGGATGTGACATGTCAAATTGATAAAAGTTGAGCAGTGGATACGGTGGATATGGATTCCAGCAAGACTTTGATAAGGTTCCCCACTCTGGGCTCTTTCAGAAAGTTAGGAGATATGGGATACAAGGAAATCTGGGTGTCTGGATAGAGAATTGGCGAGTCGAAAGAAGGCAGTGGGTGGTAGTGGATGGGAAGTATTCTGCCTGCGTTTCAGTGACCAGTTCTTTGGTCTCCGCACTTTGTAGTTTTAATGGGCTCAAAGACCTGCTCCCACACTGACCCGATTAGATCATGGCTGGTATTGACACTATTGGCAAAAACATATTATATCTACACATTCCTTGATGTCACTAGAAGAATAAGAACAAAAATATAGAATCAAATATAATATCATTTTATGTTCACGTGTACTCTATCAGTACAAACATAAACATGCAGACTGCAGCAAAATGGACAAAAGGCCCTCACGCCCCTCCCCCAAGTCCCTCCTCCCTACCTTTTATCTTAGCCTGCTGGACAAACTTTCCTCATTCCTGAAGAAGGGCTTATGCCCGAAACGTCGATTCTCCTGTTCCCTGGATGCTGCCTGACCTGCTGCGCTTTTCCAGCAACACATTTTCAGAAAAGGCCTGTGTACTCATACAAGATGATTTGGAGGGACAAATATATAAATTAAAGCACATCTAGCCTATGATTGCATGTTTTTTTTTAAATCTCCTTCCGTTTCAAAATGAAAGTGTTACACTGGTAGTTTTCCAATTCTCTGGGACACCTCCTGAATGTGAGAATGTTTGGAAGATTAACACCAATGCTTCTCATTGTATCCCAGGATGCAGTGTTCAGATCATTTCTTGGCATTCGTTTAAGGACTCTGTGAGGTTGTGGAGGGGACTTTCTGCTTATACTAGGGATGAGGTATTTCAGTTAAGGAGTGACGCTGTAGAAATAGGGCCTGTTCATCCCAAAGTCATAAACTCACGGAAACAGACCCTTCGGTCCAAATTGTCCGTGCCGACCAGGTATCATAAACCAATTTCGCCCCACTTGCCAATCCCTTTAATCCCTTCCTATTCACATACCCATTCAAATGCCATTTAAATGTTGCAATTGTACTAGCCTCCATCACTTCCCCTGGCAGCTCATTTCATACACATGCCAACCTCTGTGTGAAAAAGGTGCCACTTACATCTCTTTTACATCTTGCCCTCTCACCCTAAACCTATGCACTCTGGTTCTGGAATCCCCCACCCCAGGAAAGAGACTTTGTCTGTTTATCCTATCCATGCCCCTCATGCTTTTATAAACCCCTATAAACCTCCTGAGCCTCCGACATTCCAGGGAAAACATCCCCAGCCTGTTTGGCCTCTCCCAATAGCTCAAATTCTCCAACCCTGGCAACATCCTTGTAAATCTTTTCTGAACCGTTGCAAGTTTCACAACATCTTTCTGAAAGAAAGGAGACCAGAATTGCATGCAATATTCCAACAGTGGCCTAACCAATGTCCTGTACAGCCGCAACATAACCTCCCAACTCCTGTACTCAATACACTGACCAATAAATGAAAGCATACCAAATGCCTTCTTCACTATCCTATCGACCTGCGAC
>NC_057726.1:71657404-71672767 GCF_004010195.1 Chiloscyllium plagiosum | reverse complement strand
ACCACCTGATGTTGCCTGGCTTGCTGTGTTCTTCTAGCCTCCAGCTTGTCCGCTGCTTTGTAGTGCCAGAGACCCGAGTTCGATTCCAGCCTCAAATGACCGTCTGTAGAGTTTCCAATTCTGTCCATGTCTGTGCGGCCACTGAGTGCCCCAGTTTCCTCCTACAGTCCAAAAATGTGCATGTTAGGTGGATTGGTTCTGCTAAATTCCCAATAGTGTCCAGGTGTATAGGCTAGGTGGGCTGAGGAGTGGCAGATGGAGTTCAACCCTGTCAAGTGTGAGGTTGTCCATTTTGGAAAGACAAATAAGAATGCGGAATACAGGGTTAACAGTAGGGTTCTTAGTGAGGTGGAGGAACAGAGGGATCTTGGGGTCTATGTTCATAGATCTTTGAAAGTTGCCACTCAGGTGGATAGAGCTTGTAAGAAGGCCTATGATGTATTAGCGTTCATAGCAGAGGGATTGAATTCAAGAGTCGTGAAGTGATGTTGCAACTGGACAGGACTTTGGTTAGGCCATATTTGGAGTACTGTGTGCAATTCTGGTCGCGTCACTTTAGAAAAGATGTGGAAGCTTTGGAGAGGGTGCAGAGAAGATTTACCAGGATGTTGCCTGGAATGGAGAATAGGTCGTACGAGGATAGGTTGAGAGTGTTAGGCCTTCTCTCGTTGGAACGGCGAAGGATGAGGGGTGACTTGATAGAGGTTTATAAGATGATCAGAGGAATAGATGGAGTAGACAGTCAGAAACGTTTTCCGCGGGTGCAACAGAGTGTTACAAGGGGACATAAATTTAAGGTGAAGGGTGGAAGGTGAGATGTCAGGGGTGGGTTCTTTACCCAGAGAGTGGTGGGGGCATGGAATGCGCTGCCTGTGGGAGTGGTAGAGTCAGAATCTTTGGTGACCTTTAAGCGGCAATTGGATAGGTACATGGATGGATAAGCTAGGACAAATGTTTGGCACAACATCGTAGGCCGAAGGGCCTGTTCTGTGCTGTATTGTTCTATGTCTATGTCTATGTCTATGTCTATGAGTCTAAAGAGGTTGGTGAATACCCTAAATCGGCTTTTTGCATCCGTCTTCCCGAGAGAGTGAGAGAGACCCTGTTGATCGTGAGAATGCTGTGGACCAGGTTAATCGGCTTGAACAAATCGATGTTAAGCAAGTGGATGTGTTTGAAATTTTGGGAAGCATCAAAATAGATAAGTGAGATTGCTGCACCTCTGGTGATGATCTTTGCATCCTCACTCTCCACGGGAGAAGTCCCAGATGATTGAAGCGAGGATAATGGTGTTCCTCAGTTCACGAAATGGACTATGGAAATCTCTGTGAACTACAGACCCGTCAGTCTTACGTCTGTGGTAGGCAAGGTACTGGAAAGAACTTTGAATGAAAGGATTTATGGTTATGTGGAAAAATATCGTTTGGTTAACGATAGTCAGCGTGGCTTAGTGAGGGGCAGGGCATGAGTTCTTGAGGGATGTGACGTGTCAAATTGATAAAAGTTGAGTAGTGGATATGTTGCATATGGATTCCAGCAAGGCCTTTGATCAGGTTCCGCCTCATCTTCCGGCTAGGAACCCTCAAACCACAAGGGATGAACTCGGATTTCACCAGTTTCCTCATTTCCCCTCCCCCCACCTTGTCTCAGTCAAATCCATCGAATTCAGCACCGCCTTCCTAACCTGCAATCTTCTTCCCGACCTCTCCGCCCCCACCCCAGTCTGACCTATCACCCTCACCTTGACCTCTTTCCACCTATCACATTTCCGACGCCCCTCTCCCAAGTCCCTCCTCCCTACCTTTTATCTTAGCCTGCTGGACAAACTTTCCCCATTCCTGAAGAAGGGCTTATGCCCGAAACGTCGATTCTCCTGTTCCCTGGATGCTGCCTTGCCTTCTGCGCTTTTCCAGCAACACATTTCCAGCTTTGATCAGGTTCCCCACTCTGGGCTCTTTCAGAAAGTTAGGAGATATGGGATACAAGGAAATGTGGGTGTCTGGATAGAGAATTAGCAAGTCGAAAGAAGGCAGTGGGTGGTAGTGGATGGGAAGTATTCTGCCTGCGTTTCTGTGATCAGTGGTGTCCTGTATGGATCTGTTCTTGGGTCTCCGCTCTTTGTATTTTTAATGGGCTCAAAGGCCTGCTCCCACACTGATCCGATTAGATCATGGCTGCTATTGACACTATTGGCCAAAACATGTTATATCTACACATTCCTTGATGTTATTAGAAGAATAAGAACAAACATATAGAATCAAATATAATATCATTTTATGTTCACGTGTACTCTATCAGTACAAACATAAACATGCAGACTGCAGAGAAATTTACAAAAGACCTGTGTACTCATACAAGATGATTTTGAGGGACAGATATATAAATCAAAGCACATCTAGCCTATGGTTGCATTTTTGTTTTAAATTTCCTTCCGTTTCAAAATGAAAGTGTCACACTGGTAGTTTTCCAATTCTCTGGGACATCTCCTGAATGTGAGAATTTTTGGAAGATTAACACCAATGCAGCCACAGTCTCTCTTGTAGTTACTGATCATTGTATCCCAGGATGCAGTGTTCAGATCATTTCTTGGCATACGTTTAAGGACTCTGTGAGGTTGTGGAGGGGACTTTCTGCTTATACTAGGGATGAGGTATTTTAGTTAAGGAGTGATGCTGTAGAAATAAGGCCTGTTCATCACAAAGTCATAGACTCATAGTGTCAGAGAGATGTACAGCACAGAAACAGACCCTTCGGTCCAAATTGTCCATGCCGACCAGGTATCCTAACGCAATTTCGCCCCACTTGCCAATCCATCCAATCCCTTCCTATTCACATACCCATTCAAATGCCAGTTAAATGTTGCAATTGTACTAGCCTTCATCACTTCCTCTGGCAGCTCATTCCATACACGTACCAACCTCACATACCACGTGAAAAAGCTGTCACTTAGGTCTCTTTTACATTTTGCCCCTCTCACCCTAAACCTATGCACTCTGGTTCTGGAATCCCCCACCCCAGGAAAGAGACTTTGTCTGTTTATCCTATCCATGCCCCTCATGGTTTTATAAACTCCTATAAACCTCCTGAGCCTCCGACATTCCAGGGAAAACATCTGCAGCCTGTTTGGCCTCTCCCAATAGCTCAAATTCTCCAACCCTGGCAATATCCTTGTCAATCTTTTCTGAACCGTTGCAAGTTTCACAACATCTTTCTGGAAGGAAGGAGACCAGAATTGCACACAATATTCCAACAGTGGCCTACCAAATGTCCTGTACAGCCGCTACATGACCTCCCAACTCCTGACCTTTAAATGAAAGTATACCAAACGCCTTCTTCACTATCCTACTGACCGACGACTCTACTTTCAAGGTGTTGTGAACCTGCACTGCCAGGTCTCTTTGTTCAGCAACGTTCCCTCGTGCCTTACCATTAAGTGTATAATTCCTGCGAACATTTGCTTCCCCAAAATCACATTAATCTAAGTTAACCTCCATCTGCCACATCTTCCAACCCTGCTCTGCTTGTGTTCTGAGTCCAGAGAAGGTCAGGTCAGATACAGCTCAATTAGGGGATGGAATTGAATTCTAATGCTTGCAAACTATTTCAGTTGATGGATCTGAGAATAAGAGTGAAATGGAGCTTCACAACTGTTTTAAGTTGCTCTCGGAATTGCCTCTGGGTCACTGTGAACATACAAGTGTTTGTACAAGTGAGGAGAGAGACAAGGTATCCAATGGTACTTGAAGTCGGGAGAATAATCATGCATTACTGCAATTCGTTGGTATAGGAAATATACCACATAAAGGGTCCATCAAATAATGAAGCTGCCTGAGACAGCAAACAGTAAAATAATGGAGGTTCTGCTTTTGTCCATCTCTGGGTCATGGCACAGCTCCCTATCCCTGTTCTTCTGGAGTCTCCTGCGAACTTTGCTTGCTACGACAATATGTCTGACGGTCAGAGTGTTCAAAAGAAGAATAATAGCAAATGGCAGTAAAAGAGATAGAAGACGATGGAATACACCATATAACGTCCAGTAGATCAAAGTCTAATACTCAGGTTTTGAAATGCAAAATCATGGCACGTTATTGAAGGTGTACTTAAAATTGAATTTGAAAAACCAGGGAATGTTTTCCAAACAGCTCAACACACTCACTGTTCCAATAATTATGGCTGCAGTTTTCTCAGTGTAGTAATTGGTTTTAAGCTTCTAGCAGCAAATAGCCACAAATCGATCAAAGATGAAAGCAACAGTCAACCAGACAGAATTCATTAAGGTTGCAGTAATGAGCCCCATAATCAAACTACAGACATGTGTAATATCCAGGAAAGACATTGGAAAATAAATAATGAGCCACATCAGCATACCATCAATGATGACAAAGAGGAGATCTGCTGCCGCCATTGTAATCAGGTACCGCGTGATACACTTACAGAGATCACAGGTTCTCCGGAAAAGGATCACAATTGCAAACACATTAACTATAAAAAATACACAAAACCAGTGAACAGATATAGTACATGAGTTTGACCAGATCTTAAGTTGAATTGTCTGCATCAAACATTTGATAATTAAATTTGTTTCTATAGGTGTTTTTCACAGGCAATTTTATTGTAAGTATACTTTCATAATCCAATTGTAAGAAATTGAAGCAATATCAATCACAAAAAGTCATGCATAAACACTCCTCCGATATTGCATTGCAGGCAACGTCCCAGACATCACCATCATCATGCCAGGGTCTGTCCTGTCTGACCAGCAGACACACCCAGCAGAGGTACCAACACAGTGGTATACAGTCAGGAAGGAGGTTCCCTGGAAGTCCTCAACATTTCATGGAATCAGATTAGTAATGAGCAAGGAAACCTCTGCTTTTTGTCATGTACTGTTCTCACTCATATCATGAATCAGTATTCCCTCACAATGAATAACATTTGAAGGAAACACTGGAGGTGGCAAGTGCACAAAATGCACTTCAATAAACCTCACCAAAGACTGGCTGTTAGGTCCCAAAGGACATAGCTGCTCAAGTGCATCTGCAATGCAGAATGAAGGAACCAACAAGAGAGGAAAATGCATTTGACCTCATCCTTACAACCTTGCTGGCTGCCGATGCATTGGTCCGTGACAGTATCTAAAAGTATCTGATGACCGTGAGGTCCTTGTGGAAACAAAGTTCCACCTTTTCACTGAGAATGCCCTCTAGCGTGTTATGTGGCATCATCATCATGCTAAATGAGACAGACTTCAAATAAATCTGGCAATTCAAGTCTGGGTGATGTGAGCCAACAGGAGCTGAATCATACTCTAACACAAACTGCTTCATCATAACTCAGCATTTACCCCACTGAGCCATTACCATCCAGCCAGGGGATTGACTCTGGTTCAATGGAGACTGCCGGAGGTCATGCCAGGAGCGGTACCATCAATAAAAATGCGTTGTCAACCTGGCGAAGCGACCAAACAGGATTAATGGTGTGCTAACCAGCTGAAGCAACAGGTGAGAGAAGGAGCTGAGCAATCCCAGAACCAATCACGCAGATCATAAGCTCTGCAGCGTTATACCATATGCAGTAATCGTTGCATCCCTACACAATCCCAATAGTGTGGAAACAGGCCCTTCGGCCCAACAACTCCACACAGACCCTCCAAAAAGTAATCCACCCAGACTCAATTCACTGCCCTATTATTCAACATTTACCTGACTAATGCCCCTAACCCATACATCCCTGAACACTACGGGCAATTTTGGATGGCCAATTCACCTAACATACATATCTTCCAATTATGGGAGGAAAGGGAAGCACCCGGAGGAAACCCACACAGACCCGGGGAGATTGTGCAAACTCCCCACAGACAGTCTTGTGAGGGTGGAATCAAACACAGGTTTCTGGCGCTGTGAGGCAGCAGTGCTAACCACTGAAACACCATGCACTGTATTTGGAAAATTTACAATCACTGGAGAAGTCAGAGTCGACACAAATATCCCCAGCTCCTCAGTGTAAAAGATAAGTCTGAAGTATTCACAACAATGTGTATCCAGAAATGCTAAGTTGATGATCTTGTCCTGCTCCAGAAGTCTGTAGCAGTAGAGATTCCTTTCAATAATCTATCCCCGCCTGCTCCAGTGGACCCCAACATTATACATGTCTTTAGTCAATTTAACTCACTCCACCCAATATCAAGAGGTGCTGGATCCTCCAATGAATATAGGTCATGAACAACAATCCAGCCACCTTAGGCATCAGAACCTAATCATAGCTAAGCTGTTCCAGTTCAGTTA
This sequence comes from Chiloscyllium plagiosum, assembly GCF_004010195.1. Taxonomy (NCBI): domain Eukaryota; kingdom Metazoa; phylum Chordata; class Chondrichthyes; order Orectolobiformes; family Hemiscylliidae; genus Chiloscyllium; species Chiloscyllium plagiosum. The sequence continues at coordinate 71,666,483 of NC_057726.1, read as the reverse complement.
CAACACTGACATTGACTTGACCAAGTGAAAAGTTGCCCAGGTGAGTCCTGCATGCAAAAAGCAGAACAAATCAAATCCAGCCAATCACTGCCCCATCAGTCCATTCTCAAAAGTGATAGAAGATGTCATCAACAGTGCGATAAAGCAACACTTGCTCTGCAATAACCTGCTCATTGATGCTCAGTTTGGGTTCCACCAAGGACATTCGGCACCTGACCTCATTCCAGCCTTGCTTCAAGCATGGATAAATAGCTTAATTCCAAAGGTTACATGACAGTGACAACCTTTGACATTAAGGCTGCATTTGACTGAGTTTGGCATCAAGGACCAACGCAAAACTGGAATCAATGGGGATATCCGCAAACAAACTCTCCGCTGGATATATTTATACCCGGAGTAGAGGGAAATTTGTGGTTGTTGGAAGTCATTCATCTCAGCTCCAGGACATCTCTGAAACTTGTTTATCGGTTACAACTTGCGTTAGCAGAGATATAAAAACAGTTAAAAATTAAATGAAAACAAATTCAAAACTAATTAAATAAAATAAGGATGGAGGGTCCGGTGATGTGTTGTTTCTACATGATGTGGGAGCTAGTGGACCCCATTGTGGTTCCCAGTGACCACGTCTATGTTAAATGTTGGTTCTTGGAGGAGCTCTGGCTCAGAGACTAGGAGTTAGAGTCTGAGCTTCAAACAATGTAACATATTGGGGGGGGGAGAGTTACCAAGATGCTGTGGTTCAGGATACAATCACACTCTTTCGACGAACTAAGTCGGTTCGGCCAGTTGTCATGGACAGGAGAGTGTGGCTGTGGGTGAGGCAGGTAGAAGGATCCAGGAGCTAGAGATGCAGGAGCCTCAGCCCCTGTCCTTGTCCAACAGGTTCAGGAGTTTTTCTCCCACTGTGGATGGGAATGGGGACAGCAGAGAGAATGAGGCAACTGATCGCAGCACTGTGGTGCAGGGAGCCATTCAAGAGTTGGGGGAGAGGAGAGAAATGTTGTAATTGGGGCAAGAATAGTAAGAGGCACAGACACTGTCCTCAGTGAGCAGGATCGAGAGGCCTGAAGGTTGTGTGGCCTGCCTGGTGCTCGGGTCCAGGTCCAGGATATCTCATCTAGGCTTCAGAGGAACTTGGAGTAGGTGGGTAAAGATCCAGTGCTCGTGGCCCACGTAGGAAACAACAACATCGATAAAACAAGGGCAAGAGGTTCTGCTAAGGGAGTATGAACAGCCAGGAGCTAAACTAAAAAGCAGACCCAAAAAGGTAATAATCTCTGGATTACTATCTGAGCCGTGATTTAATTGGCACAGAGTCAATAAGATTAAGCAGGTAAATGTGCGGCTTAAAGACTGGCATGGGAGAAATGGGTTCCTATTCATGGGACACTGGCATCAGTACTGGGGAAGAAGGCACCTATTCCAATGGGACTGTTTTCATCTGAACCGTGCTGGGACCAGAGTCCGACTGAATCATATAACTAGGGCAGTGGACAGGGTTTTAAACTAACTGGGGGAGGGGGGAGAGTTCAATTCTTGGGGAAATTAGAAAACCCACATGAAAGGAGGAGGTAAGATGCAGAACACAGAAGAGGTTATTACAACAAAAAGGGCTGCATGTTTGGAAAGGGTTAATAATCAATCTTTAAGCACACTGGACAAATGAATGACAATGAGTACAAGACGTTAATACAGGACTGAAGGTGTTATATCTGAATGCAGGCAGTATAAGGAATAAGGTAAATGAGCTTGTGGCACAGATCAAAATAGCAGGTAAGGTGTGGTGGGCATCACGTAGACATAGTGTGAACTAGGATTGTGAGTTGAATTTTCAAGGATATACATCCTAGAGTCATAGAGTCATAGAGATGCAAAGCATTGAAACAGACCCTTTGGTTCAACCCGTCCATGCTGACCAGATATCCCAACTCAATCCAGTCCCACCTACCAACACCTGGCCCATATCCCTCCAAACCCTTCCTATTCATATACCAATACAAATGCCTTTTGTTGTGGTTCTGTTCGCCGAGCTGGAAGTTTTTGTTGCAAACGTTTCGTCCCCTGGCTAGGCGACATCATCAGTGCTTGGGGGCCTCCGGCTTCGCAGGAGGCCCCCAAGCACTGATGATGTCGCCTAGCCAGCGGACGAAACGTTTGCAACAAAAACTTCCAGCACGGCGAACAGAACCACAACAACGAGCACCCGAGCTACAAATCTTCGCACAAACTTTAAACTCCTATCTTTGTATTCCCACTATTACTACCTAACCCTTCTATACCATAATCCATGCAACATCTTTACCACCAGCTACGTATGCCCCAGCTTTTGCTAAAGCTATAGACCTCACTTACATGAATTCTTCTCTTCTCTGCCTCCCTTTCTTTCTAAGCACCTCCTTAAATTCCATCTTCTTGACAAAACTTATTGTCACTCCTCTGAAATGCTCTGTCTTTGGCTCTGTATCTCTTCTATGAATTGCTTTGGAGCATTTTTCAGTGTTAAAATTGTTATCTAAATGACTGCTGCTGATGTGTATCTGTGAGTCAGCAAATGTAAATTGGAAGGAATGAGTGAATTAGTGATGAGTGAATAATTCACTGAGTGAGTTAATGACTCAGTTGGTCAAATCTAGTAAACATCAAAATGAATCAATAAAAATCCTATTTCTGAAATTATTTTTCACATCACAGATCTATAAGACATGGAACTAGAAGTAGGCCATTCAGCCCATTGAGTCTTCTCTACCGACTACACCTCCAATTTTGGTGTCATCTGCAAACTTACTAAATGTACCTCTTATGCTCGCTTCCAAATCATTTATGTAAATGATAAAAAGTAGAGGGCCCAGCACCGATCCTTGTGGCACTCCACTGGTCACAGGCCTCCAGTCTGAAAAACAACTCTCCACCACCACCCTTTGTCATCTACCTTTTAGCCAGTTCTGTATCCAAATGGCTAGTTCTCCCTGTATTCCGTGAGATCTAACCTTGCTAATCAATGTCCCATAGAGAACCTTGTCGAATGACTTACTGAAGTCTATATAGATCACATGTCCCTCATCAATCCTCTTGTTACTTCATCAATAAACACAATCAAGTTTGTGAGACATGATTTACCATGCACAAAGCCATGATGACCATCCCTAATCAGTCCTTGAGGAGAAAGTGAGGTCTGCAGATGCTGGAGATCAAAGTTGAAACTTTATTGCTGGAACAGCACAGCAGGTCAGGCAGCATCCAGGGAACAGGAGATTCGACGTTTCGGGCACTGTGCCCGAAACGTCGAATCTCCTGTTCCCTGGATGCTGCCTGACCTGCTGTGCTGTTCCAGCAATAAAGTTTCAACCCTAATCAGTCCTTGCCTTTCCAAATACATGTCCATTGTGTCCCTCAGCATTCCCTCCCACAACTTGTCCACCACTGAGGTCAGGCTCACTGGCTTGTCCTTATCACCCTTCTTAAACAGTGGCACCACGTTGGGCAACCTCCAGTCTTCTGGCACCTCAGCTGTGACATATCTCAGCTAGCGGCCCAGCAATCACTTCTCCAACTTCCCTCCGAGTTCTAGAGTACACCTAATCAGGTCCAGGGGATTTATCCACCTTTACCCATTTTAAGACATCCAGCACATCCTTCTCTATAATATGGACATTTTGCAAGGTGTCACCATTGATTTTTCTACAGTCTAGATCTTCCATATTCTTTTCCACAGTAAATACTGGTGCAAAATACTCATTTAGCATCTCCCCCATTTTCTGTGGCTCCACACAAAGGCCATCTTGCTGATCTTTGAGGAGCCCTATTCTCTCCCTAGTTACCCTTTTGTCCTTAATGTATTTGTAAAAACTCTTTGGATTCTTCTTAATTCTACTTGCTAAAACTATTTCATGTCCCCTTTTTGCCCTCCTGATTTCCATCTTAAGTATATTCCTACCGCCTTTATGCTCTTCTACGGATTCACTCGATCAATCCTGTCTATACTTTACATATGCTTCCTTCTTTTTCTTAACCAAATCCTCAAGTTCTTTAGTCATCCAGCATTCCCTACGCCTACCAGCCTTTCCTTTCACCCTAACAGGAATATATTTTCTTTGGATTCTCGTTATCTCATTTCTAAGGCTTCCCATTTTCCAGCTGTCACTTTACCTATTGAAATAGTAGGTAGGTGGGCAGAGAGGGTGGGATTTGCTTATGAGTAAAAATTGAAATTAAATCAATAATAAGAAACAAAGTGGGGTCTGATACAGCAGAATCTGTGTGGTTAGAATTGAGGAATGGCAAACGTTAAAAAAGCAATAGTTGGAGTTATGTACAGAATTCCAAACAGCAGCCAGGAGCAGGCGCACAAGATATACCAGGAGGTAGAAAGATGTGCAGGAAAGGCAAAGTGACAGTGATCATGTGGGATTTGAATCTGCAGGTGGACTGGGAAAATCAGGTTGGTAGTAGATTGTAAGAAAAGGAATTCATGAAACATCCACGACATGGCTTTTTGGAGCAACTTGTGGTGGTGCCTATTTGGGAACAAGCAATAGTGGATTTAGTGTTGTGCAATGAGCCAGATTTGATAAGGGAGCTTAAGGTGAACAACCCTTTGGAGGCAGTGATCATTATATGATTGAATTTACTCTGCAACTTGAGAGGGAGGAGTTAGAATCAGAGGTAATGATATTACAGCTGAATAAAGGCAACAATGAGGGGAATGCTGGGTATAATTGACTGGGAGTGGAGCCGAGCAAGAAAGGCAGTGGAACAGCAAAGGCAGGAGTTTTGGGAGATTCATCCCGAGGAAAAAGAAGCATGGTGTAGGGAGGATGAGGGAACCATGGCTGACTAGGGAAATCAGGGATAGCATAAAAACAAAAGAAAGAGCATATTTGCAAACGTTCGGGGGAAACCAGAAGATTGGGAATCTTGCAAAGGCCTACAGAGGGCAACAAAAAAGGCAAAAAAGAGGGCCAGCCAGTAATATAAACAAAGATGGTAACAGTTTCTTTAGCTATATAAATGGCAAAACAGAGGCAAAAATGAACATTGGGCTGATGGAAAATGGCGCTGGAGAGATCATAGTGGGGAACAATGAAATGACTGAGGAACTGAATAATTACTTCACATCAATCTTCATGATGGAATATATGAGTGAGGAACTGAATGTCAGTCATGATGGAAGATACGAGTAATTTCCCAAAAATGCAAGAGAGTGAGGAGGCAGAACTGAATATGATGGGCACCACCAAGGGGAAGGCGCGAGAAAAACTGAACGGCCTGAAGGTGGATAAATGACCTAGACCAGATGGACTACACCCCAGAGTTCTAAGGGAGATAGCTGAAGAGATAGTGGAGCAATTACTGATGATCGTTCAGGAATTGCTGGAATCAGGGAGCGTCCCAGAAGGCTGGAAGATCATTAAGCTGACATGTCTGTTTAAAAAGGGAGTAAGGCAAAAGGCAGGAAAATGCAGACCGATCAGCCTAAACTCGTTTGTGGGTAAGAACTTGGAATCCATTGTGAAGGGTGAAAGTTCTAAATATTTGGAAGTGTATGGTAAAATAGGGCACAGCCCGCATGGTTTCATCAAGGAGAGATCATGTTTGACAAATCTGTTAGAATTATTTAGGGAAGTAATAAGCAGGTTAAAACAAGGAGAGCCAATGGTTGTTATCAACTTGGACTTCAAGAAGGGATTTGACAAGGTCCCGCACAGGAGACTACAGAGTAAGATAAGGGCCCATGGTGTTAGAGGCATGGGGCTAGCATGGATAGAAGATTGGCTGTCTGGCAGAAAACAGAGAGTGGGGATAAAAGGGTCCTTCTAAGGATGGAATGTGTTGACTTGTGGTGTTCTGCAAGGCTCTGTGTTGGGATAACAACTTTTCTCTATATGCATTAACGATCTAGATAAAGGAACTTAGGGCATTCTGGCTAGGTTTGCAGATGATAATAAGATAGGTAGAGGGACAGGTGGCATTAAGGATCTGGTGAGGATGTAGAAGGCTTTCGACAGGTTAGGGGAGTGAGTAAATAAGTGGCAGATGTAGTACGATGTGATAAAGTGTGAGGTCATGGACTTTGGTAGAAAGAATGGAGGCTTGGATTATTTTCTAAATGGGGACAAAATTCAGAAGTCTGAAATGCAAAGAGACTTGGGAGCTCTAGTCAAGGAAACTCTCAAGATAAACTTGCAAGATTAGACAGTAGTTAGGAAGGCAAAAACAATGATGTCAGTTATTGTGAGACAACTTGAATATAAAGGCAGAGATTTTCTTCTGAGGCTCTATTAGGCTCTGGTCATGCCACATTTGGAGTAGTATGGACAGTTTTGGGCCCCGTATCTCACGAAGGATGTACTGGCCCTGGAGCATGTTTTGAGAAGCTTAATGAGAATGATCTCAGGAAAGAAAAAGCCCTCCATGTGAGGAATGTTTGAGGACTCTGCGTCTGTAATTCAGAGGAGTTTAGAAGGATGAGAGGGCATCTAAGTGAAGCTCACAGATTATTGAATAGGCTGGACAGAGTGGATATTGGAAAGATGTTTCCATTGGGAGGAGAGACTAGGACCTGAGGACATAGCCTTAGAGTAAAGGGAAAACCTTTTAGATCAGGAGAAACTTCTTCAGCCAGTGAATGGTGAATGTATGGAATTCACCATACATTTGAAGCAGTCTATGATTAAATGCAGAAAGACCTGGACATTACCCAGGCTTGGGCTGACAAGTGTAAATTAAACTGTGCACCACACAATGACCATCACCAATTCGAGATCATTTTGCTTTGATTGGTCAATGCATCGAGTCCATTTGGAACATTGTGGGCAGTTCTGGTCTCCCTGCTACAGGAAGAATGTTGTGAAACTTGAAAGGGTTCAGAAAAGAGTTACAAGGATGTTGCCAGGGTTGGAAGTATTAAGCATTGGAAGAGGCTGTATGGACTGGGGATTTATTCCCTGGAGCATCACAGGCTGATGGGTGACTTTACTGAGATTTATAAAATCATGAGGGGAATGGACTGGGTAAATAGACAAGGTGTTATCCCCGGGGTGGAGAGTCCAAAACTTGAGGGCATAGGCTTAGAGAGAGAGGGGAAAGACTTAATAAGAACTGAAGGGGCAACATTTTCACGGAGAGGGTGGTGCGTGTATGGAATGAACTGCCAGATGAAATGGCGTTGACTGGTGCAACTTTTGAAAGGCATCTGAATGGCTCCATGAAGTGAAGGGGTTCGAGGGATATAAGCAAAAGCTGGCAAATGGGACTAGGTTCTTCAAGGATATCTCATCATGGATGAGTTGGATCGAAGGCTCTGTTTCCATGCTGTACATCTCTATAACTCTATGACTCTAGTCGCATTGCCATCACTGAATTCCTTACTGTCAACATCCTTGTTGTTACCGTTGACTAGAAAGTCAGTTAGACACACCAGAAAATACAATGGCTGCAACAGCAAATAAAAAGCTTGGAATACTGCACTGAGTAACTTCCTCCCTCACTCCCAAATGCCTGTCTATGATGTAGGAGTATGCAGGAGTATGATGAAATATAATGTACTTGCAGCTCTGAAACACTGAAGAAGATTGACACCAACCAGGATAAAGTAGACTCCTGGCCTGGCATCATGTCCACAAGCATTAACACCTTCCATCACCAACACATTGTTGCTGCAGCGTGTATTATCAACATTATATCATGCAGAAAGATATGTTCTACATCCAGAGACAGCACTACCCACGATTACTTCGCTCTGGAGCCAGGAGGGCAGCAGATAAACGTGAATGCTAACACCTGCATGTCCATGATTAAACCACTCGCCATCTTAACTTAGGAACATAGCACTTTTCCTCTGTCAAAATCCTGGAATGCTCAATTGAGTGTCTCCCTACAACACATGGACTGTTGTGATTCAAGAAGACAGCTTATCAGTAACTTCTCAATGGCAACTATGTTTGGGAACCAAATGGCCAGCCAGCAACACCCATCACCCAAGAGAGAATATAAATAATGGTGAATACTTTGTATCAGATGTAAGAAGATAGGGACATGAGTTGTCCAGACTCGAGTCTGGAGATGTTGGATAAGGTTAGGATGAAGTTGTTTATGGTATTAACTTCACTGACCTCTATTACACAAGGCTGGAATCTCCAATCAGTGGAAATCACTTTTCAGCATCATCACCCCCAAACAATGAAGCAATTGCCAATGATCCCTGAATTATCAACGCAAATCATGTTTCTTTATCATTCAAGTCCCCCGATCATTTCCTTCAGTTAGTAAAGAAACATGCTACATGTTGGCTCTATCTACAAAAGTTTCATGTTTCCATGTTTAATCAATCACCATCAAGTGTTTCCACTGTTTGAACATTTAGTCGATTTACTAACATTATATTTGACAAGGTTCACATTTAGTTCGCAGCTGATTTTGAAAAATGTTGAAGTAAGATTGAATGAATAGTTTAGGAAGAGAAACAATTCTCATTAGTGACATTGTTTTGAGCACCATTCTTGCCCAGATTATTGATTACATTTAAAACAGAAATGGTTGACCAGTTACACAAATGTGGGCAGATATTACTTACCAGACACTGCAACAACGACAAGCACAGGGCAAAAAATGACATCAACATCAGCGAGTATTGGTACCAAACTGAAGTGGTACTTCATTTTCTGTATCAAATTATTCCAAACTTGACTTGAAACTGTCACGAGCTCAAAGTGACTATATACATAACAACCAAATCCTCCAAGGACATAATTAGATTGACATTTCTTACATTATTCTGAACAAACAGACCTGAAAGTAAATTGGAAAAGAATAGTGCAGTAATACCTAACGTGGACTCGGATGACAGAAATATAAGGCAGAGAGAAAAGGAAATTCTGCAAAGCATCTGTGTGAATATCTGTAGAATGTTCCATAAGGAAGCAGGGCTGATTTCCCAATAGCCTCAGTATATTCATTTCGTTCTTTCCGAGATCAGGGCATCCATGGTAAAGCCAAGACCTGAATCTTAATCAGGGAAACTTCGATGGAATGAGCCATGAGCTTAGCGAGGATGGATTGGGAAAGCTTATATACGGTCATA
>NC_057726.1:71649857-71656904 GCF_004010195.1 Chiloscyllium plagiosum | reverse complement strand
ACAGGGATAGGTACATGCCACACGTCAAAAGTTATCGATGGAGCAAGGGTAATTATAATGTAATTAGGCAAGTATTAGGATGCATACTATGGGCAGCAAAATACAGGGGATGCAGACAATGGAAATGTGGAGCTGGTTGAAGGAACAGATATTGCGTATTCTTGATAGGTTTGTCCCTGTCACGCAGGTAGAAAGTGACAAGGTAAGGGAATCATGGTTTACAAGATAAATCGCATCTCTTGATAAGCGGAAGAAGGAGGTTTATGTATTGATAAGACAAGGAGGTTCAGGTGAGGCGATCGAGAGTTCCAGATCAGCTCGGAAGGATTTAAGGAGAGAGTTAAGAAGTGCAAAGAGAGGATACGAGCAGTCTTTCGCAGCTAGAATAAAGACAAATTCTAAAGCTTTCTATAGATATGTGGGGAATAAAAGGATGACTCGGGTAGGAATACGGCCTGTCAAAGACTGAAGTGGGAAGTTGAGTGTGGTCCCTCTGGAGATCGGAGAGGTGCTAAACGAACATTTCTCATCAGTTTTCACTCAGGAAAACGAGAACATTGTAGAGGAGAAAAATGAGATACGACATATTAGATTCGAAAGGATTGAGGTTAGTTACGAAAGGGTGTTATCAATTCTTGAAGGAGTGAAAGTAGACAAGTCCCCTGGGCTGGATGGATTTATCTGAGGATTCTTTGGGAAGCTTGGGAGGAGATAGCAGAGCCTTTGGCTTTGATATTTGAGTCGTCATTGTCTACAGGTTTAATACAAGAAGACTGCTGGATTGCAAATGTTGTGCTCCTGTTCAAGAAGGGCAGTAGAGATGACCCAGGTGAGCCTTACTTCTGTTGTAGGAAAGGTTTTGGAAAGGATTATAAGAGATAAGATTTATAATCATCTAGCAAGCAACAGTTTGATTTCAGACAGTCAACATGGTTTTGTCAAGGGCAGTTCATTCTCACAAACCTCATTGAGTTTTTGAGAAGGTGACCAAGCATGTGGATGTGGGTAGGGCAGTTGATGTGGTACACATGGACTTCAGTTAAGCCTTTGATAAGGTTTCACATGGTAGGCTGCTGGAGAACATGCAGAGGCATGGGATTGAGGGTGATTAGCAATTTGAATTAGAAACTGGCTTTCTGAAAGAAGATAGCGAGTGGTGGTTGATGGAAAATATTCAGCCTGGAGTCCAGTTACTAGTGGTGTGCCACAAGGATCTGTTTTGGGACTACTGATGTTTGTCATTTTTATAAATGATTTAGACGCAGGCATAGGTGAATGGATTAGTAAATTTGCAGAAGACACTAAAGTCGGTGGAGTAGTGGACAGTGTGGAAGAATGTTGCAGGTTGCAGGGGGGCTTGGATAAACTGCAGAATTGGGCTGAGAGGTGGCAAATGGAGTTTAATGCAGCTAAATATGAGGTGATACACTTTGCGAAGAATAACAGTACTGGGTCAATGGAAAGATTCTTGGTAGTGTGGATGTGCAGAGGTATATTGGAGTCCATGTACATAGATCCCTGAAAGTTTCCACCCAGGTTGATAGTGTTGTTAAGAAGGCATACGGTGTGTTAGGTTTCATTGGTAAAGGGATTGAGTTCCAGAGCCACAATATCAGGCTGCAACGATACAAAATTTTGGTGTGGCCACACTTGGAATATTGTGTACAGTTCTGGTGGCCATATTTCGGGAAGAATGTGGAAGCATTGGAAAGGGTGCAGAGGAGATTTACAAGGATGTTGCCTGGTCTGGAGCGAAGGTCTTATGAGGAAAGGCTGAGAGACTTGGGTTTGTTCTAATTGGAAAGAAGATGGCTAAGGTCGGATTTGATCGAGACATACAAGATGATCAGAGGGTTAAATAGGGTCGACAATGAAAGTCTTTTTCCTAGGGTGATGATGTCAGCTTGTATTAAGGGGCATAATTACAAATTGAGGGGTGATAGATTTAAGACAGATGTCAGAGGCAGGGTTTTTACTCAGGGAGTGGCAAGGGCATGGAATGGCCTGTCGGCCAATGTAGTTAACTCAGCCACATTAGGGAGATTTAAACAATCCTTGGATAAGCACATAGCAGATGATGGGATAGTGTAGGGGGATGAGATAAGAATAGTTCACAGGTCGGCGCAACATCAAGGGCCAAAAGGCTTGTTCTGTGCTGTATTGTTCTGTGTCAAAGATCCTAGCTGACAGTACCACTGGACAAGTCACCTCCCAGAATGAAACTTGGTTTTCTATTAGATTAGACTCCCTACAGTGTGAAAACAGGCCCTTTGGCCCAACAAGTCCACACCAACCCGCCGAAGAGTAACCCACCAACCCCCCGCCCCCCCACCACCCCGACAAATGCACCTCACAACTATGGACAGTGTAGCACAGCCAATTCACCTGACTCAGAGAAAACCCACGCAGATACAGGGAGAATGTGTAAACTCCACACAGATAGTCGCCCAAGGCTGGAAATGAACCTGGGACAATGGCGCTGTGAGGCGGCAGTGCTAACCACTGACCCATCGTGCCTTGTGGTTTATTAATATTGCATTAGTTACTGAAACATTTTCACAAAATGTTGCAGATGTTGTTCCAGAACAAAACACAAGCTTCTTGCACATAAAGAAAGAAAACATTTTTGTTATATGTGTGGAAATAAAAATTATATATGTATCTGTGTGTATAATTGAGATAGAAAGAAGTCTTCAAACAAATATTAAAACAGTGCTTTAAAATGTTACCAACTAGTTGAATGAGGTCTTTAAGGTCTGATTAAAATGAATACAAGACGATATGTGCATTTTGTTATAAAACAATTTACTAACAACCTAGATTAGATAAAAGCAAATTCATGAGCGAAATGTACTTTACATATGTTCAACAAATGATTCTCAGTGCATTTTGCCCATCTCCAACTCTTGGGTGATGCTGGTACTTGGAGCTCGATCTCAGTTTTCAGGGCACCTGTCCCTGATGGTGAAAGTCCATGGGTCTCCATGTGACAGGGAGAGTCCCACAACTGGAACAGAGTCCCGAAAGTTAATACCATCTGGTTACATGCTGTATCACCATTTTATAATACCTTCAGTACCCTTCCATCCCGCAAAAATAAATCTAAAAAATCCAAGTGATCCCATTTGGACGACACAAATAGTCAGTTCTTTCTTCCCCTCAAAATCAAGCAGTTCCTTGCCCCCAGTCAGGACAGGGTGTTGTTTCATCAGGTCTGTTTCTCACATATTTTTTCACTTTACTTCAATTGCACATTGTCTTGTCCAATCACCCTTAATGATTACCCGTTAAGCATCTGATTTGCAGATGTCGTTTTAAGCCTAACATTACACTCCTTCCTTTGATGTTTTCAAAAATGAAGACCAAAACTTACATCAGCACACATGTTCAATAGTCACAAAAGTCTAAGATTGGCTCATGCTTAACTGGTGACTGGTCATACTTAAAAAAATCTCCAGCTCTTCCCTTTTACACATCTTGTGGATGTTACTTCAATATTTCTCCCCTTCGTCTCTAACTGTAGCTTTTGTCTTCTTCTCCTTGAAGTGGCCAAGTGGTTAGTACTGCTGCCTCGCACTGACAAGGACCTGGGTTCAATTCTAACCTTGCTTTACCGTCTATATGGAGTTTGCACGTTCTCTCTGTCTGTCTGGGTTTTCTCCCACAGTCCAAAGACATGCAGATTAGAGTCATAGAGATGCACATCACTGAAACAGATCCATCGGTCCAACTCATACATGACGACCAGATATCCCAACCTAATCTAATGCCACCTGCCAGCACCCAGCCCATATCCCTCCAAACCTTTCCTATTCATATACCCATCCAGATGCCTTTTAAATTTTGCAACTTTTACGAGCCTCTACCATTTCTTCTGGAAGCCCATTTCACACACGCACCACCCTCTGCATGAAAACGTTGCTGCTTAGGTCTCTTTTATATCTTTCCTCTCTCACCCTAAACCGATGCCCTCTACTTCTTTACCCCCACCCACCACAGGAAAAAGACTTTGTCTATTTATCCTATCCATGTCCCCTGTGATTTTATAAACCTCCATAAGGTCACCCCTCAGCCTCTGATGCTTCAGGAAAAACTGCCAGAGCCTGTTCAGCCTCTCCCTATAGCTCAAATCCTCCAACTCTGGCAACATCCTTTTCAATCTTTTCTGAATACTTTCAAGTTTCAAAACATTCTTCCAATACAAAGGAGAACATAATTGCATCAATATTCCAAAAGTGGCCTAACTGATGTCCTGTACAGCCGCAACATGACGTCCCAATTCCTGTACTCAATACTCTGACCAATATCAAACACCTTCTTCACTATCCTATCTATCTGCGACCCCATTTTCAAGGAGCTACGAACCTGCACTTCAAGTTCTCTTTGTTCAGCAACACTCCCTTACCATTAAGTGTATAAGTCCTGCTAAGACCTGCTTTCCCAAAACGCAACATCTCGCATTTATCTAAATTAAACTCCATCTGCCACACCTCAGCACATTGACCCATCTGTTCAAGATCAAGATTAGGTGGATTAATCATGTTAAATTGCCCATCGTGTGCAGGAGTGTGCAGTTAGGTGGATTAGTCATGGGAGATGGAGGATACAGGGATGGGGATGGGGATGGGTTGGGTGCGACTCTGGGTGGGATGCCCTTCAGAGAGTTGAGTGGAATTGTTAGGATGAATGTCCTGTTTCCACACTGTCGAGATTCTCACCAATGCAATGTTTATTGTTTTAAAGGCAGTTCGTTATGGATTATGAGTCACTGCCTTACCATTTAAACTATGTTGTTCTCCTCTTCCAGGCCATATTATTTTGCCAAATAGATGCAAATGCCTGAGACCCATCGTTCAGTGCACTTTTGCCGTGCGTTCCTGCATGTTAATTATTGGAAAATGTGTAATGGGCCTCATCAACAACCAATTTCAAAACCAGACATAGTGACTTCATCCCACAGCTCTGTCATCAGTATCACTTCCCTTATGGTTGTAATTTTACGAAGTTCCTCCTCCATTCTGCCTTATAGATTTTGTTTTTTATTTTGCATTCTCAATACTGAAGACAGAAGCAAAATATTTGTTCATTTCATCCGCCATTTCCTTCTTGCCTATTATGAACTCCCTATCTGATTCACAAGTGGACGAAATCTCATTTGCTCACTGTTTTCCTTTATAAATGTCCGTTGAAACAATGCTATCCATGATTACATTTCCCTCGTGCTCTCATATCTTCCTCTTGCTTAATCTTTTGGTCATTCTCTATGTTCTTTATAACCAGATGTATCATCTGACCTTCCACTCATCTTTACTGATATATGTTTCTTCCTTACATTTGATGCTTTCCCCATTTGTGAAGTTAACCACGGGTGGTGGGCCTTCCCTTTTCAAATTCTCTATCAAATTATAATTTTGAATATTGAGAGTGTAACTGGGGACAGTGATGTGTTTTAGTCGCGTATTTACTGCATATGGTAGCAGTGATATTTTTGTGTGAGGTATGAACAATGTATTGAGCAAACTGTGTCAGGAATTGTCAACATAGCTGGCAACAGTGAAATGTCTTTGTCAAATATTCTCACTGTGACTGACAGGAATGTGATTGTGTTGAATATTGACAGTGTAAATGTAGACAGTAATTTGATTGTGTCAGATTTTGACAGGGAGTCTGAGGACTAGTGATGTGTTTATATTGGATATTGACAACATAACTAAGGACACTGATGTGCTTTTGTAAGAGAGCGACAGCAGTTGGGATGTTAATGTGCTTGTGTTGAATATTGACAGCATAGTTGTGAATAGCCATGAATTTGTGTCAAATATTCACTGTAATTGAGGATATTGATATGTTCATGTCAAATATTAACACTGTAATTGGGGACAGCAACATCTTTGTATTGGATATTGAGAGTGTAACTGCAAATAATAACTTGAGAGTGAATTCGAGCGCAGCATGTTTGAGTCGGATAGTGACAGTTTTACTGAAAACAGTGATGCATTTGTGTCAGATATTGACAATGCATCCAAGGACGGTGATGCACTTGAGCCGGGTGTTGACCATGTAATTGATGACAATGACATGTTTTTGTTGGATACTGACAGTCATGTGTTAGAACATAGAACATAGAAGAATACAGCGCAGTACAGGCCCTTCGGCCCTCGATGTTGCACCGATCCAAACCCACCTGACCTACACGAGCCCACTATCCTCCATATGCCTATCCAATGCCCGCTTAAATGCCCAGAATGAGGGAGAGTCCACCACTGCTACTGGCAGGGCATTCCATGAACTCACGACTCGCTGAGTAAAGAACCTACCCCTAACATCTGTCCTATACCTACCCCCCCTTAATTTAAAGCTATGCCCCCTTGTAATAGCTGACTCCATTCGTGGAAAAAGATTTTCACTGTCGACCCTATCTAAATCCCTAATCATTTTGTACACCTCTATTAAGTCACCCCTAAACCTTCTTTTCTCCAATGAAAACAACCCCAAGTGCCTCAGCCTTTCCTCATACGATCTTTCTACCATACCAGGCAACATCCTGGTAAACCTCCTCTGCACCCGTTCCAGTGCCTCCACATCCTTCCTATAATATGGCGACCAAAACTGCACACAATACTCCAGATGCGGCCGCACCAGAGTCTTATACAATTGCAACATGACCTCAGGACCCCGGAACTCAATTCCTCTACCAATCAAAGCCAGTATGCCATATGCCTTCTTCATCGCACTATTTACCTGGGTGGCAACTTTCAAAGATCTGTGTACATGGACACCAAGAACCCTCTGCTCACCCACACTACCAAGTCTGGATTTTTTTATGAAGAGAGGTTTTTATGAGCTCGGACTGTTTTCATTGGAGAAAAGGAGGAGGAGAGGGGACCTAACTGAGGTATGCAACATAATGAAAGTTATAGATAGAGATTGATAGCCAGAGACTACTTCACAGGGCAGAAATGTCGAACACGAGGGGTCATAGTTTTAAGCTGGTTGGAGGAAAGTATAGAGGGGATGTCAGAGGGGGGTTCTTTACACAGAGAGTTG
>NC_057726.1:71630953-71647120 GCF_004010195.1 Chiloscyllium plagiosum | reverse complement strand
CCTTCCCTTCTGAGTAATGGGGACAGGCTCCGTGCCAGAGGCCTGAGCTCCGTTACTTACCCCTGGTAAGTCATCCCTCCCACAAGTATCCGAAACGGTATACTTGTTCTTGAGGGGAACGGCTGCAGGGGGTCCCTGCACTGGTTGCTTCCTCCCAGTCCCCCTCACTGTCACCCATCTATCTGCCATCTTTGGAGTTACTACTTCCCTTACGCTCCGATCTATGACCCCCTCTGCCTCCCGAATGATCCTAAGTTCATCCAAATTCAGCTCCAGTTCCCTAACACGGTCTTGGAGGAGCTGGAGATGGGTGCACTTCCTGCAAGTGTAATCAGCAGGGACGTCCATGGCATCCCTCAACTCAAACATGTTGCAAGAGGAACATTGCACTGCCTTCACTGCCATCCCTCTGAAAGTAACCTTTTTTTTTAAAAAAAGAACTGGGTCTAAAGAATACAACAAGCAAAATGCAGCACTTACCTACTTACCACAACGGGTCTTATTATTAGAGGAGGAGGGCGGGTGGGAGACACTACCTCTGTAGTGCCTCGGGTTCTTCTCCTGCGCGCTTTTAAAGGGAAAAAAAACCTACCCGGCTGCCCCTCTGGTCTTCGTCACTTCCCCCTGCTGCTCCCGCTCTTTCTGTGAAGAGAAAAAAAACACCGCTGCCCGCTACCGGTAAGTAATTTTAAAACAAACTGTCTTACCTTAGCTGGTGCTCGCACTCAAAATCACTTCCCTAGATTCCCATAGTTCTCGAGTACACCTGATCAGGACGCAGGATTTATCCGTTTGTATGCACTTCAAGACATCCAACGCAATCCCCTCTGGAATATGGACATTTTGCAAGATGTCACGGTCTAATTTCCCATATTCTATATCTTCCATATCCTTCTCCACAGTAAACACTCATTTCCCCCATCTCCTGCAGTTCCCCATTTATGCAGCCCCGCTGATTTTAAATGGCCCTATTCCCTCCATAGTTACCTTTTCATCCTTTATAAATTTGTGGAATCCCTTTGGATTCTGCTCAACCCTATTTACCAAAGCTATCTCATGTCCCCTTTTTGCACTCCTGATTTCTTTCTTAAGTGTATGCCTACTGCCTTTATACCTTTCGAGGGATTCACCCGGCCTTTTTGCCTATACCTAACAGATGCTTCCTTATTCTTGACCAAAATCTCCATTTCTCTAGTCACTCAGTATTCCCTACGCCTACCAGCCTTGTGCTTCACCATTTACAAAAGATGAAACAGCTCGTATTTGTGTTAAATTGAACTTGCAACCACATCACAACATGATCTATTGTACCATCTAACAAAAGAATCTCCTACAAATTGATATTCACACTCTATGATTATTGGCACATCAAATGCAACCCATGGATATCCATCTTCACAATGTCCCGCATTTCATGGAGTAAACCATAGATCTCCCATCTGAGCTTCCATCTGTTTATCTTGAAACTGCATTCCCAATGATTGACAGTTGATCACCAAACCAAGAAGACCAATTTCCATGACACACTCCATCCTCAATCGCCCTATAATTGAGCCAAGGAAGTACCTGCTACTATGAACAATTTACAAGCATTATTTCTTTAAACGGTTGATTTTCCAGAAATTAGAACATAGAACATAGAACATAGAACATAGAACATAGAAAGATCTGTGTACATGGACACCAAGATCCCTCTGCTCATCCACACTACCAAGTATCCGACCATTAGCCCAGTACCCCATCTTTTTGTTGACCAAATTGTTGACCAAGAATCATTTTCTTAATTTATTTAGCAGTATGCGATGAAATTAATGTGAATTTTCCCACGAGAATGATGATGAATTGGATTAGGAAAATAACATTCCTAATGATCCTCGAAAACTTCCTGAAAGACCAAACTTTAAACTAAACCCCAGAAGGCTAAACCTTAGAAGATCAAACCAAGTGTTGGAATAATGAATACCAGTTGAATATATAGACACCCATCAGAAACAATCAATCTGGAGCACTTCAGTTGATAGGAATTGACTTTTTACATGGAATTCTTGTCAACAATTTATCCAATAACTGATTCTTACCATATCATTCTTTGCCAAACTTCCCTCTTCTAGAGCCTGAATACCTATCAACTCATCACTTTTTTCCACATGTACAACTGCCACCCTAACTGAATGATTTTGATCATCTCTGAACCAAAATACTTTCCCAAAACCTTGAAACTAATTAGATTAGATTAGATTACTTTACAGTGTGGAAACAGGCCCTTTGGCCCAACAAGTCCACACCGACCCGCCGAAGCACACCCACCCAGACCCATTCCCCTACATTTACCCCTGCACCTAACACTACAGGCAATTTAGTGTGGCCAATTCACCTAATCTGCACATTTTTGGAGTGTGGGAGGAAACTGGAGCACCCGGAGGAAACCCACGCAGACACGGGGAGAATGTGCAAACTCCACAGTCAGTCGCCTGAGGCGGGAATTGAACCCGGGTCTCTGGCGCATAAACGTTCACATAAACGATTTGAGTAATCATCGAAGGAAACTTTTAACTCACTGTTTCTCTACCTCTCTGTAAAGTCAGTACCGAAGAACCAAACAAAGAGGAGTCAAGGTGGGAACAAGTAGTTAGAGTGTAGGGACCATACGTCTTTACGATGCCATGGTACTGATTATTACAACGAATGCTATGTGCTTCCATTAAGTTTCTTTGAATCCATCCAGTTTTCCCCTAATCCTTTTGCACCAAAGGACTTACTTTGTCAAAAATAGAATGAGGTTTATAATATCTGGGTGATGGACATAAACCTGCTCTATGAAATGGAAGCATAATCTGTTGTCCCACCTCATACTCCAAAGAATTCATTTTGCCATCAAAGTAAGCTTTCCTCTGTTTCCTTTTGTGTACTATTTTAACAGCTGCTAACATCTGTTCTATTTGAATATTGTGCAATACTTGCTGCACAGTTCTCCTATGACTGAGAGAAAGTGAGGACTGCAGATGTTGGAAAGTCAAAAGCAAAATGTGTGGCATCGAAAAAGCACAGCAGGTCAGGCAACCACTGAGGAGCAGGAGATTCAACGTTTCAAGCATAAGCCCTTCATCAGGAATGTGCGAGTCGAAGGAGGCTGAGATGCTGGGAGGGCGGGCAACAATTTCAAGTTCAGAGAAGTTCAACCAAAAAAAAGATTTGATTCCCCTCTAGGATCTTTTCATCAAAACATATGATTCTGGGGAACAAAACTGGACA
This sequence comes from Chiloscyllium plagiosum, assembly GCF_004010195.1. Taxonomy (NCBI): domain Eukaryota; kingdom Metazoa; phylum Chordata; class Chondrichthyes; order Orectolobiformes; family Hemiscylliidae; genus Chiloscyllium; species Chiloscyllium plagiosum. The sequence goes on along the minus strand of NC_057726.1, from coordinate 71,643,868 downwards.
GATGTTCAACGTGGCAGTGAGGGAACATTTTAACGATAGTGACTGGCAGTACGATTAAAATTTGTTACTTACAAGGAGAAGGAAACATAGCGAAATGGATCAGAAACTGGCTTAGTAATAGGATGCAAAGGGTTGTGGTAGAAGGCTGTTCGAGTGACTAGAGGCCAGTGTTAGTGGTGTACCGTAAGGATCAGAACTGGGACCCTTTTTATTTGTTATATACATAAATAATGGAGAAAAAAATGCGGGGAGAAACTGAGGAAAGTTTGCAGATGACACAAAGATTGGTAGGGTGAATGAATGGTGAAGAAAATGGTTGTAGGTTGCAGGAAAATATAGATGGGTTGGTCAGGTGGACAGAGCATTGGCATATGGTTATTAACCCTGATAAGGCAAATTGATGTACGTTGGAAGGAGAAACAAGATGAGGGAGTATTTAATGAATGGCAGGACACTGGGTAGCTTAGAGGTACAGAGAGATCTTTGAGTATTTATCCACAAATCAATGAGGCAGTCAGAGCATGTGAATAGGATATTTAAGAAGGCATATGAGAACTTAGAGTCATACAGTCTAAGCACGGAGACAGATCATTTAGCCCAAACTGGTCCATGCTAACCCAAATATCCAAACACGCTAACCCCATTTCCCTGCATTTGGTCCATATCTTTCTAAATCTTTCCTGTACTTGCATTTGTCCAAATGCCTTTTACATGTTGTTAATGTACCTGCCTCAACCACTTCCACTGGCAGTTCATTCCGTGTAAGAAAGTTGCCCCTCAGGTTCCCTTTTATTCTTTCCCCTCTCTCTAACCTTAAACTGATGCCCTCTCATCTTCAATTCCCTAATCCTGGGGAAAAGACTGAGTGCATTCACCCTCTCATTATTAGATTACTTACAGTGTGGAAACAGGCCCTTTGGGCCAACAAGTCCACATCGACCTTCCGAAGAGCAACCCACACATACCCCTGAACCTAACACTACGGGAAATTTAACATGGCCAATTCACCTAACCTGCACATTTTGTGGACTGTGGGAGGAAACCGGAGCAAACCCACATAGACACGCGGAGAACATGCAAACTCCACACAGGCAGTTGCCTGAGGCAGGAATTGAACACGGGTCTCTGGCATTATAAGGTAGCAGTGCTAACCACTGCACCACCATGCCACCCATCACTTGTGTTATCTTTTACCTTTCGATAATATCACCCCTTAGTCTCCTGCTCTAAAGAAAAAAGTCCTAGCTTGTCCAAACTCTCCCAACAACTCAGATTGTTGAGGCCTCGCAACATCGTTGTAACTTTCTTCAGCACCCTTTCCAGTTTAATAACATTCTTCCTGTAGTAAGGTGACCAAAACTGAACACATTACTCCAAGTTTGGCCTCACCAACGTCCTGCACAACTGTAACATAACTTCCCAACTTCTGTACTCAATGCCCTGACTGAAGAAGGCCAATGTGCCAAAGCCGCCTTCACTGCCCTGTCTACCTGTGTCTCTATTTTCAGAGAACTCCAAGGGCTGTCTGTTCCATCACACTCCTTAAGGCCCTACCATTCAGCATGAACGTCCGACCTTGATTTGACTTTCTAAAATGTAAGATCTCACACTCATCTATATTCAACTCCATTTGCCATTTCACGTCCACTTCCCCAGCTGATCAAGGTCCTGCTGTAACTTCTGAGAACCTTCCTCACTGTTCATGATACCGCTTATTTTAGTTATTGTTCAGAGGTTCAGTGTGGACTTGTTGGGCTGAAAGCCCTGTGGGGATTCTATAAGTGCAAACTGAAGAGCCACCACCAAATGAATCTTTTTCAGCCATGTTTAAATCTTATACTGGCAAATGAGTATTTTTGCTTGAATGTTTAATTTCCCATTTCAGCACTGCTTAAAACCAAAAATGAGAAAATGCTTACAGCAGTCTTGCAGCATCTGTAAGGAGAGAAAGGAGCCGTCAAAGGGTCAGTTAGACTCGAAACGTCAGCTGTTTTCTCTCCTTACAGATGCTGCAAGACTTGCTGAGATTTTCCAGCATTTTCTCTGATTCCAGCATCCACAGTAATTTGCTTTTATTCAGCACTGTTTATGTCTTGTATTGCCAAATGATCATATTCATGTCAATGTTTCATTTCCTATTTGCATGTATGAGTCAACTGCACTCAAATTTCTTCGCACCTTTCGCGACAAAGTGATTGGATTGATCCACATCTGCACAAACAGATGTCTGCTTCTTTCAGCGCTGCAACAACTCCCAAAGGGCTCTTTGACAATCTCTTTCCAAACACTTTCAAAATTTGTGTAAGAAATTCAATTAAACATTCTCTTTTCCCAACAATGAAATTATTTGAAGTGACTAAATTTTATTTCAACGTTAATGAGAATTGTCATATGATAATTTCTGAATGGTCTAATAAAGTGCAACAATTTTATCTTTTATACTTTGGGTGTAAATTTGATTTCCAGGGAGCCCATTCATGCTTTTTTTCGACTTAATGCTGCACCTGCAGCCTCCTGCCTCCTGCCTCAGCCACATTCTAAATGATGATCAGTCTGCAGAATGGTCCCTAATCTCTGGCTGACTATTCCTCTCCCTCTTTCCAGAAGATTCCTTTTTGCATTTCCTTTCACAGGAAAGTTCATGGAGACTAATTTAACTCAGCAGCAAAAGATTGCAGGTGCTGGAAAACCTGAGCCAGAAATTGAAAATGTTGAAGTAACTCAGAAGGTTTGGAGTGAGTATTTTAACTTCTTTTCAGTGATAAACAGAGAGATGGAAGAGTGATGAACTTTACCCTGGGCAAAGGTGGAGACAAGCAAGTGGGACAGAAAAGAAGGCCCCAGGACGGTTGCAGAATGAGGGAAAGTAGAGATTGTCACAGAACAATGGACAAAGGGAGATGTAATGGTTGGAGAGATAAAAGATTGATCCTGGGTCGGTATCAATGGGGTTAGCAATGCTGCCTCACAGCACCATCGTCCTGGGTTCGATTCCAACCTCAGGCTTTGTGGAGTTTGTACATTCTCCCTGTGTCTGCATGGATTTCCTCCAGCTGCCCCGGTTTCTACCTCAGTCCAAAGATGTGCTTGTTAGGTGAATTGGCCATGCTAAATTGCCCACAGTGTTCAGGGGTGTATAGGTTAGGTTCACTAGTTAGGGGAATGGGCCGGGTGGGTTACTTCTCAGAGGGTTGGTGTGGACTTGTCAGGCCAAATGGCTTCCACACTGTAGCGATTCTATGAGGGAAAAACCAAGGAGACAAGATATCAAGGTAGAGGTGTGTGGGAGGTATCAAAGTAGAGAATGGGGTTCGTGTTTAGAAGGTTTGAACTCAATGTTAAATCCCGAAGGCTGGAAAGGGAAATGAGCAGTTGCTCTTCCACTGGCTTTGGGCTTCACCGGGACATTGCAGCAGTCGACAGAAAGGTGAATGTGAGAACAGGATATTGATTTGAAATATCAACTGAACAACTTGACATCTGAGTGGGCATATTCCACCTTGCAGTCTTCAAATTTGCTCTGTTTCTGACGTTACATTGTCAGCAATGAATATAGTTAATAAAATTGAAAACTGTACAAGGAAATTGCTGCTTTACCAAGAAGCAGAGAAAGTAGAATGGTATGTGTTGCAACTCCTTCAATTGAACGGAAAATATCTTGGAGAGCAATGAGGTGTGAAATAGTTAGATCCTCTGTTTGGAGATATTCGTTGACTGTTACTTGGGTGACATGGATGTTACTTGACAGTTATCAATCCAAGTCTAGACTTTATCCTTGTGTTATATGGAAATGGATTGCTTCAACATCTGGGAATTATTAAATGATGTTGAACGCAGAAGAATTATGAACAGACCCTTATGGTAGTGGGAAAGCTGTTGATAAAACAAATGACCTGGCTGGTTGTAGGTCACGACTCTGCAGAATTCCTACAGAGATGAGCCGGAGCTGAGATGACTGACTTCCAAAACCCATACCCTCCGTGATTTGTGTTGCTTTAACTTGAAGCAGTGTAGAACGCTCCCCATGATTACCATTTTTTCCAGGAATCCTTGATGGTGCACTTGTGGAATGCTACCATTTTGTCAAGGACATTCACTCTCACCTTATGTCAGTAGCTGTGGGCAGAAGCTGAGTGGTCCTTGTGGAACCAAAACCAGAACATCAGTGACGAGGTTCTTACTGAGTAATTGTCTCTTCACAGCACTGTGGATGCCACCTTCCCTCACTTTGCTGATTTTCAAACATGGGCTGATAGAGCAATAATTAGTTGGATGGAATTGTTCTGCTTTTTATGGACAGGACAAAACGTGACAATTTTTCACATTGGTTTATAGATGCCAGTGTTGTCCCTGTACTGGAATAACTTCTCTGGATGCATAACTAGTTCTGAAAGCCCATTTTCAGTATCATAGTGCAATTACCTGTGATAAAGCTGCCTCTTTAACGAGGTTATTTTGTTTTTGGTTTCTTTTCAAGAGGGATTGTCAAGGCAGTTGTGTCAAAATGGCTAACAGAAACTGCCTAAGTCAACAATCAGAATTGGGGCAGTTCTCTCAGTTCAGACTTTTTTGACTTTAGTTTAGTTTTAAGAGGGAGTCGGAAAATGCTGACAGCCTCGAGAACTAACAACAGTGAAACAGAGTGCCATGCTTCAACAGACATTTCTTGCCTGACTCTTCTCTCTGAAATTTCTCCAGCCTGTAAGTACCTGAGTTTGAATTTACCATTTGCCAAGGGGTGTGTTTATGGGATATTCCAGGGATTGAACTGTTCCTTCATAAGTTGTGATATCGTGTTGGTTGAGTTTTGCAATAGTTAACTTATTCTAAATTCTATTTTCTTTTGTTCCTGCTTCAACCATCGTGTGGAAATAAATTCTGTTTTGCCTACAGCCGAGTGGTTTAACTAGCTGCATCATTCCTGGAAGATCCACTTGACATCTGCCTTTCAAATGAAAACGTTCAGCGGGGGTGGGTGGGAGTCTACCTTCTTAAAATGTTTTGAGAGGTCTAGTCTGGTCCAGAACTCTTGGTATCATATGAGTATCTCATTTTGACTGAAGGCTGTCCACTGAGCACTTTTGGCTGATGACGAAAACTCTTCAGTCTTGTCTTTTGCACTGATGGTCTGGGCTCCCTATCATTGAGGATGGTGATGTTTGTGCAACCTCCTCCTTCAGCGAGTTGTTTAATTGTGCACTACCATTTAAAACTGGAGAATCTGTGATGATTTTTTGTGTGCTCGTCTTGAATAAATAACTTTGGAGAAAGATAGTAGGGATCCAAGAATTAATTTTTTAACAGATATTTTATAAAGTGGGATGGATTCTCTGGCCTTTAGAAGGTTCATAGATTCATAAATTCATACAGCACAGAAAAGACCCTTCGGACAACTGAGTCTGTATCAACATAACGACCACTAAATTTGAGGTCATCCCAATATCGTGCACTTCTCCCATATCTTTGAATGTTATGATATTAGAAGTACTCATCCAAATATTTAATCAAAGTTCTGAAACAGTGCATTCCAGATTCCCATCACCCACTGATTGATCCTAAATCTCCGCTGAATCCTCTGCCCCTTTCCCTAAAACTATGCTCACTTGTGGTTGACCCCTGAACCAAGGGGAACAGCTGCTCACTCTTCACCCTGCCCATAGCCTTCACAATAGTATGCACCTCAATCATGTCCCTGCTCTGCCTCCTCTGCTCCATGTAAAACAATCCAAGCCTATCTAGTCTCTAGTTTATGTTTGAATCAATCAAGTATCTCCACCAAACAAAGGTAGAACACAAAGTGTTTCTCAGGTCTATGCAGTGCATTGCCACAGGTTTAAACAAAAAAAAACAGAGCCAGACCTTAACAAAGTGAAATTGTTTAGTCATGTGGGGCAAGAATTCATTTATGCACCTGATCAGACTTGAGCCATGGTCTAATTGAATGGTGGAAGATGAATAAAAGAATATTGAACTGGGAGAAATTGGATAATCAGGGCTAAATAGGAAGAAGAATTAAAAACAGATGTTAAAAATATCCACAGGTTTATGCAAATCAAAATAGGTAAAGAGAACATCAGTCCTCAGATTGTTAGACTGTGTAATTAATAATGTATTCACAATAGAGTGTACAAGAGTAGTAGAAAAAAGTGAGCAAGTTGGGAACCGACTTCAAAACAATCATAACCAATTGAGTAAACAAACTTTGAAAAAATTAATCAAGTTAAGTACTGACAAGTCCCGAGACCTGACACCCTGAATAACAGGGTACTAAATAAAATGGCTTTAGAGATAGCTGATGGACTTTTTACAATCACACTGAATTGTCCAGATGTTTGAAAAGTCTGAATGAATTGTAAAACTGCAAAGCTAACACTTCCGCTCAAGATAGATCAGAAAGGGAACTACAGGGTCATTAGTTGAACATCAGAAAATGCTTGAATCCATTACTCAGGAAGTAGCAGCACGATGGTTAGAAAAATCATAATATAATCATAATAAATCATAATACAATCAATGTGATAGACTTAGGACAGATATCAGAAATTCTTTACTCAGAGAATAGGAAGGGTGTGGAATGGCCTGCCTGCAACAGTAGTAGAGTTGCCAACGTTAAGGACATTTAAATGGGCATTGGACAAACATATGGATACTAATGGAACGGTGTAGCTTATATGGACATCAGATTAATTTCACAGGGCCAAAAGGGCTGTGCAGCACTTAATGTTCTATGTTCTATGTTAATCGATTTTAAAAAGCAGGATTGATGAAGGAGTGTCAGTAAATGCAGAACGTGTTGTTTTGAAAAGGACATCATTTTTTAATCACTCGTGGGATTTGGACATCACTGGCTGACCAGCATTTATTGCCTCACCCTGGTTTCCTTTGGGAGATGGTGGGGAGGGGTCTTCTGGAAGCATTGCTGATGGTAGTTGCATAATGCCTTTATGGAGGGAATTCCACTATTTTGATCCACCAAAAGAACAGTTAAAAAATTCCAAGTCAGGACATTACTTCATTTAGAGGGGGACTTGCAGGTTGTGGGTGTTCCTACGTTTCTGATCCCCTCATCCTTCCAGGTGTAAGTGGCTGTGGGTTTGGAAGATTCTGTCTAAAGTTGTTTGGTGAATTTCTGCAGTGCATCCTGTAGATAGTACGTACTGAAGTTATTGAGTGGTGGAGGGAGTTGATGCTTGTGGATGTGGTGCCAATCAAGTTGTTTGCTTTGTCATGGATGGCGTCAAGCTTCTCGTGTGTTGTTGGAGCTGCACTCATCCCAGCTAGTGAGGAGTATTCCATCACACTCCTTATAGATTCAGATTCGTACAGCATGTAAAAGGGCTTTAGGCCCATCAGGTCTGCCACTAAAAGGTCACGAATCTCAATTTCCTGCACTCCTCCAAAAACCTCGAATGTTACATTATTTGATGTACTCATCCAAATATCTTTTAACAATCTCTAGCCTCCATTACCTTCCCATGCAGTGCATTATAAATTCCCATCATTCCCCGCTGAATGAAAAGGTTTGTTTCCCCAAATTCCCTCTGGATCTCCTGCGTTTTACCCTAAACCCATACTCACTTCCAATTGACCCCTCAACCAAGGGGAACAGCTGCTTTTGATTCACCCAGTTCATACCCCTCATGCACCTCAATCATGTCCCCTCTCAGTCTTCTTTGTGATAAAGAAAACAATCCAAGCCAATCAATCCTTACCTGAAAGTTCAATTGCTCAATTCCAGGCTACATGCTGGTGAAACTCCACTGTACCCCATCTAGTGCTATCACAACCTTCTTGTATGAGGTGACACCAGAACTGCACACAGTACTCCAGTTGTGGGCTGACCAACACTCTGTAAAACTTGACCCTGTAATCGATGCTACAATTGAAAGCAAATGCCCCTATGTCTTCTTAACTATCTCCTATTCATATGCTCTGCCTATTTCAGAGATCTGTGAATAATTACCCCAAGATCCCTCTATTTTTAAACAACCCTGTGTCCTGCCATTTCTTAAATACTCCCTCGTCTTGTTTATTGTTCCAAAGTGCATCACCTCGCCCTTATCAGAGTTAAATTCCAGCTGCCACTGGTTTGGCCATATGACCAGCCCATCTACGCAGTGCATTATAAATTCCCATCATTCCCCGCTGAATGAAAAGATTTGTTTCCCCAAATTCCCTCTGGATCTCCTGCGTTTTACCCTAAACCCATACTCACTTCCAATTGACCCCTCAACCAAGGGGAACAGCTGCTTTTGATTCACCCAGTTCATACCCCTCATGCACCTCAATCATGTCCCCTCTCAGTCTTCTTTGTGATAAAGAAAACAATCCAAGCCAATCAAACCTTACCTGAAAGTTCAATTGCTCCATTCCAGGCTACATGCTGGTGAAACTCCACTGTACCCCATCTAGTGCTATCACAACCTTCTTTGTAGTGAGGTGACCAGAACTGCACACAGTACTCCAGTTGTGGGCTGACCAACACTCTGTAAAACTTGACCATGTAATCGATGCTACAATTGAAAGCAAATGCCCCTATGTCTTCTTAACTATCTCCTATTCATATGCTCTGCCTATTTCAGAGATCTGTGAATAATTACCCCAAGATCCCTCTTTTTTTAAACAATCCTGTGCCTGCCATTTATTAAATACTCCCTCATGTTGTTTATTGTTCCAAAGTGCATCACCTCGCCCTTATCAGAGTTAAATTCCAGCTGCCACTGGTTTGGCCATATGACCAGCCCATCTACATCTTCCTGTAATCTACAACCATCTGTTTTGGTATAAACCACTCTCCCAATTTTGGGGTCATCTGCAAATTTGCTGAACATTCCCTCCACATTGCCATCTGTATTATTTATGCACTTAACAAACAATAAGGGACCCAGTACTGATTCCTGCAGGACACTGCTGGACACCAGCCTCCAATCACTCAATCAGCCTAATACTTCTACACTTTGTCTCCTTTTACTAATCCATCTCACCAAGTTTCCCTCACTTTCATGTGATTTAATCTTCTCAATCTGTCTCCCATGTCAGAGCTTGTCACAACTTTACGAAAACAACATCGACAGAACTTTCCTCATCCACACACTTGATCACATTTCCAAAAAAAATTGACTAAATTTGTTAGGCATGACCTCCCTCTGACAAAGCCAGACTAAATCTCCCTACTTATTACATGCCTTTCAAATTGAGTGTTAATTCGCTCCTTCAGAATTATCTCCATGACACTTATTGGTCTGTAATTTCCTGGTTCATCTGTACGTTTACCCCTGAAGAAGTGGAACCACATTAGCCATCCTCCAGTCCCCATGTATCTCTCCCATGACGAGCGAAGAATTCAAAATTTGGGTCAGATCCACTGCAATTTCCTGCCTCGCCTTCCACAGCAGTCTGGGATGCAATTCATCCAGTCCAGAGGATTTGTCTGTTTTTAAGCCTAACAGAACCTCCAATACCTTCACATTTTCTACATCAAACTGTACATGTTCCTCACAAACCCTTTTCCCGAATTCCATACCTACTTTCATCTTTACCAGAGTGAATATTGAAGAGAAACATTCATTGAAATCTCTTCCAAGATCCAGCAACTTCACACACAGGTTGCCCCCTTGGCCCCTCTTAGGCCCTATTTTCGGTTTTTGACCTTTTTCTTTTCACGTATTTATAAAGTACTTCAGGATTCTCCTGAATTTTTGTTTGCAAGTCATTTCTCATGCCTTCTTTTTGCTATTCTAGTTACTTTCTTAAGTTCCCTCCTATACTTCCTGTATTTCCCAAGGGCTGCAGTTTCCTTTGAACTTCCTAAAAGCCTTACACTTCTTCTTTATCCAGTCGTGAATTGTCCTCGACATCCTGGGTTCTCTGAACTGATTGTTCCTACATTTCCCTCTGAAGGATACAAGTTGGACCTGTACCCCCTGTGCCTCCTTTCTGAATGTCCCCATTGCTCCGCTGTAGACTTACCCACAAGGAGCTGCACCTCGTCCACTGTTACCAGAACTTGCTTGATTCTAATAATATCTGCCTTTCCCCAATCCAAAGCATCTATTGCAGGACATCTTTATCCTTGTCCAAAATGAATTTGTATAGTACCATGTTGTAATCACTATCGCCTCAATGATTCCCCATTGCCACATCAAACACTTGTTCAGCTTCTTTCTCCAGAACCTGATCTGGCACTGTGCTGAACCTTGTTGGGCCTTCTGTGTATTGATATAAAAATCACCTCTCGATACATATCAAGACATTGACTTCCTCTAAATCCTTACCACAATGACAATTCCAATTTATGTTGGTAAAGTTGACATCCCCTGGTATAATTATTCAATTATTACTCGTAGCTTTGTGAACTGTTGAGACATTTGCTCCTGTATTTCCTGCTGACTCTATGGGAGCCTATAATAAACTCGTAGTAAAGTAGCTGCCCCCTTCACACTCCTAAGTCCTACCCATAAAGCCTGATTTGAGGACCTATCATGGTCTCATCTCTCATTGCAGTAATTGAATCCTTAATTGATTGTACTGCGCCATCACCCTTTTTACATCTTCCTCTGCCTCGCCTAATGATCCTAAACCCTGCAATGTTGAGGTGCCAGTCCAGCCCTTTCTTGAACTAGATTTTTATGATGGCAACAATGTAATACTTCCAAGTATCAATCCATGTCATTAACTCATCAGTCTGGCCTATTACTTTCCTAGCATTAAATTAAAGACCATCCAGCCTTTCCTCTTGACATTCAACATAGCTGAACTCTCAGTAAAGAACCTGCCTCTAACATCTGTCCTAAATCTATCAACCCTCAATTTGCAACTATGCCCCCTTGTACAAGCTGATACCATCACCCAAGGGAAAAGATTCACTGTCTACCCTATCTGATCCTCGGATCATCGCGTTTGTCTCTAGAAAATCCATTCTTAGCCTTCTTCTTTCCAATGAGAACAGACCCACATCTCTCAGCCTTCCCTCATGAGACCTTTCCTCCAGACAAGGCAACATCCTAGTAAATCTCCTCTGCACCTTTTCCAATGCTTCCAAATCCTTCCTGTAATGAGACGACCAGAACTGCACTTAATACTCCAGGTGACGCTGCACTAGTGTTTTGTCCAGTTGCAGCATGACATCACAGCTCCAGAACTCAATCCCTCTCCGAATGAAACCTAATACACTGTATGACTTCTTAAAAGCATGATCAACCTGGGTGGCAACTTTCAGGGATCTATGTGCATGGACCCCTCTGCACATCGACACTACCAAGAATCTTTCCATTGATCCAGTATTCTGCCTTCCCGTTATTCATCCCAAAGTGAATCACCTCACATTTATCCGTTTGCCACATCTCAGCCCAAAACTGCAGTTTATCCAAGTCCCCGTGCAACCTGCAACAGTCTTCCACACTGTCCACCACTCCACCGACTCTACCGTCATCTGCAAACTTACTAACTCATCCACCTGTGCCTGCGTCCAAGTCGTTTATTAAAATAACAAACAATAGTGGTCCCAAAACAGATCCTTGTGGCACACCACTAGTAACAGGACTCCAGGGCTTAATATTATCCATCAATCCCCACTCGCTACCTTCATACTGAAAGCAAGTTTCTAATCCAAAACTGCTAAATTACCCTCAATCCTATGGCTCTGCATTTTCTCAAAAGCCTACCACATGGAACCTTATCAAAGGCTTTACTGAAGTCCATATATACCACGTCAACTACCCTATCCACATCCGCATGCCCTTGACGAAACCATTTTGACTATCTCCAATCAAATTGTTGCTTGCTAGATTATTATAAATCCTATCTCTCATAATCCTTACCAGAATTTTTCCTAGAACAGACGTTAGGCTCATTGGTCTATAATTACCTGCATCATCTAGACTGCCCTTCTTGAACAAGGGCACAACATTTGTAATCCTCCAGTCCTTTGGTTCTAAACCTGTAGAAAATGATGACTTAAAGATCAAAGCCAAAGGCTCCAGCATTTCCTCCCTAGCTTTCCAGAGTATCCTTAGATAAATCTCAACTGGCCCAGGAGACGTCTCTACTTCCACACCTTCGAGAATTGATAAAAACTCCTCTTTACTTACCTCAATCATTTTTAGTTTAGTCTAGTTGATATCTTAGTCTTCTCCTCTACATTATTCTCGTTTTCCTGAGCGAAAACGGAGGAAAAATATTCATTTAGCACCTCTTCAACCTCCACAGGGTCCACACACAAATTCCCACTTCTGTCTTTGACAGGCTCTATTCCTACCCTATTCATCCTTTTATTCCTCACATACCTATAGAAAGCTTTAGGTTCTCCTTTATTCTACCCGCTAAAGACTGCTCACGTCCCCTCCTTGCTCTTCTTGACTCTGTCTTTAAATCCTTCCTAGTTGATCTGTAACTCGCCATCACCTCATCTGAACCATCGCGTCTCAAAGTCACATAAGCCTCCCTCTTCTGCTTAACAAGAGATACAATTTCTTAGTAAACCACGGTTCCCTTACTTTATCACTTCCTCCCTGCATGACAGGCTCATACTTATCAAGGGCACACAATATCTGTTCATTAACCCAGCTCCACAATTTAAATGTCCCCATCTCCTGCATTTTGCTATCATTCTCTGCCTCCTAAGTCTTGCCTAATTGCATTATAATTGTCCTTCCCCCATTTACAACTCTTGCACTGTGGCATGTACCTATCCCATTCCATCACTCCACTAAACTGAACTAAATTATGGTCACTCTCTCCAAAGTGCTCACGTGCCACTGAATCAAACACTTTCAACATACTGTGTCAGGAAACCTTCCTGCACACATTGGACAAAAACTGACACATCCAACGTACTCGAGGTATAGCATTTCCAGTGAGTGTTGGGGAATTAAAGTCCCCCATAATGACCACCCTGTTCCTTTCACTCCTACCCAG
>NC_057726.1:71596106-71630453 GCF_004010195.1 Chiloscyllium plagiosum | reverse complement strand
ACTTATCATACCTCCTATCTTCACATCCAATTCCTTTATATAAATAACAAAAATCATTGAAAGAGGTCTCTGGTCTGAAAAATAACCCTCCACCACCTTCTGTCTTCTATCTTGAGCCAGTTGGCTTGTTCTCCCTGTATTCCATGTAACCTTACTGACCAGTCTACATGAAGAACCATTTTGAATGCCTTACTGGACTCCATATAGATCACATCCACTGCTCTGCCCTCATATTCGTCTTCATTACTTCTTCAACAAACTCAATCAAGTTAGTGAGACACAATTTCCGATGCACAAAGCCATGTTGAGTGTCCCTAATCAGTCCTTGTTTTTTCTAAAAATATGTACATCTTGTCCCTCAAGATTCCCTCTAACAACTTGCCCACCACCAATGTCAGGTTCACTTATCTGTAATTCCCTGGCTTTTCCTTACCACCTTTCTTAAATAGTGGCACTATGTCCGCCAGTCTCCAGTCTTTCAGCACCTCACTTGTATCCATGATACAAATATCTCAGCAAGGTGCCCAGCAATCACTTCCCTAGATTCCCATAGTTCTCGAGTACACTTGATCAGGACTCAGGGATTTATCCGTTTGTATGCACTTCAAGACATCCAACACCATCCCCTCTGGAATATGGACATTTTGCAAGATGTCACCATCTATTTTCCCATATTCTATATCTTCCATATCCTTCTCCACAGTAAACACTGATGTATAATACTCATTTCTTCCCTCTCCTGCAGTTCCCCACATATGCAGCCCCGCTGATTTTAATGGCCCTATTCCCTCCATAGTTACCTTTTCATCCTTAATAAATTTGTGGAATCCCTTTGAATTCTGCTCAACCCTATTTACCAAAGCTATCTCATGTCCCCTTTTTGCACTCCTGATTTCTTTCTTAAGTGTATGCCTACTGCCTTTATACCTTTCGAGGGATTCACCCGGCCTTTTTGCCTATACCTAACAGATGCTTCCTTATTCTTGACCAAAATCTCCATTTCTCTAGTCACTCCATATTCCCTACGCCTACCAGTCTTGTGCTTCACCATTTACAAAAAATGAAACAGCTCATATTTGTGTTAAATTGAACTTGCAACCACATCACAACATGATCTATTGTACCATCTAACAAAAGAATCTCCTACAAATTGATATTCACACTCTATGATTATTGGCACATCAAATGCAACCCATGGATATCCATCTTCACAATGTCCCGCATTTCATCGAGTAAACCATAGATCTCCCATCTGAGCTTCCATTTGTTTATCTTGAAACTGCATTCCCAATGATTGACAGCTGATCACCAAACCAAGAAGACCAATTTCCATGACACACTCCATCCTCAATCGCCCTATAATTGAGCCAAGGAAGTACCTGCTACTATGAACAATTTACAAACATTATTTAATTAACTGTTGATTTTCCAGAAATTGTTGAACAAGAATCATTTTCTTAATTTATTTAGCAGTATGCGATGAAATTAATGTGAATTTTCCCACAAGAATGATGATGAATTGGATTAGGAAAATAACATTCCTAATGATCCTCGAAAATTTCCTGAAATACCAAACTTTAGACTAAACCTTAGAAGATCAAACCAAGTGTTGGAATAATGAATACCAGTTGAATATATAGACACCCATCAGAAACAATCAATCTGGAGCACTTCAGTTGATAGGAATTGACTTTTTATGTGGAATTCTTGTCAACAATTTATCCAATAACTGATTCTTACCATATCATTCTTTACCAAACTTCCCTCTTCTAGAGCCTGAATACCTATCAACTCATCACTTTTGTCCACATGCACACCTGCCACCCTAACTGAATGACTTTGATCATCTCTGAGCCAAAATGCTTTCCCAAAATCTTGAAACTGATTTAACACAGTTCAAATAAATGATTTGACTAATCATCGAAGGAAACTTTCAACTCACTGTTTCTCTACCTCTCTGTAAAGTCAGTACCGAAGAACCAAACAAAGAAGAGTCAAGGTGGGAACAAGTAGTTAGAGTGTAGGGACCATACGTCTTTACGATGCCATGGTTCTGATTATTACAATGAATGCTATGTGCTTTCATTAAGTTTCTTTGAAGCCATCCAGTTTTCCCCTAATCCTTTTACACCAAAGGACTTACTTTGTCAAAAATAGAATGAGGTTTATAATATCTGGGTGACGGACATAAATCTGGTCTGTGAAATGGAAGCATAATCTGTTGTCCCACCTCATACTCCAAAGAATTCATTTTGCCATCAAAGTAAGCTTTCCTCTGTTTCCTTTTGTGTACTAGTTTAACAGCTGCTGACATCTGTGCTATTTGAATATTGTGCAATACTTGCTGCACAGTTCTCCTATGACTGAGAGAAAGTGAGGACTGCAGGCAAAATGTGTGGCACTGGAAAAGCACAGCAGGTCAGGCAACCACTGAGGAGCAGGAGATTCAACTTTCAGGCATAAGCCCTTCATCAAGAATGTGCGAGCGAAGGAGGCTGAGAGATAAATGGGAGGGTGGGCAACAATTTCAAGTTCAGAGAAGTTCAACCAAAAAAATAGATTTGATTCCCCTCAAGGATCTTTTCATCAAAACATTTGATTCTGGGGAACAAAACTGGCCAGATGTTCAACGTGGCAGTGAGGGAACATTTTAGCGATAGTGACCAGAAGACAGTGCGATTAAAATTTGTTACTTACAAGGAGAAGGAAACTTAGCGAAATGGATCAGAAACTGGCTTAATAATAGGACACAAAGAGTTGTGGTAGAAGGCTGTTCGAGTGACTAGAGGCCAGTGTTAGTGGTGGACCGCAAGGATCAGAACTGGGACCCTTTTTATTTGTTATATACATAAATAATGGAGATGAAAATGTGGGGAGAAGCTTAGGCAAGTTTACAGATGACACAAAGATTGGTAGGGTGGTTAATAGTGAAGAAAATGTTTGTAGGTTGCAGGAAAATATAGATGGGTTGGTCAGGTGGACAGAACATTGACATATGGTAATTAACCCTGATAAGACAAATTGATGTACGTTGGAAGGAGAAACAAGATGAGGGAGTATTTAATGAATGGCAGGACACTGAGTAGCTTAGAGGTACAGAGAGATCTTTGAGTATTTATCCACAGATCCATGAGGCAGTCAGAGCATGTGAATAGGATATTTAAGAAGGCATATGAGAACTTAGAGTCATACAGTCTAAGCACGGAGATAGATCATTTAGCCCAAACTGGTCCAAGCTAACCCAAATGTCCAACCACGCCAACCCCATTTCCCTGCATTTGGTCTATATCTTTCTAAACCTTTCCTGTACATGCATTTGTCCAAATGCCTATTACATGTTGTTAATGTACCTGCCTCAACCACTTCCACTGGCAGCTCATTCCATATGTGTACCACCCTTCGTGTAAGAAAGTTGCCCCTCAGGTTCCCTTTCATTCTTTCCCCCCTCTCTAACCTTAAACTGATGCCCTCTCATCTTCAATTCCCTAATCCTGGGAAAAAGACTGAGTGCATTCACCCTCTCATTATTAGATTACTTACAGTGTGGAAACAGGCCCTTTGGGCCAACAAGTCCACACCAACCCTCCGAAGAGCAACCCACCCATACCCCTGCACCTAACACTATGGGAAATTTAACATGGCCAATTCACCTAACCTGCACATTTTTTGGACTGTGGGAGGAAACCGGAGCAAACCCACATAGACACGTGGAGAACATGCAAACTCCACACAGACAGTTGCCTGAGGCAGGAATTGAACGCGGGTCTCTGGCATTATGAGGCAGCAGTGCTAACCACTGCGCCACCATGTCACCCACCACTTGCGTTATCTTTTACCTTTCGATAATATCACCCCTTAGTCTCCTGCTCTAAAGAAAAAAGTCCTAGCTTGTCCAAACTCTCCCAACAACTCAGATTGTTGAGACCTCGCAACATGGTTGTAACTTTCTTCAGCACCCTTTCCAGTTTAATAACATTCTTCCTGTAGCAAGGTGACCAAAACTGAACACAATACTCCAAATGTGGCCTCACCAACGTCCGGCACAAATGTAACATAATTTCCCAACTTCTGTACTCAATGCCCTGACTGAAGAAGGCCAATGTGCCAAAGCCGCCTTCACTGCCCTGTCTACCTGTGACTCTATTTTCAGAGAACTCCAAGAGCTGTCTGTTCCATCACACTCCTTAAGGCCCTACCATTCAGCATGAACGTTCGACCTTGATTTGACTTTCTAAAATGTAAGATCTCACACTTATCTATATTAAACTCCATTTGCCATTTCACGTCCACTTCCCCAGCTGATCAAGGTCCTGCTGTAATTTCTGAGAACCTTCCTCACTGTTCACGATACCGCTTATTTTAGTTACTGTTCAGAGGTTCACTGTGGACTTGTTGGGCTGTTTCCACACTGTGGGGATTCTATAAGTGCAAACTGAAGAGCCACCACCAAATGAATCTTTTTCAGCCATGTTTAAATCTTATACTGGCAAATGAGTATTATTGTGTCAATGTTTAATTTCACATTTCAGCACTGCTTATAACCAAAAATGAGAAAATGCTGTAAAATCTCAGTAAGTCTTGCAGCATCTGGAAGGAGAGAAAAGAGCTGTCAAAGGATCAGTTAGAGTCGAAACGTCACCTTTTTTCTCCTTACAGATGCTGCAAGATTTGCTGAGATTTTCCAGCATTTTCTCTGATTCCAGCATCCTCAGTAATTTGCTTTTATTCAGCACTGTTTATGTCTTGTATTGCCAAATGATCATATTCATGTCAATGTTTCATTTCCTATTTGCATGTATGAGTGAAGTTTCAACTGCACTCAAAATTCACACCTTTCGCGACAAAGTGATAGGCTTGATCCACACCTGCACAAACAGATGTCTGCTTCTATCACCACTGCAACACTCCCAAAGGGTTCCTTAACAATCTCTTCCCAAACACTTTCAAAATTTGTGTAAGAAATTCAATTAAACATTCTCTTTTCCCAAAAATTATTTGAAGTGACTAAATTTTATTTCAACATTAATGAGAATTGCTATATGGTAATTTCTGAATGGTCTAATAAAGTGCAACAATTTTATCTTTTATAATTTGGGTGTAAATTTGATTACCAGGGCGCCCATTCATGTTTTTTTCGACTTAATGCATTCTCCTACAGCCTGCCTCCTGCCTCAGCCCCATTCTAAATGATGATCAGTCTGCAGGATGATCCCTAATCTCTGGCTGACTATCCCTCTCCCTCTTTCCAAAAGATTCCTTTTTAGCATTTCCTTTCACAGGAAAGTTCCTGGAGACTAATTTAACTCAGCAGCAAAACATTGCAAGTGCTGGAAAACCTGAGCTAGAAATTGAAAACGCTGAAGTAACTTGGAGTGAGTATTTTAACTTCTTTTCAGTGATAAACAGATAGATGGAAGAGTGATGGACTTTACCCTGGGCAAAGGTGGAGACAAGCAAGAAAAGAAGGCCCCAGGAAGGTTGCAGAATGAGGGAAGGTAGAGATTGTCACAGAACAATGGACAAAGGGAGATGTAATGGTTGGAGAGATAAAAGATTGATCCTGGGTCGGTATCAATGGGGGTTAGCAACGCTGTCTCACAGCACCATGGTTCTGGGTTCGATTCCAACCTCAGGCTGTGTGGAGTTTGTACATTCTCCCCGTGTCTGCATGGATTTCCTCCAGCTGCTCCGGTTTCCTCCCACAGTCCAAAGATGTGCTTGTTCGGTGAATTGGCCATGCTAAATTGCCCGCCGTGTTCAGGGGTGTATAGGTTAGGTTCACTAGTTAGGGGAATGGGGCAGGTGGGTTACTTCTCAGAGGGTTGGTGTGGACTTGTCAGGCCAAATGGCCTGCTTCCACACTGTAGGGATTCAATGAGGGAAAAACCAAGGAGACAAGATATCAAGGTAGAGGTGTGTGGGAGATATCAAAGTAGAGAATGGGGTTCATATTTAGAAGGTTTGAACTCAATGTTAAATCCTGAAGGCTGGAAAGGGAAATGAGCAGTTGCTCTTCCAGCTGGCTTTGGGCTTCACCGGGACATTGCAGCAGTAGACAGAAAGGTGAGTGTGAGAACAGGGATATTGATTTGAAATATCAATTGAACAACTTGACATCTGAGTGGGCATATTCCACCTTGCAGTCTTCAAGTTTGCTCTGTTTCTGACATTACATTGTCAGCAATGAATATAGTTAATAAAATTGAAAACTGTGCAAGGAAATTGCTGCTTTACCAAGGATCAGAGAAAGTAGAACGGTATGTGTTGCAACTCCTTTAATTGAACGGAAAATATCTTGGAGAGCAGTGAGGTGTGAAATAGTTAGATCCTCTGTTTGGAGATATTCGTTGACTGTTACTTAGGTGACATGGATGCTACTTGCCAGTTATCAATCCAAGTCTAGAATTTATCCTTGTGTTATATGGAAATAGACAGCTTCAACATCTGGGAAATTACTAAATGCTGTTGAACGCAAAAGAATTATTAACAGACATCCTTGTTTCAACCCTTATGGTAGTGGGAAAGCTGTTGATGAAACAAATGACCTGGCTGGTTGTAGGTCACGACCCCGCGGAATTCCTACAGAGATGAGCCGGAGCTGAGCTGACTGACTTCCAAAACCCATACCCTCCGTGATTTGTGTTGCTATAACTTGACGCAGTGTAGAACGCTCCCCATAATTACCATTTTTTTCCAGGAATCCTTGATGGTGCACTTGTGGAATGCTACCATTTTGTCAAGGACATTCACTCTCACCTTATGTCAGGAGCTGTGGGCAGAAGCTGAGTGGTCCTTGTGGAACCAAAACCAGAACGTCAGTGAAGAGGTTCTTACTGAGTAATTGTCTCTTCACAGCACTGTGGATGCCACCTTCCCTCACTTTGCTGATTTTCAAACATGGGCTGATAGAGCAATAATTAGTTGGATGGAATTGTTCTGCTTTTTATGGACAGGACAAAACGTGGCAATTTTTCACATTGGTTGATAGATGCCAGTGTTGTCCCTGTACTGGAATAACTTCTCTCATTCTGAAAGTCCATTTTCAGTATCATAGCTTTTGCAGTGTCCAGTGCAATTACCTGTGATGAAGCTGCCTCTTTAACGAGGTTATTTTGTTTTTGGTTTCTTTTCAAGAGGGTTTGTCAAGGCAGTGGTGTCAAAATGGCTAACAGAAACTGCCTAAGTCAACAATCAGAATTGGGGCAGTTCTCTCAGTTCAGATTTTTTTGACTTTAGTTTAGTGTTAACAGGGAGTCGGATAATGCTGACAGCCTCGAGAACTAACAACCATGAAACAGGGTTCCATGCTTCAACAGACATTTCTTGCCTGACTCTTCTCTCTGAAATTTCTCCGGCCTGTAAGTACCTGCGTTTGAATTGACCATTTGCCAAGGGGTGTGTTTATGGGATATTGCAGGGATTGAACTATTCCTTCATAAGTTGTGATATCGTGTTGGTTGAGTTTTGAAATAGTTAACTTATTCTAAATTCTATTTTCTTTTGTTCCTGCTTCAACCATTGTGTGGAAATAAATTCTGTTTTGCCTACAGCCGAGTGGTTTGACCAGCTGCATCATTCCTGGAATATCCACTTCTCATCTGCCTTTCAAATAAAAAAAGTTCAGCGGGGGTGAGTGGGAGTCTACCTTCTTAAAATGTTTTGAGGGGTCTAGCCTGGTCCAGAACTCTTGGTATCATATGAGTATCTCATTTTGACTGAAGGCTGTACACTGAACACTTTTGGCTGATGACGGAAACTCTTCAGTCTTGTCTTTTGCACTGATGGTCTGGGCTCCCTATCATTGAGGATGGTGATGTTTGTGCAACCTCCTCCTTCAGCGAGTTGTTTAATTGTGCACTACCATTTAAAACTGGAGAATCTGTGATGATTTTTTGTGTGCTAGTCTTGAATAAATAACTTTGGAGAAAGATAGTAGGGATCCAAGAATTAATTTTTTAACAGGTGTTTTATAAAGTGGGATGTATTCTTTGGCCTTTAGAAGGTTGATAGATTCATAGATTCATGCAGCACAGAAAAGACCTTTGGCCAACTGAGTCTGTATCAACATAACTACCACTAAAAGTGAGGTCATCTCAATATCCTGCACTTGTCCCATATCTTTGAATGTTATGATATTAGAAGTACTCATCCAAATATTTAATCAAAGTTCTGAAACAGTGCATTCCAGATTCCCATCACCCACTGATTGATCCCAAATCTCCGCTGAATCCTCTGCCGCTTTCCCTAAAACTATGTTCACTTGTGGTTGACCCCTGAACCAAGGGGAACAGCTGCTCACTCTTCACCCTGCCCATAGCCTTCACAATAGTACGCACCTCAATCATGTCCCTGCTCTGCCTCCTCTGCTCTATGTAAAACAATGCAAGCCTATCTAGTCTCTAGTTTATGTTTGAATCAATCAAGTATCTCCACCAAAAAAAGGTAGAACACAAAGTGTTTCTCAGGTCTAAGCAGTGCATTGCCACAGGTTTAAACAAACAAAAACAGAGCCAGACCTTAACAAAGTGAAATTGTTTAGTCATGTGGGGCAAGAATTCATTTATGGACCTGATCAAACTTGAGCCATGGTCTAATTGAATGGTGGAAGATGAATAAAAGAATATTGAACTGGGAGAAATTGGATAATCAGGGCTAAATAGGAAGAAGAATTAAAAACAGATGTTAAAAATATCCACAGGTTTATGCAAATGAAAATAGCAGGTAAAGAGAACATCAGTCCTCAGATTGTTAGACTGTGTAATTAATAATATATTCACAATAGAGTGTACAAGAGTGGTAGAAAAAAGTGCGCAAGTTGGGAACCGACTTCAAAACAATCATAAACAATTGAGTAAACAAACTTTGAAAAAATTAATCAAGTTAAGTACTGACAAGTCCCGAGACCTGACACCCTGAATAACAGGGTACTAAATAAAATGGCTTTAGAGATAGCTGATGGACTTTTTACAATCACACTGAAATGTCCAGATGTTTGAAAAGTCTGAATGAATTGTAAAACTGCAAAGTTAACACTTCGGCTCAAGATAGATCAGAAAGGGAACTACAGGGTCATTAGTTGAACATCAGAAAATGCTTGAATCCATTACTCAGGAAGTAGCAGCACGATGGTTAGAAAAATCATAATATAATCATAATAAATCATAATACAATCAACGTGATAGACTTAGGACAGATATCAGATATTCTTTACTCAGAGAATAGGAAGGGTGTGGAGTGGCCTACCTGCAATAGTAGTAGAGTTGCCGACGTTAAGGACATTTAAATGGGCATTGGACAAACATATGGATAATAATGGAACGGTGTAGCTTACATAGGCATCAGATTAATTTCACAGATTGGTGCAACAGGGCCAAAATGGCTGTGCAGCACTTAATGTTCTATGTTCTATGTTAATCAGGTTTAAAAAGCAGGATTGATGAAGGAGTGTCAGTAAATGCAGAACGTGTTGATATGAAAAGGACATCATTTTTGAATCACTCATGGGATTTGGACATCACTGGCTGACCAGTATTTATTGCTAACCCTGGTTTCCTTTGGGAGATGGTGGGGAGGGGCCTTCTTGAAGCATTGCTGTTGGTAGTTGCATAATGCCTTCATGAGGGAATTCCACTATTTTGATCCACCAAAAGAACAGTTAAAAAATTCCAAGTCAGGACATTACTTCACTTAGAGGGGGACTTGCAGGTTGTGGGTGTTCCTACGTATCTGATCCCTTCATCCTTCCAGATGGAAGTGGCTGTGAGTTTGGAAGATTCTGTCTAAAGTTGTTTGGTGAATTTCTGCAGTGCATCCTGTAGATAGTACGTACTGAAGTTACTGAGTGGTGGAGGGAGTTGATGCTTGTAGATGTGGTGCCAATCAAGTTGTTTGCTTTGTCATGGATGGCGTCAAGCTTCTCGTGTGTTGTTGGAGCTGCACTCATCCCAGCTAGTGAGGAGTATTCCATCACACTCCTTATAGATTCAGATTCATACAGCATGTAAAAGGCCTTTAGGCCCATCAGGTCTGCCACTAAAAGGTCACGAATCTCAATTTCCTGCACTCCTCCAATAACCTTGAATGTTACATTATTTGATGTACTCATCCAAATATCTTTTAACAATCTCTAGCCTCCACTACCTTCCCAGGCAGTGCATTATAAATTCCCATCATTACCCGCTGAATGAAAAGATTTTTTTTTCCCAAATTCCCTCTGGATCTCCTTTTACCCTAAACCCATACTCACTTCTGATTGACCCCTCAACCAAGGGGAACAGTTGCTTTTGATTCACCCAGTTCGTACCCCTCATGCACCTCAATCAGGTCCCCTCTCAGTCTTCTTTGTGATAAAGAAAACAATCCAAGCCAATCAAACCTTACCTGAAAGTTCAATTGCTCCATTCCAGGCTACATGCTGGTGAAACTCCACTGTACCCCATCTAGTGCTATCACAACCTTCTTGTAGTGAGGTGACCAGAACTGCACACAGTACTCCAGTTATGGACTGACCAACACTTGACATTGTAAAACTTGACATTGCCTCCTTTCTCTTGTAATCTATGTTACAATTGATGAAAGCAAATGCCCCTATGTCTTCTTAACTATCTCCTATTCATATGTTCTGCCTATTTCAGAGATCTGTGAATAATTACCCCAAGATCCCTCTATTTTTAAACAACCCTGTGTCCTGCCATTTCTTAAATACTCCCTCGTCTTGTTTATTGTTCCAAAGTGCATCACCACGCCATTATCAGAGTTAAATACCAGCTGCCACTGGTTTGGCCATATGACCAGCCCATCTTCATCTTCCAGTAATCTACAACCATCTGTTTTGGTATAAACCACTCTAACAATTTTGGGGTCATCTGCAAATTTGCTGAATATTCCCTCCACATTGCCATCTGTATCATTAATGCACATAACAAACAATAAGGGACCCAGTACTGATTCTTGCAGGACACTGCTGGACACCAGTCTCCAATCACTAAAACAGCCTAATACTTCTACACTTTGTCTCCTTTTACTAATCCATCTCACCAAGTTTTCCTCACTTCCATGTGATTTAATCTTCTCAATCAGTCTCCCATGTCAGAGCTTGTCACAAGCTTTACGAAAACAACATCAACTGAACTTTCCTCATCCACACACTTGATCACATTTTCAAAAAAAATTGGCTAAATTTGTTAGGCATGACCTCCCTCTGATAAAGCCAAACTAAATCTCCCTACTTATTACATGCCTTTCAAATTGAGTGTTAATTCGCTCCTTCGGAATTATCTCCATGACACTTATTGGTCTGTAATTTCCTGGTTCATCTGTACTTTTACCCCTGAAGAAGTGGAACCACATTAGCCATCCTCCAGTCCCCTAGTATCTCTCCCATGACTAGCGAAGAATTCAAAATTTGGGTCAGATCCCCTGCAATTTCCTGCCTCGCCTTCCACAGCAGTCTGGGATGCAATTCATCCAGTCCAGGGGATTTGTCTGTTTTAAGCCTAACAGAACCTCCAATACCTTCACATTTCCTACATCAAACTGTACATGTTCCTCACAAACACTTTTCCCGAATTCCATACCTACTTTCACCTTTACCAGAGTGAATATTGAAGAGAAACATTCATTAAAATATCTTCCAAGATCCAGCAACTTCACGCACAGGTTGCTCCATTGGTCCCTAATAGGCCCTATTTTCGGTTTTTGACCTTTTTCTTTTCATGTATTTATAAAGTACATTAGGATTGCCCTGAATTTTTGTTTGCAAGTCATTTCTCATGCCTTCTTTTTGCTGTTCCACTTACTTTCTTAAGTTCCCTTCTGCACTTCCTGTATTTCCCAAGGGCTGCAGCTCCCTTTGGACTTGCTAAAAGCCTTAAACTTCTTCTTTATCCAGTCGTGAATTGTCCTCGACATCCTGGCAGGCAAAGCATTGCACGTCCTTACCACTCTCTCAGTAAAGAACCTGCCTCTAACATCTGTCCTAAATCTATCTACCCTCAATTTGCAACTATGCCCCCTTGTACAAGCTGATATCATCACCCAAGGAAAACGATTCACTTTCTGCCCTACCTAATACTCTGATCATCTCGTTTGTCTCCAGAAAATCCGCTCTTAGCCTTCTTCTTTCCAATGAGAACAGACCCACATCTCTCAGCCTTCCCTCATGAGACCTTTCCTCCAGACAAGACAACATCCTGGTAAACCTCCTCTGCACCTTTTCCAATGCTTCCAAATCCTTCCTGTAATGAGATGACCAAAACTGCACATAATACTCCAAGTGACGCTGCACTAGTGTTTTGTACAGTTTCAGCATGACATCACAGCTCCAGAACTCAATCCCTCTACGAATAAAACCTAATACACTGTATGACTTCTTAAAAGCATGATCAACCTGGGTGGCAACTTTCAGGGATCTATGTGCATGAACTCCAGGACCCCTCTGCACATCCACACTACCAAGAATCTTTCCATTGATCCAGTATTCTGCCTTCCCGTTATTCATCCCAAAGTGAATCACCTCACATTTATCCGTTTTCCACATCTCAGCCCAAAACTGCAGTTTATCCAAGTCCCCTTGCAACCTGCAACATTCTTCCACACTGTCCACCACTCCACCGACTCTAGCGTCATCTGCAAACTTACTAACTCATCCACCTGTGCCTGCGTCCAAGTCATTTATTAAAATAACAAACAACATCAGTCCCAAACAGATCCTTGAGGCACACCACTAGTAACAGGACTCCAGGGCTTAATATTATCCATCAATCCCCACTCGCTGCCTTCATACTGAAAGCAAGTTTCTAATCCAAAACTGCTAAATTACCCTCAATCCTATGGCTCTGCATTTTCTCAAAAAGCCTACCACGTGGAACCTTATCAAAGGCTTTACTGAAGTCCATATACACCACGTCAACTACCCTATCCACATCCACATGCCCTTGACGAAACCATTTTGACTATCTCCAATCAAATTGTTGCTTGCTAGATTATTATAAATCCTATCTCTCATAATCCTTTCCAGAACTTTCCTACAACAGACGTTAGGCTCATTGGTCTATAATTACCTGGGTCATCTAGACTGCCCTTCTTGAACAAGGGCACAACATTTGTAATCCTCCAGTCCTTTGGTTCTAAACCTGTAGAAAATGATGACTTAAAGATCAAAGCCAAAGGCTCCAGCATTTCCTCCCTAGCTTCCCAGAGTATCCTTAGACAAATCTCAACTGGCCCAGGAGACGTCTCTACTTCCATACCTTCTAGAATTGATAAAACCTCCTCTTTACTAACCTCAATCCTTTTTAGTCTAGTCTAGTTGATATCTTAGTCTTCTCCTCTACATTATTCTCATTTTCCTGAGCGAAACAGATGAAAAATATTCATTTAGCACCTCTCCAATCTCCACAGGGTCCACACACAAATTCCCACTTCTGTCTTTGACAGGCCCTATTCCTACCCTATTCATCCTTTTATTCCTCACATACCTATAGAAACCTTTAGGTTCTCCTTTATTATACCCGCTAAAGACTGCTCACGTCCCATCCTTGCTCTTCTTAACTCTGTCTTTAAATCCTTCCTAGTTGATCTGTAACTCTCCATCACCTCATCTGAACCATCGCGTCTCAAAGTCACATAAGCCTCCCTCTTCTGCTTAACGAGAGATTCAATTTCTTAGTAAACCACGGTTCCTTTACTTTATCACTTCCTCCCTGCCTGACAGGCTCATACTTATCAAGGGCACACAACACCATGTTCCTTAACCCAACTCCACAATTTAAATGTCTCCATCCCCTGCATTTTGCTACCATTCTCTGCCTCCTACGTCTTGCCTAATTGCATTATAATTGTCCTTCCCCCATTTACAACTCTTGCACTGTGGCATGTACCTATCCTGTTCCATCACTCCACTAAACTGAACTAAATTATAGTCACTCTCTAAAAAGTGCTCACGTACCACTCAATCAAACACCTTCAACATACTGTGTCAGAAAACCTTCCTGCACACATTGGACAAAAACTGACCCATTCAACGTACTAGAGGTATAGAATTTCCAGTGAGTGTTGGGGAAGTTAAAGTCCCCCATAATGACCACCCTGTTCCTTTTACTCCTACCCAGAATTGTTCTGCCAATCCTCTCCTCCACATCTCTGAAACTTTGTGGAGGCCTATCAAAAACTCCTAGCAGTGAGACCGCTCCTCTCCTGTTTCTAACCTCAGCCCATACCACCTCAGTAGACAAGTTCTCGTCAAAAGTTCTTTCAGCCATCTTTATACTGTCCTTGACTAACAAAGCCACACCTCCCACTCTTTTACCACCTTCCCTGATCTGAATGAAAGATCTAAACCCTGGAACTTGGTAAGGTTTTAAAGAGTTAAATTCGCGACTCACATTTCCCAGCAGGCCCATAGTCTAAGCTCCCCTGTACCTGCTGCTGAAAACAGAAATGGACATCTGCGATGCTTGAGATATGGTTTTAAAGATTTAAATTAGTTACTCACATTTCCCTCCAGGTCCCTAGATCAAGCTATCACTCTTTCTGCTGCAAAAAATAGAAATGGAGAACTTCGACACTCGAGATAAAGCTTTAAAGATTTAAACTAGTGACTCACCTTTCCTGACAGCCCCCTGGTTCAAGCACCCGCTCTTCCTGCTGCTGAAAACAGAAATGGAGAATTCTTGATGCAAGACCTCATTCGTCACTTCCCCCATGTGATTGGTACCAACATCACCATAATCTCTAGCTCATCACCCTTCCGTTTCAGAACACCCCGTCCTCAATATCTGACACAAACATGTCACTGTCCTCATTAACACTGTCAATGTCTGCAACAAACACATCCCTGTCCTTAGTTACAGTCAATACCCAACACAAACACATCCCTGTCCTTAGCTACAGTCAATATTTAGCACAAACACATCCCTGTCCTTAGCTACAGTCAATATCCAACACAAACACATCCCTGTCCTTCGTTACAGTCAATATCCAACACAAACACACCCCTGTCCTTAGCTACAGTCAATATTCAGCACAAACACATCCCTGTCCTTAGCTACAGTCAATATCCAACACAAACACATCCCTGTCCTTCGTTACAGTCAATATCCAACACAAACACACCCCTGTCCTTAGTTACAGTTCGTCTCCATACAAACAAATTTCAGTTCTCATTTGCTCAGTCCATATTCGGCACAAACACATTACTGTCCTGAATTATACTGTTTCAACACAAACACAACTAATATCCAACATATCTGCTATGCTGTCAGAACCTGGTACCAAAGCTTCATTGTCCTCAGTTACACAGTCAATATCCAATAAAAACACACTGTCCTTGATTACAGTCAGTATGAGACAAATACGTAACTCCCCACGGTTTCATTGTCAATATCCAAAGCAAAAGTACAACTCTCCTTGGTTGCATTGACAATACTCAACATTAACTCATCACTATCCTCAGTTTCAGTCAATATCCGACACAAATGCATTACTATTCTCAGTTACACTGTCAGTCTCTGATACAAGCATAACACTCTTCTCCTGTTGTACTATCAACGTCTGACATAACACATGACTGTCAGTATCCAACGAAAACATGTCATTGTCATCAATTACATGGTCAACACCTGGCTCAAGTGCATCACCGTCCTTGGATGCATTGTCAATATCTGACACAAATGCATCACTGTTTTCAGTAAAACTGTCAGTATCCAACTCAAACATGCTGTGCTCGAATTCACTCTCAAGTTATTATTTGCAGTTACACTCTCAATATCCAACACAAAGATGTTTCTGTCCCCAATTACAGTGTTAATATTTGACATGAAAATATCAATATCCTCAATTACAGTGAATATTTGACACAAATTCATGGCTATTCACAACTATGCTGTCAATAATAAACACAAGCACATGAACATCCCAACTGCTGTCGCTCTCTTACAAAGACACATCAGTGTCCTTAGTTATGTTGTCAATATCCAAAATAAACACATCACTAGTCCTCAGACTCCTTGTCAACATCTGACACAATCAAATTACTGTCTACATTTACACTGTCAATATCCAACACAATCACATTCCTGTCAGTCAGAGTGAGAATATTTGACAAAGACATTTCACTGTTGCCTGCTATGTTGACAATTTCTGACACAGTGTGCTCAATTACATTGTTCATACCTCACACAAAAATATCACTGCTACCATATGCAATCAATATGCGACAAAAAAGCATCACTGTCCCCAGTTACACTCTCAATATTCAAAATTATAATTTGATAGAGAATTTGAAAAGGGAGGGCCCACCACCTGCGGTTAACTTCACAAATGGGGAAAGCATCAAATGTAAGGAAGAAACATATATCAGTAAAGATGAGTGGAAGGTCAGATGAATACATCAGGTTATAAAGAACATAGAGAATGACCAAAAGATTAATCAAGAGGAAGATATGAGAGCACGAGGGAAATGTAATCATGGATAGCATTGTTTCAACGGACATTTATAAAGGAAAACAGTGAGCAAATGAGATTTGGTCCACTTGTGAATCAGATAGGGAGTCCATAATAGGCAAGAAGGAAAGGGTGGATGAAATGAACAAATATTTTGCTTCTGTCTTCAGTATTGAGGATGCAAAATAAAAAACAAAAATTATAAGACGGAAGAGAGGTAGGAACTTCGTAAAATTACAACCATAAGGGAAGTGATACTGATGACAGAGCTGTGGGCTGAAGTCACTAGGTCTGGTTTTGAAAGTGGTTGTTGATGAGGCCCATTACACATTTTCCAATAATTAACATGCAGGAACGCACGGCAAAAGTGCACTGAACGATGGGTCTCAGGCATTTGCATCTATTTGGCAAAATAGTGTGGCCTGGAAGAGGAGAACAACATAGTTTAAATGGTAAGGCAGTGACTCATAATCCATAACGAACTGGCTTTAAAACAATAAACATTGCATTGGTGAGAATCTCGACAGTGTGGAAACAGGACATTCAGCTTAACAATTCCACTCAATTCTCTGAAGGGCATCCCACCCAGAGTCGCACCCACCCCTTCGCCATCCCTGTATCCTCCATCTCCCATGACTAATCCACCTAACTGCACACTCCTGCACACGATGGGCAATTTAACATGATTAATCCACCTAATCTTGACCTTGAACAAATGGGTCAATGTGCTGAGGTGTGGCAGATGGAGTTTAATTTAGATAAATGCGAGATGTTGCGTTTTGGGAAAGCAAGTCTTAGCAGGACTTATACACTTAATGGTAAGGGATTGTTGCTGAACAAAGAGAACTTGGAGTGCAGGTTCGTAGCTCCTTGAAAGTGGGGTTGCAGGTAGATAGGATAGTGAGGAAGGTGTTTGGTATTGGTCAGAGTATTGAGTACAGGAATTGGGAGGTCATGTTGCGGCTGTACAGGAGATTGGTTAGGCCACTTTTCGAATATTGATGCAATTATGTTCTCCTTGGTATTGGAAGGATGTTTTGAAACTTGAAAGTATTCAGAAAAGATTGACAAGGATGTTGCCAGAGTTGGAGGATTTGAGCTACAGGGAGAGGCTGAACAGGCTCTGGCTGTTTTCCCTGAAGCGTCAGAGGCTGAGGGGTGACCTTATGGAGGTTTATAAAATCACAGGGGACATGGATAGGATAAATAGACAAAGTCTTTTCCCTGTGGTGGGTGGGGGTCCAGAAGTAGAGGGCATCGGTTTAGGGTGAGAGGGGAAAGATATAAAAGAGACCTAAGCGGCAACTTTTTCATGCAGAGGGTGGTGCGTGTGTGAAATCGGCTTCCAGAAGAAATGGTAGAGGCTCATAAAAGTTGCAAAATTTAAAAGGCATTTGGATGGGTATATGAATAGGAAAGGTTTGCAGGGATATGGGCTGGGTGCTGGCAGGTGGCATTAGATTAGGTTGGGATATCTGGTTGTCATGTACGAGTTGGACCGATGGATCTGTTTCAGTCCTGTGCATCTCTATGACTCTAATCTGCATGTCTTTGGACTGTGGGAGAAAACCCAGACAGAACGTGCAAACTCCATATAGACGGTTAAGCAAGGCTGGAATTGAACCCAGGTCCTTGTCAGTGGGAGGCAGCAGTACTAACCACTTGGCCACTCCAAGGAGAAGAAGACAAAAGCTACAGTTAGAGACGAAGGGGAGAAATATTGAAGTAACAAAGACAAGATGCGTAAAAGGGAAGGAAGAGCTGGAGATTTTTTTAAGTATGACCAGTCACCAGTTAAGCATGAGCCAATCTTAGACTTTTGTGACTATTGAACATGTGTGCTGATGTTCAATAACATTTTAAGTTATTGGTCATCATTTTTGAAAACATCAAAGGAAGGAGTGTAATGTTAGGCTTAAAACGACATCTGCAAATCAGATGCTTAACGGGTAATCATTAAGGGTTGATTGGACAAGACAATGTGCAATTGAAGTAAAGTGAAAAAATATCTGAGAAACAGACCTGATGAAACAACACCCTGTCCGGACTGGGGGCAGGGAACTGCTTGATTTTGAGGGGAAGAAAGAACTGACTATTTGTGTCGTCCAAATGGGATCACTTGGACTTTTTAGATTTATTTTTGCGGGATGGAAAAGTACTGAAGGTATTATAAAATGGTGATACAGCATGTAACCAGATGGTATTAACTTTAGGGACTCTGTTCCAGTTGTGGGACTCTCCCTGTCAGATGGAGACCCATGGACTTTCACCATCAGGGACAGGTGCCCTGAAAACTGAGATCGAGCTCCAAGTACCAGCATCACCCAAGAGTTGGAGATGGGCAAAGTGCACTGAGAATCATTTGTTGAACATGTGTAAAGTACTTTTCGCTCATGAATTTGCTTTTATCTAATCTAGATTGTTAGTAAATTGCTTTATAACAAAATGTACATATCGTCTTGTATTCATTTTAATCAGATCTTAAAGACCTCATTCAACTAGTTGGTAACACTTTAAAGCAATGTTTTAATATTTGTTTGAAGACTTCTTTCTATCTCATTTATACATACAGATACATATATAATTTTTATTTCCACACGTATAACAAAAATGTTTTCTTTCTTTATGTGCAAGAAGGTTGTGTTTTGTTCTGGAACAACATCTGCAACATTTTGTGAAAATGTTTCAGTGACTAATGCTATATTAATTAACCACAAGGCACGATGGGTCAGTGGTTAGCACTGCCGCCTCACAGCGCCATGGTCCCAGATTCGTTTCCAGCCTTGGGCGACTATCTGTGTGGAGTTTGCACATTCTCCCTGTGTCTGCGTGGGTTTTCTCTGGGTCAGGTGAATTGGCTATGCTACATTGTCTATAGTTGTTAGGTGCATTAGTCGGGGAGGGGGTTGGTGGGTTACTCTTCGGCGGGTTGGTGTGGACTTGTTGGGCCAAAGGGCCTGTTTCCACACTGTAGGGAGTCTAATCTAATAGAAAACCAAGTTTCCTTCTGGGAGGTGACTTGTCCAGTGGTACTGTCAGCTAGGATCTATTACACAGAACAATACAGCATAGAACAAGCGTTTCGGCCCTTGATCTTGCGCCGACCTGTGAACTATTCTTAGCTCATCCCACTACACTATCCCATCATCTGCTATGTGCTTATCCAAGGATTGTTTAAATCTCCCTAATGTGGCTGAGTTATCTACATTGGCAGACAGGGCATTCCATGCCCTTCCCTCTATCTGAGTAAAAAATCTGCCTCTGACATCTGTCTTAAATCTATCACCCCTCGGTTTGTAGTTATGCCCCTTAATACAAGCTGACATCATCACCCTAGGAAAAAGACTTTCACTGTCTACCCTATTTAACCCTCTGATCATCTTGTATGTCTCTATCAAATCCGCCCTTCGCCATCTTCTTTCCCATTAGAACAGACCCAAGTCTCTCAGCCTTTCCTCATAAGACCTTCGCTCCAGACCAGACAACATCCTGGTAAATCTCCTCTGCACCCTTTCCAATGCTTCCACATTCTTCCCGAAATCTGGCCACCAGAACTGTACACAATATCCCAAGTGTGGCTGCACCAAAATTTTGTATCGTTGCAGCCTGATATTGCGGCTCTGGAACTCAATACCTCTACCAATGAAACCTAACCCACTGTATGCTTTCTTAACAGCACTATCAACCTGGGTGGAAACTTTCAGGGATCTATGTACATGGACTCCAATATCCCTCTGCACATCCACACTACCAAGAATCTTTCCATTGACCCAGTACTCTGCCTTCCTGTTATTCTTCCCAAAGTGCATCACCTCATATTTAGCTGCATTAAACTCCATTTGCCACCTCTCAGCCCAATTCTGCAGTTTATCAAAGTCCCCCGGTACCTGCAACATTCTTCCACACTGTCCACTACTCCACCGACTTTAGTGTCTTCTGCAAATTTACTAATCCATTCACCTATGCCTGTGTCTAAATCATTTATAAAAATGACAAACATCAGTGGTCCCAAAACAGATCCTTGTGGCACAACACTAGTAACTGGAGTCAGGCTGAATATTTTCCATCAACCACCACTCGCTATCTTCGTTCAGAAAGCCAGTTTCTAACTCAAACTGCTAATCACCATCAATCCCATGCCTCTGCATGTTCTCCAGCAGCCTACCATGTGGAACCTTATCAAAGGCTTTACTGAAGTCCATGTGTACCACGTCAACTGCCCTACCCTCATCCACATGCTTGGTCACCTTCTCAAAAACTCAATGAGGTTTGTGAGAATGACCTGCCCTTGACAAAACCATGTTGATTGTCTGAAATCAAACTGTTGCTTGCTAGATGATTATAAATTTTATCTCTTATAATCCTTTCCAAAACCTTTCCTACAACCAAAGTAAGGCTTACCTGGGTCATCTCTACTGCCCTTCTTGAACAGGAGCACAACATTTTCAATCCTCCAGTCCTCTAGTGCTGAACCTGTAGACAATGATGACTCAAATTTCAAAGCCAAAGGCTCTGCTATCTCCTGCCAAGCTTCCCAAAGAATCCTCAGATAAACACCATCCAGCCCAGGGGACTTGTCTACTTTCACTCCTTCAAGAATTTATCGCACCTTTTCGTAACTAACCTCAATAATTTCTAATCTAATATGTCGTATCTCATTTTTCTCCTCTACAATGTTCCCGTTTTCCTAAGTGAAAACCGATGAGAAATGTTCGTTTAGCACCTCTTTGATCTCCAGAGGGACCACACTCAACTTCCCACTTCTGTCTTTGACAGGCCCTATTCCTACCCTAGTCATCCTTTTATTTCCTACATATCTATAGCTTTAGACTTTGTCTTTATTCTAGCTGCGAAAGACTGCTCGTGTCCTCTCTTTGCACTTCTTAACTCTCTCCTTAAATCCTTCCTAGCTGATCTGTAACTCTCGATCGCCTCATCTGAACCTTCTTGTCTTATCAATACATAAGCCTCCTTCTTCCGCTTATCAAAAGATGCGATTTCTCTTGTAAACCATGGTTCCCTTACCTTATCACTTTCTACCTGCGTGACAGGGACATACCTATCAAGAATACGCAATATCTATTCCTTAAACCAGCTCCACATTTCCATTGTCTGCATCCTCTGTATTTTGCTGCCCAATTGTATGCATCCTAATACTTGCCTAATCGCATTATAATTACCCTTGCCCCATCGATAACTTTTGACGTGTGGCATGTACCTATCCCTGTCCATCGCTAAACTAAATGTAACTGAATTATGGTCACTCTCTCCAAAGTGCTCACTTACAACTAAATCAAACACCTGGCTTGGTTCATTACCAAGCACCAGATCCAGTGTGGCCTCCTCTCTTATCAGCCCTCCAACAGCCTCCACCATTTCCTTTGACAGTCCATTCCATACACGTACCACCCTCTGCATGAAAAGGTTACTACTTAGATCCCTTTTGAATCTTGCCCCTCTCATCTTAAACTATGCCATCCAGTTTTGTACTCTGCTACCCTGTGGAAAAAGACCTTGACTATTCATCCTATCCATGACCCTCATGATTTTATAAACCTCTACAATGTCACCCCTCAGCCTCTGTAGCTCCACAGATAGTAGTCCCATGCCTACACAGCCTCTCTCTATAGCTCAAACCCACCAAGCCGGCAGCAGCCTTGCCAATATTTTCTGAATACTTTCATGTTTCACATTTTTCCAATAAGAAGGAAACCAGAATTGAATGCAATATTCCAAAAGTAGCTCAAGCTATTTTCTGTATAGCTGCAGCATGACTTCCCAACTCCGATACTCAGTGCACTGACCAATAAAGGCAAGTGTACCAAGCACCTTCTTTACCACCCTGTCTACCTGCAACTCCACTTTCAAGGAACTATAATGCTGTACTCCAAGGTCTCTTTTGTTTGGTAGGTCTGGGTGATATGCTCTCTGGAGGATGGGTGCCTGCTGAATGGACTGAACAGTCTTTATCTATACTAGAGGGATTCCATAAAGATAACATCTATTATAGGATGCCGTTGCCTGTGAACATCTCCATGCTTGCCTCTTGCTTTTCATGACATATATCAATGGAAAGAAAGACGTACAATTATATTTTAACCAGATGTTGAAACATTTTACAGTCAATGAGATGTTTTCGGAAATGTTATGTGTGTTGGAACACAGCAAATGAGGCACTCAATTTGCATACAGGAAACACACACATATACCTGAGTGGTGATGATCAGGAGTTCACTTTCTTTCACTTTGTTTGAGGGATAATTATTGGCCAGGGGATCAGGAAAGAAAACTCCCCTACTTTCATTGAAGTAAATCTATGGAATCTATGGAACCCACCTCCTGAGAAGATTATCCCTCTGGCAGGGCAGCACACCCACAGTCTGTCCGGATTTTATGCTCAAGTCTTGGTGTGGGGCCTGAACCCAAATGTCCTCATTAAGAAATG
Organism: Chiloscyllium plagiosum; assembly: GCF_004010195.1. NCBI lineage: Eukaryota > Metazoa > Chordata > Chondrichthyes > Orectolobiformes > Hemiscylliidae > Chiloscyllium > Chiloscyllium plagiosum. Next base: position 71,607,565 of record NC_057726.1, on the reverse strand, counting down.
GCAAGTAGTATCAATTAATCCAAAAAAAAATGATCACACACAAAGACTTCGAATGAAAAGTGAGTCACTAAAGCATTTGCTGTTGACCGACATGGCCTTGTGTTTGGCAGTGAATATTAAAAGCTGTAGGATTGGTCTGTTCAAAGTGAAAAATAAAATTAAACTGAAAAGGTGGGATGATGGATATGTGTTTGAGGAGGGAAAACAAAGCAAAGGGAATGCACATGAACCAAAAGGATGGTCGCAATTGACCATGCTTCAAATGGTTGTTTACTAGACTGCTTCCTGGGATGGCAGGTCTGATGTATGAGGAGAGACTGGATACATATTCACTGGAGATTAGGAGACTGAGGGGTTTTCCCACAGAAATCTATCAAATTCAAACAGAACCAGACAGGGTGAACACAGGAAGGATGTTCCTGATGACTGAGTCCCGAGCAGGAGTCACGGTCTCAGGATTTGGGTCAAATATTTTGACTGAGAGGAGAATGGTGAGCCTGTGGAATTCTCTCTGGCTCAGGCCAATACAGTGATGTTTTCAAGAAGGAATTCAATATCGTTTTTCGAGATAACAGGATCAATAGTTATGGAGACAAAGTGAGAAAAGGTAGTGAGGCGGATGATCAGCCATATTGGATGGCAGATCAGCTTCAAATGGCCCACATCTGCTCCTATCTCCTCGGTGTAGAACAGAACATCCCACACTTTTTCCCACTGGAACAGCATGATAATTGCTTCAACCACTCAGTGGACAACATGTCAGAGTAGCGGTTGGGGAGTATTGGGAGGATTGATGAAGAGAAACACTGAGACCAAGAGCTGGGAGTGTTCATCCTCATCACAAGCTCATATTTCCAGCTCACAGTGCTACTCGGGGTCCTGATCTCCACTTTGGGAAACTCTGTGTAGAACGTAAAGACAGTTGTTGACAGTGGAACCAGAAAAGATCTGAGTTACGATCCAGCATGAGCACGTGTGAAAATGTCTGGTTGCTGTATGGAAAGGTGATGTTGCCACACTACACATGGTGAGGAGAAGATATCAGAGGATTCTTCCAAAACTGAAAAATCTTACCTGTGATGAAAATTTAAATGGATCTGGCCTCGTTGGTTCGAACAGCGAGCTATATAAAATTAGGTGGAACTGAGGTTGAAGGACAGGAACCCTCTTCTTCCCTCAGAAGAGAGTTTTTGATCAGGGGTCACGCATGTAAAGTTGGAAGTAGTTGAACTATGGAAGAGTTTAGATTATTCATACACCAAAATGATGGTGAGGAGTAATGATATCAATGTCTGAAATGCTGCTTGAGGCAGAATTCCTCGACACATCTGAAATCTGTTGAGATATTCGAGAGTGCAGCCCACAAGGCGACAGCCACAAGTTTGAACTTTCTTTGATTCATTCACGGGATGTGGATGTCACTGGCTAGATCATTGCCAAGTTCTCTAGAGGGCAGTTAAAAGTGTGGCAGCGTCCTCTTTCCACACACGAACATTGCTGTGGGTCTGGAGTCACATATCAGCCTGAACAGGTAAGGATGGAAGATTCACATTGTTCCAGTGATGTTTTGCTTTAGCAGAGAGTGTGAGGCCTTTGGGAATGGAACGTGAAGTGGAATAGTTCCAATGCAGGAGAATAGCCAGCTCCAGTTGTTATTTCACGAGCAGCAGAACAAGGAGAAAGGATTTAGTGAGTAAATTCTTCAATTCCTCTCTGAATTTGCTCTGGGTCACGACATAAATACAGGTGTTGCTACAGGAGCTGAGGAGCTGCAGCATCGGCCCGATGTACCCAATAACAAATGGAAGGCGGTTTTTGAGAAGCCGATCAATGATGTGATTTAATGTAATTCGCTCGTGAATGGTGTACACAGCTTGTGTCATCCACAGTAATATGAAGCTGGCAGAGATACTGAAGAGAAGGAGGATAGACTTCCTGCAGTTTTCCATTTTTGGATCTTTCTGATTCTCCTTATCACCCTGACCCCGTAAAAGGGAGTGTGGGGTGGGGATAGCAGGAAATCGGAGTTAAAAACACAATAAGGTCAGCTCAAGGGGTACATGGCTGAGCCCCCCACTCCTGTTTCTTATGGTCTTCAGTCCCATTCGAAGTCATCTGCCCTTTTGGAGCTAAGCTTGGAGACTACGTGGAAAACATCTACAACGTCAGGGCCTCGCCAGAAATAATCAACCACCTGTACTACACTGTCGGCTCTCAGCACAGATATTCCATTTTCCAATCTGATCCTACAGCCAGTCCCTGGGTTGCGTTCCGGAATTCGTTCACAAGTTGATGTGTATGCAAATCAACACACAATGCAGGGCAATGCAAATTAGTTGTTCTTAAGTACAGAAAATATTCCTATGTCTACTTGTTGAAATTGTACCCCTATTCAGGATTGTGTTTGTAGAACATAGAACATAGAAGAATACAGCGCAGTACAGGCCCTTCGGCCCTCGATGTTGCACCGATCCAAGCCCACCTAACCTACACTAGCCCACTATCCTCCATATGCCTATCCAATGCCCGCTTAAATGCCCATAATGAGGGAGAGTCCACCACTGCTACTGGCAGGGCATTCCATGAACTTACGACTCGCTGAGTAAAGAACCTACCCCTAACATCTGCTTGTTCAGATGCTTCTTAAATGTTGAGTGAATACCAGCCTCTACCACCATCTGAGGCAGCCTGTTCCTTATTTCTACCATCTTTTGGGTGAAAAAACTTTTCGCCTATGTCATCAGGTTCTTCTGATAGTATGGTGACCATAACTGTACACAGTATACTATCTGTGGTGCAAACAATGCTCTATAAAGTTGCAACAAGTCTTCCCTGCTCCTATATTCTACACCCCAGCTAATGAAAGCAAACATCCCGTATGCCTTCTTCACCGCACTATTTACTTGGGTGGCAACTTTCAAAGATTTGTGTACATGGACACCAAGATCCCTCTGCTCATCCACACTACCAAGTAGCCGACTATTAGCCCAGTACCCCATCTTTTTATTACTCTTACCAAAGTGAATCACCTCACACTTAGCTACATTGAACTCCATTTGCCACCTTTCTGCCCAGTTCTGCAGCTTATCTATATCCCGCTGTAACCTGCCACATCCTTCCTCACTGTCTACAACTCCTCCGACTTTCGTATCATCCGCAAATTTACTCACCCAACCTTCTAACCCCTCCTCCAGGTCATTTATAAAAATGACAAACAGCAATGGTCCCAAAACAGATCCTTGCGGAACACCGCTAGTGACGGCACTCCAAGATGAACATCTGCCATCAACTACTACCCTCTGTCTTCTTCCAGCCAGCCAACTCCTAATCCAAACCTCCAACTCACCCTCACTGCCATACCTCCGTATTTTCTGCAGTAGTCTACCATGGGGAACCTTATCAAACGCCTTACTAAAATCCATATATACCACATCTACTGCTTTCCCCTCGTCCACCTCCTTAGTCACCTTCTCAAAGAATTCAATAAGGTTTGTGTGGCACGATCTGCCCTTCACAAAACCATGCTGACTATCCTTGATCACATTATTCCTATCCAGATGTTCATAAATCCTATCCCTTACAATTCTCTCTAAGATTTTGCCCACAACAGAAGTGAGACTCACCGGCCTATAGTTACTAGGGTTTTTCCTTATCCCCTTCTTGAACAAGGGAACCACATTTGCTAGCCTCCAGTCTTCTGGCAAGTATGAGTGTTTGTTTAAATGAGTGTTTGTAAGTTTTACATTTGCATAGTGGGGACTCCCTGGATATTTATCCCATAGTGACACAGAATTGATCTCACCTGCATTGCTAATACTCATTACAGGCTTATTACTGATTTCAGCTCAGAAAAAAAAATACTGACCTCAACCCAAACTGTTGATGCATAAGCCAAATGCATCATAGTCCATACTCTCAGTGAAAGTACCAAACTCAGAACATCACTGACCATTTATTTTATTCTATGCCTACAGTTAACATTTTGGATCAAGTCACCCTTTCTCAGAACTGGAGAATGGGTGAGTCGAGTTAAAACATTAACTCTCATTTCTCTCCACAGCTACTGTGCTTTTCCAGCAACTTCTATTTTGCTTTCTATAGATTGAACAGTACCGAAACTTTTCCAGCAATCTCTGTTTTTGTTACCAAAATGTGACATCCTTGCGGCACAAAGCAGATATCCTATAGAATAAAATAGGAAGTTTGCTATTGTTCTAAGGCTCAAAATAGAATAAGGTTAATACAATATGTAAAAAAGAATATAAAGTTGAATACGATCATTTAGTAGTTCCTTAGAACACATGAGGATGTCAGGATGAGTGATGTGTCAGAGTTGCAACATGTGGGAGCTCATGGATGGCCAGTTTGTTCCTGAGCAAACATGCCTGCAGCACATCTTCGATGTTTAAGCAGCTTTGGCTCTGGGTTTCTGAGCTGGAAGCTGAACTACAGACACTGCAACACACGAGAGAGGAGAAAGCACTTGGATTGTTTGCCTCGGAGGCAGGAACTCCTAGCTTGAATTTTCTTATGATGAGAGTCATGGAGTACTCCAAATTGGAAAAAATGCCCTTCAGCCCATTCTGTCCATGCTAGAGAAGTTTGAGCTTGTAGTTAAGGGGCTCAACAGGGTAAGTGCTAGTGAGAAGTATTTTCCCCTTGTGGGAGAGTCTAGAATGGGAGAGCATAATCTGAGAGTAACAGGCCACCCATTTCGGAATGTAAGATCATAAGAACATAGGAATAGGAGGAGGTCATTCAGCCCCTCGAGACTGTCCCACCATTCAATCATGGCTGATCTGTGCCTTAACTGGATATACCTGCCTTTGGCTCATACCCACTAATACCTCTGCTAAACAAAAATTAATATATCTCAGATTTAAAATTAACAATTGTTCCAACATACACTGCCTTTAGAACCAGAAATGATGCATCACGGCGGCACGGTGGCACAGTGGTTAGCACTGCTGCCTCACAGCGCCAGAGACCTGGGTTCAATTCCCGACTCAGGTGACTGACTGTATGGAGTTTGCACATTCTCCCCGTGTCTGCGTGGGTTTCCTCCAGGTGCTCTGGTTTCCTCCCACAGTCCAAAGATGTGCAGGTCAGGTGAATTGGCCATGCTAAATTGCCCGTGGTGTTAGGTAAGGGGTAAATGTAGGGGTATGGGTGGGTTGCGCTTCGGCGGGGTCGGTGTGGACTTGTTGGGGCGAAGGGCCTGTTTCCACACTGTAATGTAATGTAATCTAATCTAATCAATGAATGGGACTATTTGGCCCAACTTGTCCATGCTGACCCAAAGACACCCAGATGATCTTCCTGCACATGCCCTGTAGCCCTGTAGCTTACAGCAGTTAAGGTGCAGATCCAGGTATTTTTAACAAGGTTTCGCCTCTCTGCCTCTACCACTAGCTCAGGCAACAAATTTCAGACACCCAGCATCTTTTGGATAAAAATGTGCTTCCTCATGTCCCTGTAATTCTTCTACGACTCAGTTCGAATCTATGACCCATGTTTTTTTTAAAATCTCTGGCAAGGGAAACAGGTTCGTCCTGCCTCCTCTATCTCTGTTCTTCACAATTCTGGATCCCTCAATCATGACCTCTCAGCCCTCTCTGTTGCAAGGAAAACAGCCCCAACTCTCTAATCTCTCCTCACAGCTACATTTCTCCAGCCCTGGCAACATTCTAGAAAATCTGCTCTGCCCTCCGTCAGGAGCAATTATGTCTTTCCCATAATGTGGTGACCAGAACCACACACAATGCCCCAGTTGTGGCCTCATCAGTGTCTGATATAATTTTGTTACAATATGCCATTTTTGTATTCTATATATCTACCAATGAAGGAGAGCATTCCATATGCCTTCTTTAAATCTTATAGACCTGTACAACTACCCTTAGGGACCTATGCACTTGCACAAGAAGATCTCTCACTTCATCTACCCCTCTCAGTTCATTCCCATTTACAGTGTATTCCCTTTTACTGTTTGACCTCTTTAAATGTATTACTTTCCTCTTCTGGGAGTTGAACTCCATCTGCTACTTCCCTTCCCACTCCACCAAGTATCATTTTGAAGCTTACAGCTACCCTCTACACTCTTCACTACACAGCCAATGTTTATATCATCTGTAAATTTCCAATTGTGCCCCCCACATTCCAGTCTAAATCATTAATATATAAAACAAATGGCAGTGGTCCCAACACCGAGCCAGCAGAGCACCACTTGAAACAGCTTTCCATTCTTGTGAAGGTTGGCAAACAGTCCACAGAACATCGACTATTTCCTCCCTGACCATCTTCATCAAACCAGGGAATAATCCATCTTGCCCTGGCAACTTCACCATTTTCACGGATTCCAATATGTCTAACATTTTCTCTCTCATTATGATTAGTTTGTCCAATATTTAACACTGCTCCTCTTGGATTAATATCCACATCATCCCTTTCCTGTGTGAATATGGAGACAAACATCCATTTAAAATTCTCCCATATTTTCCGTAACTTGCCTTTTGCTCTTTAGACAATGGTAAAGCACCTTGGGTTTTCCTGTATCTTGTTTGTTTTTTTTTCATGCTGTCTCTTTGATTTCCTTTTGTTTTCACATGGCCCTGTACTTTCTTTACTCTTCAAGGCTATCTGCAGTGTTGAGGTTTCTGTGACTAACATAAGCCATTTTTTTCTATTCAATCTCCCCGCATATTTTTCTTGACAACCAAGGGTGCATAGATTAGACAGTACCATTCTTATTTTTGGACAGGATGTCTGCTTTGTATCTCAAGAATCTCAACTTTTAGTAACAAAAACAGAAGTTGCTTGAAACGCTCAGCATGCGTAGTAGCATCTATGAAGAGAAAGCAGCTTTAACGTTTCAGGCTGGTGAATAGTTCTTATTTTTCTAGCATCTGTTCTCTTATTCCTGCTCTCACTCGCATGTGACACAGGAAGTAATCCTGAAATGTCTACTTCTGAGATCCTGCATTTTAGTTTATTTCATAATTTCCTATGTTCAGCTTTCAGGACCTCATCTCGGTTTTTTAACCTATGATATTGGTTCCTGTATGTACCACAACCAGTGGTTGTTCACCATCCCTCTCCAAAATGCCCTGCAGCTGCTCCATGACATCCCTGAGGCAATATACCATCCTGGATTCATGTCTGCCACCACAAAAGCAGTGGCTTTTACCACATACTATTGAATCCCCGATCACTATATCTCTTCTGCTCATTTTTCTCTCCTTCTATACCACAAGGTCACCTGTGAACTTGGTTACTACTGCTTTGTCTGGGAGGCCATCCCCCTCAGCAGCATCCAAAGCAATATCTCTGTTTGAGATGGGGATGACCACAGGGAGAAAGTGAGAACTGCAGGTGCTGTAGATCAGAGCAGAAAAATGTGTTGCTGTAAAAGCGCAGCAGGTCAGGCAGCATCCAAGGAGAATGACCACAGGGAATTCCTGCATTTTTCCCCGATCTTTTTATTTTGTCTGTTGGTTATCCATTCACTTTTTGTCTGTGCAATCCACTCCTGTGTTGAGACCACCTTGCTAAACATGCTGTCAATGACATTCTTAGCTTTGTGAATGTTCCATATTGAAGTGTTTCCTCACATCTCTCCTGAATGGTCTAGCCATTATTCTCACACTAAGTTCCCTCGGTTTAGAATTCCTAATCAGTGGGAAGACTTCATCTTTATCTACCCTGTCTTCCTATCTTGAACACTACATTCAGATTAATGCTTTGCTTCCTAAATTCTAGAGAAATCAGTCTAATTTGTCTAATGTATCCTCATAACTTAACCCCCAAAGCCCAGATATCATTGTAAACTTAGCTTGTACACCCACCAATCTAATAGATTGAAGAGGAATTTCCTTTCTCATGGGTATCAAACTTGTGAAATTCTTTACCACAGAGGGTCGTTGAAGTTGGATCAATAAATGTACTCAAGACAAAGATAGACAGATTGTTTTAATCAGTCAGGGAATCAAAGGTCATCGAGAGAAGGAAGGAAAGTGGATTTGAGGATTATCAGATCAGACATGATCTCATTGAAAATCAAAGCATACTCAAATCGCCTCCTTCTGCCCTTAGGGTTTATTTTCGAGTGATTGTTTCTGTTAACTTTATCCTGATGGTGTTGATTCCCACTGGATTGTCTCTCACTCAGTTGGGATTGCTCTGATGGTTATATCCGGTGCCATTGGCTTTTTTTTTCACATTTGATGGGTTCTATCTGAATCCTGCAGATTCCAGAGAAAGACAGAACTTGCTGTATCTGAAAGAGGAATACAACAAACTCCGCAGAGTAGCAGCATCAAGCTGCTTGATAAGCAAAATCATGGTGGTTTCAAAGAAAGAAGGTATCTCAGAGCAGACTGGAGCAGGTGGTCCCACTCATAATTGAACAGGTAACGGTGAAACTAACAGGACTGTCCCAAAACTAGAGGGGGCAGACAGGACTAGAAACGATTCCACAGAAGCTGTATGGAATATACAGAAATGTAAGGACTGAGACAAAATGAAGCGGGGGAAACAAAAACTGCAGATGCTGGAATACTGAAATAAGAGATTTAAACAAAAGCATAAATTCCTGGAGAAACCCAGCAGGTCTGGCAGCATCTGCGGTGAGAATCTGAGTCAAAAAGTGTCGTGCTGGAAAAGCACAGCAGACCAGGCAGCATCCAAGGAACAGGAGAACCAACGTTTCAGGCCTTCAGCAGGAATGTCCAAAATGTTAGCTCTCCTGCTCCTTGGATGCTGCCTGAACGGCTGTATTTTTCCGGCACTACATTTTTTGACTCTGATCTCCAGCATCTGCGGTCCTCACTTTCTCTGTGCTGAGAATGCAGAGTTAATGCTTTAGGTCCAGTGATCCATCTTCAGAACTACAGTGTTGATGAAGAAGTCAACACGGGGGGGGGCACAATGGCTCCAAGGTTCAATCCCACCTTCGCTCGTCTGTCTGTGTGAAGTTTGCACATTCTCCCCAAGTCGATGTGTGTATCCTCCGGCTGCTCCAGTTTCCTCCCACAATCCAAAACTGTGCAGGTCAGGTGAATTGGCAATGCTAAATTGCCCATAGTGTTAGGTACACTAGGCAGGAGCAAATATAGGTGCAGGGAATGGGTTTGTGTGGGTTTCTCTTTGGAGGCTCAGTGTGGACTCGTTGGGCTGAAGGGCCTGTTTCCATACTGTAGGGAATCTAATCTACAAAAAAGTAATAGATTGAACTTAAAGGGGACAAACACCATCGAGAGTGTTCATTACTTATCTCTTCCTGAAGAACTCGGTCACAGAGATGGCATTGGCAGAAAGTGGGCCTAGCAGTGAGGAATGGTACAGCAGCATCAGAGACATGTTCCAGTTCTCAGTGGCTTCTGCATCAGCAAGGTGGTCCCAGCATCAGCTCATAGTTGCTGCAGCTGAGGCAAGTTTGGGTTCCTGATGGTGTCTGTGACCTGACTGATTCACGCAGCCAGAGGCAGAGGCAAGTTTGGGCTATATACAAGATGGGGTGGTATCAGCAGTGGCTGCATCGGTGAGGTGGGCCCAAAGCAGACACGTGGTGGAGCGGAGTGGTGTTTGGAATGGTGTAGTAGCTGGCTGCATTGGGGTAAGGTCCAGCAAGGGCTCATAGTGGTGAGGGCATTGAAGGAAGCAAGGTGGCACCGAAGAGTGGTGACTTTCATTCCAGTAGGAGGAGGCTTGTGCATGGTAACCACATCCCTGGCCCATGATGGAGCACTTAACAAGAGGGACTGTAAAGTTGAACACTTTTTCTTTATTTCTTCATTTTCCTGCCTTTATATTCCATGTTTTGGTTTACTTTACTGTGTTTTAACATGGCATTGGAGAGTGGTAACACAATACACTACTTTTCACTGTATTTTGTAACAAATACGTGGCAATAAATAAATCAAATCAAACCACATTGGACTGAGGGGCTCTAGAATGATCTGAGGAGATTTCACGAAAAGAATGATAGGTTTCTAAGGCAATTAATATCACACAGATGAATGGCTGGGCCTACACTGCTTAATAAGGGTGGGCATCCTTCCAAAACCCAAAAAGGCAGAAATGTTGTGAAGTCATGGTAATGTGGGAGTCAGTCAGGATTGAAATGATGGGCAACAAAGGCATAGGAAAGGGTGTGGGGGGGTGTTCTGTGGCAATATTCCCTGCAATAAGTGCAGTCACAATTGGCAATGTGATTCGCTGGATAATTTGAAATGGCAATAGGGATAGGTCCCTTGGAGACTTATAGCTGCTTTCAGGAAGAAAGATGACTTTCCACACAAACCTTTCTCAGTCTTATCCTCGACCCGAATAATATTTGACAGAAAGAGAAAAGGTGAAAATGGCAACATTTGAACTATTTTTGGTCTATTGTTGGGATAACGGGACTCTCATTGAGAAACTGGGAGAGTCTCAGGCAAATTATCACATCTGATGATAGACAACTGTGTGCTACTGAGCCAGTGTTGAGGACAAGGTTGAAACTTTATTGCTGGAACAGCACAGCAGGTCAGGCAGCATCCAGGGAACAGGAGATTCGACGTTTCGGGCACAGGCCCTTCTTCAGGAATGAGCAGAGAGTGTTCAGCAGGAGAAGATAAAAGGTAGGGAGGAGGGACTTGGAGGAGGGGAGTTGGAAATGTGATAGGTGGAAAGAGGTCAAGGTGAGGGTGATAGGTCGGAGTAGGGTGGAGGCGGAGAGGTCAAGAAGAAGACTGCAGGTCAGGAAGGCGGTGCCGGGCTGGAAGGATCCGGCTGAGACAAGGTGGGGGGAGGGGGGATGAAGAAACTGGTGAAGTCCAAGTTCACCCCCGGCGGTGGGAGGGTTCCCAGTCGGAAGATAAGACGCTCCTCCTCCGACCGTCGGGTTGTTGTGGTTTGGCGGTGGATGAGTCCAATGACCTGCATATCCTCGGTGGAGTGGGAGGGGGAGTTGAAATGCTGTGCCACAGGTTGGTTGGGTTGGTTCGTCCGGGTGGCCCAGAGGTGCTCTCTGAATCGCTCCGCAAGTAGGCGGCCTGTCTCCCCAATATAGAGGAGGCCACACCGGCTGCAGCGGATGCAGTAGATGATGTGGGTGGAGGTGCAGGTGAATCTGTGGCGGATATGGAAGTTTCCTTTGGGGCCTTGGAGAGAAGTGAGGGGGGAGGTGTGGGATTCCCCTCCCCTATCATATATTTCCCTCCCCTCCCCTATCAGCTTTCCGTAGAGACCACTCCCTCCGCGACTCCCTTATCAGATCCACACACCCCACCGACCCAACCTCCACTCCCAGCACCTTCCCTTGCAACCGCAGGAGGTGCAACACTTGCGCCCACACCTCCATCCTCACTTCTCTCCAAGGCCCCAAAGGAAACTTCCATATCCGCCACAGATTCACCTGCACCTCCACCCACATCATCTACTACATCCGCTGCAGCCGGTGTGGCCTCCTCTATATTGCGGAG
>NC_057726.1:71571694-71595040 GCF_004010195.1 Chiloscyllium plagiosum | reverse complement strand
CCTTCCTGACCTGCTGTCTTCTTCTTGACCTCTCCGCCTCCACCCTACTCCGACCTATCACCTTCACCTTGACCTCTTTCCACCTCTTCCAGCCCGGCACCGCCTTCCTGACCTGCAGTCTTCTTCTTGACCTCTCCGCCTCCACCCTACTCCGACCTATCACCCTCACCTTGACCTCTTTCCACCTATCACATTTCCAACTCCCCTCCTCCAAGTCCCTCCTCCCTACCTTTTATCTTCTCCTGCTGAACACTCTCTGCTCATTCCTGAAGAAGGGCCTGTGCCCGAAACGTCGAATCTCCTGTTCCCTGGATGCTGCCTGACCTGCTGTGCTGTTCCAGCAATAAAGTTTCAACTTTGATCTCCAGCATCTGCAGACCTCACTTTCTCCAGTGTTGAGGACAATCCTGGTTTGGTGGAATTAATACAAAAAGTGAACTTAACTCTGAGGGTGGAAATCCTCAGAGAGAAAGAAAACATTCACCTGGTCAAGCAGCATCTGTGTAGAAAAACAGACCAAATGTTTCAGATCGAGATGTCCACAATATTGCATGCTGTTTATTTCCCACATTATCTGTTTTTTTTTTAATTTGGAAACCTGTTTGAGCAGCAACTGACACTTTATTGAAGAGATGTAAACTGCTCTGTATCATTTGTTTTATTGGTTCATCACAATCACATGGTTCAGTAAATACACTCAAGTTGGCAACACTTTGTGTATCATTCCTAACACTTCATACTCTGGGCAATCTCTAAATACAGCTTGAATAATGAAGAATTAATACTCATCTTTAAACATCTTCAAAATCTTCAAAACTCACAATTAATAACTTTTGGGGCATAGTAATCAGTAACAACAGTTGGCAAAATTGACTAAAATATGACTTGATACAGAATGGAATCTGTAGACATAGGGACCTTAACCCAACACCATCACTTGTTGATACCAATGGCCAGCTTTATGTGGCCCAAGCCCAGCTCACTCATGTCAGCTCTATCCTTGAGTACAACCCAGGTGTACATCTTCAAACGCATCTGTGTGCGGTATTCAATGGGGAATGCATCAAACATATGGGTTTCAGATTGTGAGGAATTAGTGAACCTGAACTCTGCTGCTGGTAGACTGAGATAGGTAGCTACATACTGTTGGGCTGCGATCAGTAGACAAATTGTTTCTAAGGACTGGAGGCCTTTATTACATTGAGAATTGAGAGTGGATCAGGTGGAGTGGAGTATGTAGGGGGCTTCATCATAGGCTGCAGAGTGTCTAAGGAACCTGCCACGGGCTGCTGACTGGCTGAGGATGTAATTCCAACAGGCTGCAGAGTAGGTAAAGCCTGTGAACAGGCTACAGATTTGTGAATGGACCTATCTACAGGCTATAGAGTGACTAAGGAGCCAATATACAGGCTACAGAATGGCAGGAAGCCTATCTACAGTCTACTGAGTAGAACAGGGCTGACTGAGAGGCTGCAAAATGGGGGGTTACCTTGAGGTTAAAGAGTGGGGGCCTTCAGAGGGGTTTGAGAATGGCTGCACAGACTGATTATCCCCCAAATGATCATGATGTTGACTAGTCATAGCTTTGCAGCCTTCTGGGTTACTGAAAGGACAATATGGTTATGGAGACATGAAAGACTACGTGCTAGTCAGAGTTGGAATGACAAGATAGTTAAAATGAATACATGGCTTCAGGGATGGTGCAAGAGGGAGGGATTGGAACTAATTCTGGTGGATGTGGAACCAGGTGATCTGCACCTGGGCAGGACTGGAACCAATGTCTTGGGGTGGGGGTGTTCGCTTGTGCTGTTGGGGAGGGTTAAACTAATATGGCAGGGAGATGGGAACCAATGCAGGAAGTCAGAGGTGGCAAAGTTGGGATGGAAAGAAAAGGTATAAATGGAAAAATAGAAGTAGAAGGCAGGAAAACAAAGACAAAAATGAAAAAGGGCCACATTACATCATAATTCTAAAAAGCAACACATTTCAGAAATATGAGCCTGAAGGCTCTCTGTCTCGATGCATGGAGCAATTGTAATAAGGTGCATCAATTAGCTGTGCAGGCAGTTTTTAATGGATATGATGCAATTGGAATCAGAGAAAACTGGGTCCAGGGTGACCAAGGATGGGAACACAACATCCAGGGGTATCCAATTTTCTGGAATTATAGATGGAAAGGAAAGGGATGTGGGGTAACATTGCTGGTTACAGAACAGTTTAACATAATAGCAAGGAAAGGCATTAACCTGGACAATACATAATCTGTATGGATGGAGCTGCAGAACAGCAAAGGGAAAAAGCCATTAGCTGGATTTATATACAGATAACTAAACAGCAATTGTGAGTTTATGGATGGCATCAAACAGGAAATTAGGATGCTTCTGGTAAGGGTGCAATAGTTATAATGGGTGACTTCAATCTGCATATTGATTGGTCTCCGAAACCGGTAACAAGGCAATGGATAAAGACTTCCTAGAACGTATGAGGAATAGTTTCCTTAATGGACATGTTGAGGAACGACCCAGAGAGTAGGCCATCCTACACTGGATATTGTGTCATGTGAGAGGATCAATTAGCAACCTTATGATGCGAGATGGTCTGGGGAAGAGTGAACATGATATGATAGAATTCTTCATTAAGGTGGAAAGTGACACAGTTAAATCTGAGGGTAAGTTCCAGAACTTCAAGAAAGCTAACTCAGATACTATGAGAGTTATACTGGCTAGGATAAGCTGGCCAAGAATACCTATAAAGTTGATGGTGGGTAGGTAATGGCAGATATTTAAGGAACACAATAATTGTATGTCCCTGTCTGACATGAGAGTAAAGCAGGAAAGGTGGCTCGTCCAGTGTTAACACGGGAAATCAGCGATAGCCTCAAAGCCAAAGAGGAGGAATATAAATTGGTAAAAAAACAGCAAACCTAAGGACTGGGAGAAACTTAAACTTCAGCAGAGAAGCACAACAGTTTAATTAGGAAGGGAAAAAATAGAACACAAGAGTAAGTTTGCAGAAAACATAAGAACTGGCTGCAAAAGTTTCCATAGATGTGTGAAGAGGAAAAAGGAGAAGGCGAGGAAGCAGATGCTGGAGATCAGAGTCGAAAAGTGTGGCGATGAAAAAACACAGCAGGTCAGGCAGCATCCAGGGAGCAGGACAGTCAGGAATGAAAGGCTTATGCCTGAAAAGTTGTCTCCTGCTCCTCAGATGCTGCCTGACTTGCTGTGCTTTTCCAGCACCACACTTGTCGACATGTGAAGAGAAAAAGACTGGTGAAGACAAATATCCCTTACAGTTGGAATCAGGTGAATTCGTAATGGCCAACAAAGAGATGGCAGACAGTTCAACAAATAATTTGGACCTGTTTTCACAAAGAAGGACATAGTGAACCTTCCAGAAATGCTAACGGACAGAGGGTCAAGGGTGAAGACATAACTGAAGGAAATCCTTATTAATCAGGAAATGTTACGGGAGAAATTGATGTGATTCAAACCTGCTACGTCCCCAGGGCTTGATCCTCTGCATCCCAGAGTACTGAAGGAAGTGGCCATAGATATAGTGGATGCATTAGCAATCATTTCCCAGCATTCAACAGAATCTGGAAGACTTCCAGTGCACTGCAGAGCAACTAATATAAACTCTCTTTTAAAAAAAGACAACGAGAGAAAACAGGGAATTACTGGCCAGTTAGCCTGATATATGTGATAGGGGAAATGGTGGAGTCAATTATTAAGGATGTAATAACTGAGGATTTGGAAAGTGGTGCCAGGCTCAGACCAAGTCAGCATGGATTCACTGCAGAGAAAGCATGCTTGACCAATCTTCTGGAACATTTTGAGGATGTGACAAGGGTGAATCAGTGGTTGGTACCTATCTAGATTATTAAAAGGTTTTTGACAAGGTTGCTCACAAGAAATTAGTTAGCAAAATTAAAGCTCATGGTATTGGTGGTAATGTATTGGAGTGGACAGAGAAGTGGTTGGCAGACAGGAAGCACAGAGTTGGAATAAACAGGTCCTTTTCCAAGTGAAAGGTAGTGATGAATGGGGTGCATCAGGATAACGTGCTGGGACACCAGCTGTTCACAATCTGTATTAATAATTTGAGCAAATGAATTAAATGCAATATCTCCAAACCAATGACGGCACTAACTTGGGTAGCAGTGTGTGCTGTGAGGAGGTGCGAAGAGGCTGCGAGCTGACTTGGACAGATTGGCTCAGTGAGCAACTGTAATATAATGGGGGCAATTGTGGTAAAAAAACAGGATGGCAAATTATTATCTGAATGGTGGCAGTTTAGAAAAAAGGTGAGATGCAGCGAGGTCTGGGTGTAATGGTGGAATAGGCGCTTAAGGTTAGCATGCAGGTATAGCAGGCAGTGAGGAAGGTGAATGGCATGCTGATCTTCAGAGTGACAGGTTTTGAGTCCAGGAGAAGGGATGTCTTGCTGCAGTTCTCCAAGGTCTTGGTCAGGCTAGACCTTGAGTACTGTGTGCAGGTTTGGTCTCCAAGTCTGAGGAAGGACATTCTTGCAATTGGGGGAGTCCAGCGAATATTCACCAGACTGAAACCCAAGATGGCAGGGCTAATATGTGAAGGAAGACTGGATCAACTGGGTTTGTACTCACTGGAATTTAGAATAATAAGGTGGGAGTGGGGTGGGGAATCTCATAGAAAATCCTGATGGGACTGAACAGGCTATATGTGGGAAAAAAAAACATTCCTGATGTTGGGTAAGTCCAGAGCTACGGGGTTACAGTCTACGAATAATGGGTATAAACCATTTATGACTAAGATGGGAGAGGATTTCTTCACTCAGAGAGTTGCAAACTTTGGAATTCTCTCCCACAGAAAGCTGTTCCGGATGGTTCATAGAATCCATAGAATCCTTACAGTTGGGAAAAGGCCATTCATCACAACAAGACACACTGATGAGCATCCCACCAAGATCTATCACACTACCCTCTCCCTGTAACTCTGCATTTCCCATGGCTAAACCAACTAATCTATGCATCCCTGAATACTATGGTCAATATAGCATGGCCTATCCACCAAGCCTGCACATCCTTGGACTGTGAGAGGAAACCGGAGCACTCAGCAGAAACCCACACAGATACGGGAGAACGTGCAAACTCCACACAGTTCATGAGCTTTATTTAACAGGGACCTGAAATTGGTCTTGTAGTTAAAGGGATTAACGGTATGGAGAGAAAGCAGGTGTGGGATACTGAAACTGCACACTCAGCCATGATCATATTGAATGGTGGTGCTGGCTCAAAAGGCCAAACGGCCCACTCCTGAACTGATTTCCTACATTTCTATGTTTATCCAAGGTATGTTGTGCAATGGAAGATATGTTCACCAATTCTTCACAACTGTGTCAGTCAGCATTATGTGAGCTCGAAGCGAGGTATGATTAGACTGACTTTAAAATGGCACATGATTCTCATTGTTCCAGTGAGGATGAGGATTTCGGGATTTTTTAATCATTTCGAGTGGTAGGAGTGTTATTTCACGAGTAGCAGAACAAGGACAAATGGACAAGTGAGCACATTCTTCAAATCCTCTCTGAATTTGCTCTGGGTCACGACATAAATACAGGTGTTGCTGCAGGAGCTGAGGAGCTGCAGCATCGGCCCGATGTACCCAATAACAAATGGAAGGCGGTTTTTGAGAAGCCGATCAATGATGTGGTTTAATGTAATTCGCTCGTGAATGGTGTACACAGCTTGTGTCATCCACAGTAATATGAAGCTGGCAGAGATACTGAAGAGAAGGAGGATAGACTTCCTGCGGTTCTCCATTTCTGGATCTTTCTGATTCTCCTTATCACCCTGACCCCGCAACCTTCTGCGAGCTTTACTCGCCAGCAAAATATTCCGGACAGTCAGAGCATTGAAGAACGCAATCAGAACGAATGGGAGTAGTGGGGTAGTGATGCGATGTAAGAGGTCAAAGGCCTTCCACTGGGGTGAGCTATAGTAGCTCAATTTAACCATACAAAACAAAGGTATGAAAAAGAAATAAACAGCATCGTATCGATAATACCAAGGGATGTTCTTCAGACAGCTCAGGCCAGTCACTGTTCCGATAATCACCACTGCAGTTTTCCAGGTACAATATTTAGCTTTCAGTTTCTGACAACAAATGGCTACAAATCGATCAAAAGTAAATGCCACTGTGAACCAGACAGCAAGGTCTGTGGCTGCATGAGTGAGGCTGTCAATGAGACCACAAAGGGTGATGTTATTCGTAAATGGGTCTGTTGAATAAAGTGGAATAATCTGCTTCAAGATTACGTCAGTGAGAATAACGGTTAGATCAGCTGATGCCATGGCCAGCAGATAGCAGGTGATACATCGGGACAGACCACACTTTCCTCTCAGTAGGACCAAGATCACCAACAGGTTAACTGTGAGAATCCAAAACAAGAGAGCATGAAGAGAATCATTCATCAGATGCTAGGAAATAGAGATCAGAATTTGTGAGCAATTTGTCATCTTCTTACTTGTCGTGACCATGGATCATAACCTGGATTACCTATGAATTTATTGAACTTTGCAACTACAGTTTATTTGTTTTAAAAAAGAAAGTATACACCCATAAATTGACTGCAGATGTGAATTCAGTGCCTTTCTGCAGAGAGAAACTCTACCATCTCACACCTGACAAGGTGTCAAAGAAGCTTTGAAGGCAGAAAATGCACTACCCATATAATCCCTTTATGAGTGTCTCAGACTGTGAGAATACAATGATAGAAAAATATCGACGTCGGATGTGAGAGACATATTTGTAGTTTCCTCCTTTCAGGAACACACAGGGTTAAAATCAAACTTTGATCCAGGACGGACTGTGTCAGTGGCCTGATGTCCTAGTGTGTGCTTTAGTGTGTTGTGAGGTTCCAGGCTGTGAAGAAAAAAGCATTTCATACATCCCTGTACGAGAGGAAAAGAATATGAAAGGTCATTCCCTTCTTTTACTCGGTGTACTGTGAAAGGAATCGGGAAAAGCAGCGTCAATCAACTTACAAAGTGGAGAAACATGAAAATGAATGTTCAACCCCCAACAGCAGTGTGACAGTTGACATCCACTTAATGGCTACAGTGTTCAACTATCTGCTCTTCACAAATAATTCAGAGACTGATACTACATCTTACTTTTTATAACGATAATCTTTTTGGACTCACCTTAGTTTTAATTTGTGTGTTACTTTACTATTTCTTCTTATTTTCAACAATTAATAAACTTGCATTTCTTGCTCATTCAAGTAAGCCTTGCTAAATCAGGTCCTTTTAAATCAAAATTTCATTTCTGTCTGAGAGAAACGTTTTTAAAAGAGAATGATCTTTTGTTGTGGCTATTCAAGGGACTTAGGTAAATAACCAAAGTTCATCCTTCCTCACGTAAGAGTGTAATGGTTTGAGATATCCCATTTGGAAACATAACAAATTGGGAAGGATGGCTTGGAGACTGGTGAAGCATGCTATATTCAGAAAATACTTATTCAGCACCAGATATTGTTTGCGCTCATGAGCAGTGACTGAATCCCAAAGTTGGGCAGTGTAATTATCGAATCCCTACGATATGGAGGCAGACCATTCAGCCCATTGTAATCACACTGACCCATCAAAGAGGATCCCACGCAGACCGACCCTATCCCTGTAACCATGCATTTTGCATAATTAATGCACCTAGTACGCGTATTCCTGGAAAGAATGGGAAATTTAGCATGACCAATCCATCTAATCTGCACATTTGGGACTGTGGGAGGAAACCGGACACCCAGAGGAAACTTGTGCAGACACGGGGATAACGTGCAAACTTCATACAGCCAGTTGCCCCAAGTTGGAATTGAATTTCAGTCTCTAGTGCTGTGAGGCAGCAGTGCTAACCACTGAGCCACT
This sequence comes from Chiloscyllium plagiosum, assembly GCF_004010195.1. NCBI lineage: Eukaryota > Metazoa > Chordata > Chondrichthyes > Orectolobiformes > Hemiscylliidae > Chiloscyllium > Chiloscyllium plagiosum. The sequence goes on along the minus strand of NC_057726.1, from coordinate 71,587,137 downwards.
GTGTCACCCCAGTCAGGTGAAGATTGAGCCCCAAGTTGCATCTAAAACAGCCTGCAGACTGGATGTTGACATTGTTATGTTAGAGTGAACTATTGCAAGATCTCATCATTCCTGTCAGATAACAATTGCTGTCCCAAACTGTATGATAACACTAAATAGAGACTCAATCATTGAAGTGATAGTCCAACCAAATGGAGTGTGAGATCCGTGACCTCAGAAGTGATACGAAAAGGAGATTGTTCTCGACATTGGAAACACAGATACAAAGAACTGCAGCATTTCCCTACAAACATTCTGTTTTTGTATTGGGCATAGTACTCTGCATGCTATTTATTATCGATGGACAGTTTAGATCATAAAGCTTTGGAACAGCATTGGAAATTCTCCCAATGAACTGTGGAATTATGAGCAAACTCTATATTTCAATTTCGTTTTATTCCTGATTGTTACAAGATGACATACGTGAGAGGTTTACAAGAATCATTAATGGACGGTGTTAACAACAATGAAGAAATAACTGACAGCTGCACCTGGAGAATTCTGTCTTGGGAATTTTATCTAATGGTGACTTATCCTGAGATTTTTGCATTGTGATCAAATGACAACCATGCTTGTGGCTTCATAAAGAGAGCCTGATATCCAACACTGGGCTGTTCGAAACATGGTAGAGAGATATTCATACCTGGCCAGTGCTTCAAATGGTGTTTGATTATCATTGCTATCCAATAGATTGTAATTTCCAAGCATTGAGCATGTTATCTCATTACTGAGCCGAATTTCAGGAATGGAAGTGCTATCAAATAGAAAGCAATCGCAGTAACTGGACAGTATCATCATAAAACATATTCACTGACTTGGCCATTGCTAGCAATGTAGATGTTTAGACTGGTCAGTGCTTTCAAAGCACTTCTGTTCTCTGAAAACAGACAACATTATTAAATGAGAAATAAAAACAGAAGTTGCATGGCAATCTCAGCAGGTCTGGCAGTGACTGTGAAGATAAATCAAAGTTAACATTTCAGGTCCAGTGACCCTTCCTCAGAACTGAAGGGTCACCAAACCTGAAATGTTAATTTTGGTTTCTGTTCCCAGATGCTGCCAGAACTGCTGAGCTTTTCCAACAACTTCTGTTTTTTTGTTGTTTCTGATTTACTGCATCTGCAGATCTTTTGGTTTTTATTTAATACTATTGAATGTTTTGTAACATATCGAATGGTGGTGAAGGGTCATGTCTCAATTGTGCTGTGAAATAGACAGTGACCTCCAGATCTATGTATTGTTCTCTTAGCAGGACAGATCTCTGGAGTGCTGTTATCATCTGGAAACAAATTGATATTGCCTGCAAAATGTGTGACCGATCACACAACAGGACACTCATGACAAAAAAAACTGCAGACGCTGGAATCCAAGATGGGCAAGCAGGAGGCTTGAAGAACACAGCATCAGGAGGTGGAGAAATCAACGTTTCAGGTGTAACCCTTCTTCAGGACTGGGGGTGGGTATAAGGTGAGCTGCATACAAAGGAGGGGGGCAACGTTGCGGAGGGTTTTGGGAGTGAGGGGGACGGGGTGGTGAGGTAGGCACAGGTGTACACATGTAGAGGTGCACACACGTTGACCCCTCCTTTGTATGCAGCTCACCTTACACCCACCCCCAGTCCTGAAGAAGGGTTACACCTGAAACGTTGACTTCTCCACCTCCTGATGCTGTGTTCTTCCAGCCTCCTGCTTGTCCACCTCGGATTCCAGCATCTGCAGGTTTTTTTTTTGTCATGAGTGTTAGTCAATGGGAAGAATGAATCCAGTAGGTGGCTGGAAGGAAGGATTGATCAGAGGAATGGAAGGGAGGGGAAGGGCTGGGAAGGGAGTCGGGGATGGGAAGGGAGGTTATTTGAAACTGGAGAACTCAATATGAATTCCTCCAGGCTGTTGGCTGCCCAGGCAAAAGATGAGGTGTTGCTGCTCCAATTTGCTGTCTGATTTGCTATGGCAATGGAGGAAGCTGAGGAGGGCCATGACAGAAAGGGAGTGGCGAGGGGAATCAGAATGGGTGGTGACTGGGAGCTAAGGTCGTCCAGTCTGAGCCTGCCTTAGGTACTCAGCGAAACGGGCCCTGAGTTTACGTTTGGTCTCACCGATGTAGAAAAGACACATCAGGAGAACTGGATACTTTTTCCAAGTCCTCCACCTCCGCCTCATCTACTCAGATGAGGAGACATTCCACTCCCAAGCATCCCAACCTATTTTGAACAACGAGCTTTCCCCCTTCTGTCATCCATGTTATCAGCCTTATATACTTCTTGATATGGTCTTCTCTACATCAAGGAGTCCAAACGTAAACTCAGGGCACATTTCACTGAGCATTTCAGCCAGGTCTACTTAGACTGACCTGACCTCCCAATCACCGCCCAGTTTAATTTCCCCTTCCTACTCCCTTTCCGACATGACCATCCTTGACCTCCTCCATTGCCATAGCAAATCAGACAGCAAATTGAAAGAACAACACCTCAACTTCTGCCTGAGCAGCCTACAACCCGGGGGAGTTAAAATTGTGTTCTCCAATTTCACATAACCTCCCTTTCCAGTCCCTGAGTTCCTTTCCAGCCCTTCCCCCTCCCTTCCATTCTTCTGACCGATCCTTCATTCTAGCTACTACCGAGATTCATTCCTCCCATTGACCAATCAGGTCGTACCCTTGACCTGTGTTCACCTTTACCTACCTCACTACCCTAACCCTCTCCCCTCCCAAAACCGTCTCCCCTAATCCCTTCTTTAGTGGCAGCCCTCCTTACACCCATCCCCCGACCTGAAGAATGGTTACACCCGAAACATTGAAATTTCCACTTCCTGATGCTGCCTGGCTTGATGTAATCACACAGGGGCAGATACCTGGGGGTGGACAGTATTATCAAGCTAAGACAAAGATGCATTCTGCAGATTTTAGGACTGATTTCAAATAGATACGGATCCATGTATTTGGACAATTGTCTCAAATGGAGAATTATCTCCAGACCTGGGCCTGCCCATTGAAGAGTGATGGAAAACCAAATGTGGGCTAGTCTTTTACATGGACAGTTTAGATTAACATCACTATAATACTAAGGCTGAGTATTAGATATGTGAAGTAATTTCAAATCGAAGCTAATCTTTTCATTGAATCCCAACAGTGTGGGAACAGGCCATTCAGCCCAACTGGTCCACACCGATCCTTCAAAGAGCAACCCTTCAAGACCCATTCCTTACCCTATTCTTCCCATGAGGAGAAAGTGATTCTGCAGATGCTGGAGATCAGAGCTGAAAATGTGTTGCTGGAAAAGCGCAGCAGGTCAATCCAGCTAAACTGCACATTTATAGACTGTGGGAGGAAACTGGAGCACCCAGAAACCCACACAGACACGGGGAAAATGTATCGACTGCACACAGCCAGTCCCACGGGGTGAAATTGAACCTCAGTCCTTGGCACTGTCAGGCAGCAGTGCTAACTACTGAGCCACTGTGCTGCCCTATGTAATCGATGTACTTGGATCATTAAATTAATTAAATTAAGACTGGCTCACATTCTTAGCTCATGATGATACCAAATAAAGACTGATGTCGAGAGAGAATGATGCTAATAACTGGAAATATTCCAAGGTCTGCTTACTATTGGTCTCTACACAGAGAGACAGGGTTTGGAATAATCCCTTTGAAAGATTAACAAAAGCAGTTCCTAAAGTAACTTTCAAAAAGAAAGTTGCTAAGGGACTAAAAAGAAATATTAATGCATAATGCCCCAAGTGATTGCCTACTGATCTCCACAATTACTTGACATTGTTTTCTAAAAATGACACACGGTACTGTACCTGCTGCTGAGTGAAAGCAAGACTTAACAATCTGATGGAAAAGAAATTGGTGCAAATGGTGGCCACAATCTGATTGAGTTGGACATTGAGGGTGAGTTATGGGAGTAAAAAATAAACTTGCATATTTAAGTAAGATGTACATTAAATGGATGAGCTTTAACTTGATCACTACAAACTTAACTGAGCTGTCACTATTTCAACCCACAGCCAATCAATGGGGAACAGTTTTGTATAGATAGTACTGTCTTTGTCTAGTTCAGCAATCATAGTCAACAAATGAGCTTGAGACAATGAAAAGCAAAAGAAAAACCAATACTGATGCAAGGAAAAATGAAATAAAAACAGACAGGAAGGACTATATGAAGCAAAGGGGCATAAAAAAATTCCAAGCCCAATGTAGAGATATTTTTAAAACATTGCTGGCTGACAAAGAGAATAGCATCTTATAAATGGAATATGGAAAATGGATGTTGTAGGAAAACATTAATATATGAAGACATGTTCAGAGACACATTGATGAATAATGTAATTGCAGTTTAGTTGTTTTCTTTGTGCTATCCATTTTAGTGGACAATATATTACAGGTAGAAGGGAACCTAAATACAAGTAAAGGGGAGGAAATGAATGGATTTAATTTAAAGTTAAAAATTGTAGTAGAGAAAGTTTTGGGAACAATAATTGAATTAAAAGACCAGGTCTTCATTGTTTCCAGTTGACCAACAGAGGTGAAATACAAAAGGGACATTCAACTGAAGCAGCCACAATATTCCAAATCCTCACAGATGCCTCTGTCATGGTAAATGACAAAATGACAATTCATTATTTCAAAAGAACTTTGGAGAGGAACTAGGTAACTAGAAGCATATTAGGTTAATGTCAATTGTGGGAAAGCTATCGGATTCTATAATCAGGAATTGAGCATTTATAGAAATAAGAGTTCATCTGAAAGAACTGGCTTGCATCTGTGAATGCTGAATCACGACTGACTAATGAAAAGATTATTCAAGGTAATTAATACATGCTGCTGGATTAGAGAATGTTGATAGATCTTATCTGGAGAAGATTAAGCAAAGGTGAATGTTATTAAAAATGAATCTTATAGTGTGGCTACAATAGCTTGCAAAGCCAGTGAGAGAACCTGGTGATAATGGTAGAATCTTACCAGGCTCTGGTGAAGTGAGCGATAGAATCCGATGAGACGGTCATCTCAATACCTTGCTGCACATCGGTTTTATTCAAACAAAGAGGTGAGACTCTCACCTGGAAACAGAGAGACTCTCATCTGGAAGTGGTAAGTTCCTACCTGACACTCATTATTGTTGTTAAATGGCTTGTGAACAGTCCAATCCACCACAGACTGTGATCTTACCAAACTCAGCATACAAACTAACTGTCAGGAAAACCTGACGTTGGAACCGCAGTGGGTTTTTGGCAGTTCAACTTGCTGTTTAATCCAAAGGACCTCCATGTTGGATACCAAGCACTAACATCCCAGGATCACTCCAAGAGCACCGCCCAAATATAACCAACATCCATGATCATTAGCATCTGATACACGCCGACCTCTAAGAATCCTCAAGGCACATCTCTGATCCATTTACAGAATGCTCCTGCACCTCAATGCTGCAACAAGGACACCATGGGCTCAGGGGCACACACCCAGCTCATGGACTATACCAGGTTGTAGCTCTGAGCTCTGCATTCACTCTCTCTGAGCCTGCCTAGATGCGTGTCGTACCCCTGTGTTGCGTTACCTTTTTCTCATGTCCCTTCAGCCAGAGGTACCGGGCTCCTATTACTGCTGTAATTACTACTGTGTTTACAAAATACTCTTCTACTCTTTCCCCTCTCCACTCTACTTCTGATGTTGTCATAGTTTCAGCTGTCATCACCAAACCTGGTAGCAGATCCCACTGCCTTCACGTTCCACATGAAGGAGTATCTCCTACCCTCTATCCTGAATATGTCCTAGTCTATCCTATTCTTCCTGCCAACTGTCTGAAGTCTCAATATTGAAGTAAAACAGGACTAGGCAGGATGAATGTAGTCAAGGTATTCCTGATGACCGAGGAGTCCATAAACAGGGTTCACATTATAAGAATATGGTTTAAACCATTTGGGACTAAGCTGAGAGGAAATTTCTTCACCGATGCAGTGTTGAGTCTGTGGAATTTTCTGTGACAGAAAGCAGTCAAGGCCAAAATTTGAATGTTTTCAAGAATGAGTTCTGGAATGATTGGGAATTGGGAGAAAGCAGAGGAGGGTGTCAATAGGGTATTGAGTTGGATGATCAGCCAAGATCACGTTGAATACTGGTGCATGCTGAAAAGGTTGAATGGCTCCTATTTTCCATGTTTCTAATATATATCGTTCTTCAACTGTAAGCTCCTTAATGTCGCATCAGTCTCTTCAAAGAACTTACTTCACACATGTTTAGATAAAGCATTGAACTTTGGCTCATTTAATGTAGGGATCTACAACTAAATACATTTCACATCATTTTATTAAGACCAGACACACTAGCTGAATTTTAAACTGAGTCCATCAATACAGCTTTGAATTTTTCAGTGACTCATCTTCACTTAATACATGTTTGGGTCTCTCTGCTTAAATTTCCATTCTTCCTGGACCTCCTTATGGAATAAGACAACACAAAAATGCTTCAAACCCGGCACTTCTGCAGACCCACTCTTTTGCGCATTCTGCTGTTGGAATTACACGGTTTCCACATCATTTTATTCCTTTTAACCACTCACAATTTTCACCTAATCTCCAATTGAGACACATAATGATTTTGAATAAATAGTTGCGATCAATACTGTAACTGGAATGGGGGATAGATTATTCAACAAACATTCCCCTGGTGAAAACTGGCGACCACCAAACTCAGAGAGAGCAGGAATCACAATTTAAAGCACAGGGTGGAACAAGATAACACAAAGCACAATATTCCCGATCAGAATGGAGAGAGGGTGGAGAAACATATCAGGCAGACCAAGGGATGGAGAGACAGGGAGAGACAGACTCAAAGCATTGGATTAAATAAAAAAAACAAAATGGTAATCAGAGTGACACCCACAGCGATTGAGAGAGAAAACAGTGTGAGTGAAAGTGAGAGACAGAGTCTGAGAGAAATTTCAAGTCAGAGGCACACAACACCAGGTTATTACGAAAGGGAGTGAAGAACAATTCTGGTCACGCTGCTAGAGGAAGGATGTTGTTAAACTAAAGAGGATACAAGGAATATTTATACGGGTGTTGTGTCCAGTTCTGGTTATCTCATTATACGAAAAGATGTAGATGCTTTTGAGCGGGTGCAGAGGAGATTTACCAGGATACTGCCTGGATTGGAGGGCTCTTCTTATGAAGAGAGGTTGAGTGAGCTTGGGCTTTTCACACTGGAGAGAATAAGGAAGACAGGTGATTTAAAAGAGGTGTAGAAGCTGATGAGATCCATGCTATGGAGGAGCCATGGCATCCTCCACACAACACTAGGTTATTGTCCAACAGGTTTATTTGGAAGCACTAGCTTTCGGAGTGCTCTTCCTTAATCAGGTAGCTAATGAGCAGTGCTCCGAAAGCTAGTGCTTCCAAATAAACATGTTGGACTATAACCTGGAGTTGTGTGATTTTTAAATAAGGTAATAATAGGCATAGATAGAGTAGAGAGCCAAAGACTTTTCCTAGGGCAGAAATGGCTGTCATGAAGGGTCCTAATTTTAATGTGATTGGAGGAAGGGATAGAGGAAATATCAGAGGTAAGTTCTTTACACATAGAGTGATGGATGCATGAAATGCACTTCCAGTGGTGGTAGTAGAGTTAGAGACATTAGAGACATTAGAGACTGCTGGGCAAGCACATGTACGGCAGTAAATTGAGGGTTGTGTATGATAGCTTGGTCTTAGCTTGAGATAAATGTTCGGCACAACATTGTGGGCCGAAGAGCCTGTACTGTGCTGTGCTGTTCTATGATCTATGTTCTATGTTGCCGATACAGGAGAGTTTGAAATATAAGGAGAGGCCGGATAAGGTGGGACATTTTTCCCTGGAGCGTCAGAGGCTGAGGGGTTTAGAGATAGACAAAGTAAATGTCCAGGGTTTTTTCCAAGGGTAGGGGAGTCCAAACCTAAATTGCATAGATTGAAGGGGACGGGGCAAGATTAAAATGGGAGCTGAGGGGTACATTTTCCACATAGAAGGTGGTGCATGCATGCAATGAGCTGCCAAAGAAAGTTATGGAGCTGGTTACAATTAAATCATTTAAAAGATATTTAAACAGGTGCATGAATAAGAAATAGAGCAAACTCAGAAAAATGGGACTACTTCAGTTAGGATACATGGTTGGCATGGACAAGTTGGGCTGAAGGGTCTGTTTCCATGTTGAATGACTCAACCATGCTATAACTTGGGGGATGTGATATTTGCTGAGCTGGGTCTCGCAAGCAGCACACTAATGAATGGATAAATGCAAAGCCCTTTCACAGTCAGGAAGAACAGGTACACAGTTACTTACCTGGAATAGAAACAGCAGCAAGAACAGGATAGAAAATCTTTCGGATCTTTGTGAGCTCCATTGACGTGGACCAGTACTGCTGCAGTCAGTCATCAACACTCTGACCCAGTCTCAATCTCAGCCGTACTCCCAGATCAGTGAGAGAGACCCTATTTCTAGCAGGAGACCTTATTTCTATCAGGAGACAGGTCCCATGAGAGAGGCAGAGCAAAAAACGGTGATTACATCACCCTCCATATTACTGACAGCCAGTTGCACACAGCACTGTGTGTCAAGGGGATCCCATGGCATCGCGATGTAAATGGATGTAGAACGGGTTGGAAATCTTGCAAAGCTCATTCCTTACAAAACCTCATGCCTTTTACAACAAAAATTTCCAGGAATGAAGTCCTTCTGTTATGAGGATAGATTGAAGAAATTGGGACTGTTCTCCTTGGAGAGGCGAAGGTGAAGAAAAGATTTGATTGTGGTTTTCAAAGTAATCAGTGGCTGCACTGCATAGATAGGGAGAAGCTGCTCCTGATTGTAAAGGAAATGAACTTTCTCACGCAGCAAGTCGTCAAGGTATGATTGCACTGCCTGGAAATGTTGTAGAGTTGAGTCAATAGAGGCATTAACGAAGTAATTGGTTGGTCATTTTGGTAGTCATGGTGTGCAGGGAGATTGGAAAAAGGCAGGGGATTTACAGAAGTCATATAACCAGTGAAGGCAGAATTCTGCCTCCATCCCACTTTCAGGCAGCGTATTCCATAAACTACCTACTCACTGTGTGAAAAAGATTTTACTCACATCATCCTTGCTTTGTTTCCATGGCATTTTAAATTTCCGATCTTGTGGTCTTATTCTTTTACAAGCCAAAACAGCTTCTCCCTCTTTACTCTGTTCAACCAGCTCATGACTTTAAAACTCAAATTGATCTCCTTTTCAACCTTTATATCTCCAGAGAAAACAGTCCCAATGTAGAATCCCTATAGTGCGGAAAGAGGCCATTCAGCCCATCAAGTCTGCACCACCCCTCTGAAGAGCACCCTGTGGGAATAATTGCCATTACTAACCCATCTAAGCCTGTACATCACTGGACAGTATGGATAATTCAGCATGGCCAATCCACCTAATCGGCACATCATTGGACTGCAGGAAGGAAACAGTGGACCCAATGGGGACCCACGTAGAAACAGAGAGAACCTGAAAACTCCACAGAATCAGTTCCCCGAGTGAGGAATCAAACCCTGGAACCTTGAGCTATGATGCCATGTGCTAACCCCTGGGCCTCTGTGCTGCCCTGACTTCTTCAAGTTATCTTCATAGCTGAAGTTTTGCATTCTTGGAAGCATTCTAATAAATGTTGTTACAATGCATTTGCATTTTTCCTATAATGAGGCACCCACAACTTGTACACAATGTTCCAGCTGAGGCCTAACAAGTTTCTAGTATCTAGTACAATTTCAGCATCATCTCCTTGCTGTTGTACTCGATGCCTCTTTGAATAAAACTGAGAACACTGCTTTATTAATTGCTCTCTGCACGTGCCCTGCTATGTTCAATTATCTGTGCCCAGATATATGTGAATCCTGCTGCTCCTACATCTCGTTAGCCATGGAGGGACTCTTTGTTTCAGTATATCTTGTAATGAGTAATGAAATATCAACCTACAGTTCTGCCAATTCTTCTCTATTGTCTTTTGTAACTGTTTTGAAAACCCATTATATCTTCTTATCTTCGTATATGCTCTAACTTGTGATTAACAATCCAAGTACAGCAGCATCAAACTGAATGTGAGAGTTTGTTAAGGTAAGATCACTCTTATCAAAAGGATCCTTTTCTAAGGGATCGTTAATAAATTCTGTCTCAAATCTGTAAATGTTACACGTTATATTTGAAAATATGGAGCAAAACATTGAAGTGAGTTGAGTTCTTTTAAAAAAAAACCTCAATGAAAAGTGGGAGGATGTGGTCACATCGCTTAAACAAGAGCAAATAGCTAAACTGGAAATTGGATTCTGATACTTTTGTGGGACACACTGACATCAGGTATTTGGAAATGTTTTATTAAGTAACTGCTTAGAAAAAGTTAAAAAGCACACAACACAAGGTTGTAGTCCAACAGGGTTAATTGGAAGCACACTAGCTTTCAGAGCGTGGCTCCTTCATCAGGTGATATTGGAGGGCTCAATTCTAACACACAGAATTTATAGCAAAAATTTACAGTGTGATGTAACTGAAATCATACATTGAAAGATTGATTGTCTGTTACGTCTTTCATCTGTTTGAATACCATGATAGTTTCACTTCTTTCATGTGTAAATCACAAAACATTTTCTCAAAAGTTGCATTCTCAGGTTAGCTGTTAACAATGGTGATAGCTAGACAACATGCTGAAGGTGTTATCCCCCTGTGTTCCCTGTCTATTCCATGATGTATAGGTTGATTCTTATCTAAAAAGTGAGATAACGGAGTTTTACGTGAATCCATGCAGTTTTTGAGCTCTGTAACTCTGCAAGTACACATTTACCCCACAAAATATATGTGTGCATGTGGGTTTGTGTGTGTGTGTGTGTGTTTGTCTGTCTGGGTTGGGGTTTGTGAGTGTGAGAAAGTGTATGTGTGTGTGTAGTGAGTGTAGAGTGTCTTAAGTCTGTGAGGGGGTGCATGTGGGAGTGTGTGTGTCCGTAAGGGTGTGTGTGGGTGTCTGTGTGTGCATCTGTGTATATGTGTGTCCATGTGTATAGGAGTGCCTGTGTAAGAGTGTGTGTGTGGAAGAGTATCTGTGTGTGTAAATTGCAATGGTGGTCACCTGTAGTGTGACATGAATCCAAGGCCCTGGTTGAGACCCTCCCTATGGGTACCGAACTTCGCTATCAGCCTCTGCTCGGCCACTTTTCGCTGCTGCCTGTCCTGAAGTCCGCCTTGGAGGATGGTCACCTGAAGTTCCAAGGTCGTATGCCCTTCAACACTGAAGTGTTCCCCTCCTGGAAGGGAACACTCTGTCTGTTGATTGTTGTGTGGTGCCCATTCATCCGTTGTCATAGCCTTTGCTCGGTTTCCCCAATATACCATGCCTCCGGGCATCCTTGCCTGCAACGTATAAGATAGACAACGTTGGCTTAGTCACATGAGTGCCTGCCATTTTCAAGGTGGGAGGTGTCCCCACACGAAATGGTGGTATCTATGTCCGCACTCCGACACGTCTTGCAGCGCCTACCATGACAGGCCTGTATGGAGTTGTCCTGAGAGCCGGGCAGCTTGCTATGAACAATGATCTTTTTAAGGTTTGGCGGTTGTTTAAAGGCAAGTAGTGGAGGTGTGGGGAAGGTCTTGGTGAGGTGCTCATCCTCATTGATAATGTGTTGCAGGTCACGAAGAACATGGCGTAGTTTTTCAACTCCTGGGAAATACTGAACAATGAAGGATACCCTGTCGGTTGCAGCACATGTCTGTCTCCTGAGGAGGTCATTACAGATCCTTGCTGTGGCACGTCGATGAGTTGGGCACTAGCGGTCGATGAGTTGGGCATCGGACCCCGTTCTTGTTAAGGCATCCCTGAGTACTTCCAGATGTCCGTCACGTTCCTCCTGATTTGAACAGATCCAGTGTACGCGTAGGACTTGTCCATAGGGGATGGCTGTTTTAATATGTTTTGGGTGGAAGCAGGAGAATTGTAGCATTGTGAGGTCATCTGTGGGATTGCGGTAGAGTGTGGTGCCCGGCTCTCTGGGCAACTCCATATAAGCCTGTGACGGTAGGCGCTGCAAGACGTGTCTGAGTGTGGACATTACGCTTGGGGACACCTCCCACCTTGTACATGGCAGATACTCATGTGACTCAGCCAATGGTGTCTATCTTATACGTTGCATGCAAGGATGCCCTGAGGCATGGCACATTGGGGAAACCGAGTAAAGGCTACAACAACGGATGAATGGGCAACACACAACAATCAACAGACAGGGGTGTTTCCTCCCAGTTGGGAAACACTTCAGTGGTCCAGGCATTCGACCTCGGAACTTCGGGTGACCATCCTCCAAGGCGGACTTTGAAACAGGCAGCATTGAAAAGTGGCTGAGCAGAGGCTGATAGCTAAATTCGGTACCCATAGGGAGGGCCTCAACTGGGACCTTGGGTTCATGTCATATTATAGGTAACCACCATTGCACTATATGCACTATACACACACACAGACACTCCTACACACACACATAGACACTTCTACACATACACACTCCTATACACACATACACACGGACACCCACACACACCCTTACAGACGCACACACTCCCACACTCCCATGCTCACAGATGCACCCTCTCATAGACTTAAGACACTCTACACTCACTACATACACACATACACTTTCTCACACTCAAAACCCTCAACCCAGACAGACACACACACACAGACAAAGGCCCACATGCACACATATATTTTGTGGGGTGAATTTGTACATGCAGGATTACATTGTACTTTGCTCAAAAACTGCATGCATTCATGTGAAACTCCGTTATCTCACTTTTTAGATTAAAATCAATCTAAACATCATGGCATAGACAGAGAACACCTTCAACATATTGTCTAGCTATCACCCATTGTTAACAGCTAACCTGAGAATGCAATTTAAAAAAAAATGTTTTGTGATTTACACATGAAAGAAGTGGAACTATCATGGTATTCTAACAGATAAAAGGCTTAACATACAATCAATCTTTCAATGTATGATTTCAGTTACATCACACTGTAAATTTTTGCTATAAATTCTATGTTACGATCGAGCCCTCCACAATCACCTGATGAAGCAGCGACGCTCTGAAAGCTAGTGTGCTTTCAATTAAACCTGTTGGACTATAACCTGGTGTTATGTGCTTTTTAACTTTGTACACCCCAGTCCAACACCAGCATCTCTAAATCATGCATAGAAAAAGGGTTGAGTTTAGTTGTAAATAATAGTTTATCACCAGACGAGGAGGAGAGAGATCAGCTGGTCTCATAACTTCATACCTGCTAATAGATTACTGAGAATACCAACTGTGAAGCAGGCAGCAGAAATGGCTGACGATTATGGGCTGATCCATTTTTTCCTCACCCCATAAATCCTGTTAGATAGAGGGTGGGAGAGTGAAAGGAAGGTAATTAGCCAGAGTAGAGAACAGACAGCTGGGAATTCCATGAGAGAGTCAGGTGCTGAAGATAGAAGTGTTTCTATTGTAATTAATTGCGACAACCTCATTCAGGGTGCTGGAAGTTTGGGAAGTCTCTGGGACATATTGACATTCATAAGAGATTCAAAGGATTAAAAAAGAAACTACCATATACCTCAAACAGAAAATATTGGGTGACACAGTGGTTAGCATTGCTGCCTCACAGCACCAGGACCTGGATTTTATTCCAACCTTGGGTGACTATCTATGTGGAGTTTACATATGATCACCTACCTGGTTTTTGTTTGCGTGCTCCAGTTTGCACCCATAGTGCAAAGATATGCAGGTTAGCCGGATTGGTCACACTAAATGGTTCGTACTGCTGCCTCACAGCACCAGGGATCCAGGTTCGATTCCAGCCTCAGGCGACTGTCTGTTGGAGTTTGCACATTCTCCCCATGTCTGTGTCACTTTCCTCCGGGTGCTCCAGTTTTCTTCCACCATCCAAAGATGTGCAGGTTAGGGGAATTGGCCATGTTCAATTGCCCAGAGTGTTCCGGGATATGTAGGTTAGGTGCATGAATCGGGGTAAATACAGGGGAATGGGTCTAGGCAGGATACTCTTCAGAGGGTTGGTGAGGACTTGTTGAGCCGAAGGGCCTGTTTCCACGCTGTAGGGATTCTTATTCTAAATTGTCTGTAGTGTCCAGGTAGGCATAAGCTGGGTGCATTGGTCATGGGAAATGTGCGGATAGAGTAGGAGCTAGGTTAGGATGCACTTCAGAGCGTCAGTAGACTCAATGGAACAAGTGATCACTTTCTGCACTGTGGGGATTCCAAGGATCCAATTATAATTTTAATTGGAGTTACAAACTGCTCTGAATATAGAGTTTTGGTTGAAAGGGAAGGTAACTCCTTTGTCTTCAATGATGAAGACAAACCAATGACTATGGAAAGCAATAATGTTGTTATGTAAATTATTTTGCTGAAGGAGAATCCAGATTTTCCTTCAGAGTATGCACTGTAAACCAGTGTTAATAAACAGGATAAATAGAGAGTAAATACTTTGCACAAAATGCACTTAGAATGTGACTTGATATTTGGAACAGTGATGGTCAGATTACTGAGGAATTACCCAGGCTCAGAGTTGTTTTATTTCTAGATTGTAACTTGGCTGGGGTGTACATTGGAGCTTAGCAAACTATCACAGAAAATCAGAGTGAGGTTAAAGGGGCAGAATAGTCATAGGAACAAGGGCCAGGGAATTTTCCATTGTGTCTTGTGTCCAAAGCAATGGCTAAACAAAGGCCATCGTCAAAAGTCAGAATAATACCATAAGCATTGTTAGAGTAGTGAAAACTTTCTATAAAAATTAGTATAATTCAAAAGAATATTTTAGTTTGCCTGAAGTGCGGCTTGGAAAACAAATCTATCATTAACCAAGTTTACACAATCAGCCCACACTGAAGCTGAGGCTGAAGGAATCACAGAATGCTGTTTGATTTAAAATGGAGATCTGATTAGTAAGTGGAGATAACTTGACAGACCTGCAGATGCAGATTGAATACTAGTTCATCAGACGACTTCAACAAACTGACAGATCCAGATCCTGTAAGTGAAGACAGTTTAGTCTGGAAGGGCAGAATGTGTCATCGCAGGTTTTGGAGGGCTGCGGACCTGTTCCTGTGCTCACTGTTCTTTGTTCTTTGCTTTGTATCTTAGTGTTCAAGGCATTCGGAAAAAGGTTGACAAAGAGATGGTGCAAATTGAGGGAAATCAAGATCACAAGGACTGTAAATTAGTTCAGGAGGGGTGGTTGGGGAAGGCTCAGCAGAGATTATTAAAGTTTACCAAAACAAGTAATAAGCAGAGTGTATGGAAATGGTCAGGAATCTAAACTCAGGCTAAGTAGATAGTGGAAAACTATGAGAAGGTAGGCAGTCAGCACAGGATTGAGG
>NC_057726.1:71556166-71571194 GCF_004010195.1 Chiloscyllium plagiosum | reverse complement strand
TTCCAATACATTACCACCAATACCATGAGCTTTAATTTTGCTAACTAATTTCTTGTGAGCAACCTTGTCAAAAACCTTTTAATAATCTAGATAGGTACCAACCACTGATTCACCCTTGTCACATCCTCAAAATGTTCCAGAAGATTGGTCAAGCATGCTTTCTCTGCAGTGAATCCATGCTGACTTGGTCTGAGCCTGGCACCACTTTCCAAATCGTATCATCTCGTATCATAAGGTTGCGAATTGATCCTCTCACACGACACAATACCCAGTGTAGGATGGCCTACTCTCTGGGTTGTTCCTCAACATGTCCATTAAGGAAACCATTCCTCATACATTCTAGGAAGTCTTTATCCGTTGCATTGTTACCGGTTTCGTAGACCAATCAATACGCAGATTGAAGTCACCCATTATTACTATTGCAGCCTTACCAGAAGCATACTAATTTCCTGTTTGATGCCATCCATAAACTCACAACTGCTGTTTGGTGGTCTGTATATAAATCCATCTAATGGCTTTTTCCCTTTGCTGTTCTGCAGCTCCATCCATATAGGTTATGTATTGTCCAGGCTAATGCCTTTCCTTGCTATTATGTTAAACTGTTCTGTAACCAGCAATGTTAACCCTCATCCCTTTCCTTTCCATCTATCATTCCGGAAAATTGGATACCCCTGGATGTTGTGTTCCCATCCTTGGTTCCCCTGGACCCAGTTTTCTGTGATCCCAATTGCATCATATCCATTAAAAACTGCCTGCACAGCTAATTGATGCACCTTATTACAATTGCTCCATGCATCGAGACAGAGAGCCATCAGGCTCATCTTTCTGAAATGTGTTGCTTTTTAGAATTATGATGTAATGTGGCCCTTTTTCATTTTTGTCTTTGGTTTTCCTGCCTTCTACTTCTATTTTTCCACTTATACCTTTTCTTTCCATCCCGACTTTGCCACCTCTGACTTCCTGCATTGGTTCCCATCTCCCTGCCATATTAGTTTAACCCTCCCCAACAGCACAAGCGAACACCCCCACCCCAAGACATTGGTTCCAGTGCTGTCCAGGTGCAGATCACCTGGTTCCACATCCACCAGAATTGGTTCCGACCCCTCCCTCTTGCACCATCCCTGAAGCCATGTATTCATTTTAACTATCTTGTCATTCCAACTCTGACTAGCACGTAGTCTTTCATGTCTCCATAACCATATTGTCCTTTCAGTAACCCAGAAGGCTGCAAAGCTATGACTAGTCAACATCATGATCATTTGGGGGATAATCAGTCTGTGCAGCCATTCTCAAAACCCTCTGAATGCCTCCATCTTTAACCTCAAGGTAACCCCCCATTTTGCAGCCTCTCAGTCGGCCCTGTTCTACTCAGTGGACTGCCATTCTGCAGCCTGTATATTGGCTCCTTAGTCACTCTGTAGCCTGTAGATAGGTCCATTCATAAATCTGCAGCCTGTATATTGGCTCCTTATTCACTCTATAGCCTGTAGATAGCTCTATTCATAAATCTGCAGCCTGTTGACAGGCTTTAGCTACTCTGCAGCCTGTTGGAATTACCTCCTCAGCCAGTCAGAAGCCTGTGGCAGGTTCCTTAGACACTCTGCAGCCTATGATGAAGCCCCCTAAATACTCCACTCCACCTGAGCCACTCTCAATTCTCAATGTAATAAAGGCCTCCAGCCCTTAGAAACAATTTTTCTACTGATCGCAGCCCAACAGTATGTAGCTACCTATTTCAGTCTACCAGCAGCAGAGTTCAGGTTCACTAATTCCTCACAATCTAAAACCCATATGTTTGATGCATTCCCCATCGAATATTGCACACAGATGCACACATCAACGTTTGAAGATGAACACCTGGGTTGTGCTCAAGGATAGAGCCGAAATGAGTGAGCTGTGCTTGAGCCACATAAAGCTGGCCATTGGTATCAACAAGTGATGGTGTTGGGTTAAGGTCCCTATGTCTACAGATTCCTTTCTGTATCAAGTCATATTTTAGTCAATTTTTCGAACTGTTGTTACTGATTACTATGCCCCAAAGGTTATTAATTGTGAGTTTTGAAGATATTGAAGACGATTAAAGATGAGTATTAATTCTTCATTATTCAAGCTGTATTTAGAGATTGCCCAGAGTATGAAGTGTTAGGAATGATACACGAAGTGTTGCCAACTTGAGTGTATTTACTGAACCATGTGATTGTGATGAGCCAATAAAACAAATGATACAGACCAGTATACATGTCTTCAATAAAGTGTCAGTTGCTGCTCAAACAGGTTTCCAAATTAAAAAAAAAACAGATAATGTGACAGGTTTCCAAATTAAAAAAAAAACAGATAATGTGGGAAATGCACAGCATGTAATATTATGGACATTTGGTCTATTTTTCTACACAGATCTGCTTGACCAGGTGAATGTTTTCTTTCTCTCTGAGGATTGCCAGCCTCAGAGATAAGTTCACTTTTTGTATTAATTCCACTAAACCAGGATTGTCCTCAAAACTGGCTCAGGAGCACACAGTTGTCTATCATCAGATGTGATAATTTGCCTGAGACTCTCCCAGTTTCTCAATGAGAGTCCCGTTTTCTCAACAATAGACCAAAAATAGTTCAAATGTTACCATTTTCACCTTTTCTCTTTCTGTCAAATATTATTCGGGTCGAGGATAAGACTTAGAACGGTTTGTGTGGAAAGTCATCTTTCTTCCTGAAAGCAGCTATAAGTCTCCAAGGGACCTATCCCCATTGCCATTTCAAATTATCCAGCGAATCACATTGCCAATTGTGACTGCACTTATTGCAGGGAATATTGCCACAGAACACCCCCCACACCTTTCCCACGCCTTTATTGCCCATCATTTCAATCCTGACTGACTCCCATATTCCCATGACTTCACAATATTTCTGCTTTTTTGGGTTTATTAAGCAGTGTAGGTCCAGCCATTCATCTGTGTGATACTAATTGCCCTCTCATTCCTTAGAAACCTATCATTCTTTTCGTGAAATCTCCTCAGATCATTCTAGAGCCCCTCAGTCAAATGTGGTTTGATTTGATTTATTTATTGCCACGTATTTGTTACAAAATACAGTGAAAAGTAGTGTATTGTGTTACCACTCTCCAATGCCATGTTAAAACACAGTAAAGTAAACCAAAACATGGAATATAAAGGCAGGAAAATGAAGAAATAAAGAAAAAGTGTTCAACTTTACAGTCCCTCTTGTTAAGTGCTCCATCATGGGCCAGGGATGTGGTTACCATGCACAAGCCTTCTCCGACTGGAATGAAAGTCACCACTCTTCGGTGCCACCTTACTTCCTTCGATGCCTTCACCACTGAGTCCTTGCTGGACCTTACCCCAATGCAGCCAGCTACTACACCAGTCCAAACACCACTCCGCTCCACCATGTGTCTGCTTTGGGCCCACCTCACCGATGCAACCACTGCTGATACCACCACATCTTGTATAAAAACTTGCCTCTGCCTCTGGCTGCGTGAATCAGTTCAGGTCACAGACACCATCAGGAACCCAAACTTGCCTCAGCTGCAGCAGCTATGAGCTGATGCTGGGACCACCTTGATGATGCAGAAGCCACTGAGAACTGGAACACGCCTCTGACGCTGCTGTCACCATTCCTCACTGCTAGGCCCACTTGCTGCCAATGCCATCTCTGTGACCGAGTTCTTCAGGAAGAGATAAGTAATGAACACTCTCGATGGTGTTTGTCCCCTTTAAGTTCAATCTATTACTTTTTTGTAAATTAGATTCCCTACAGTCTGGAAACAGGCCCTTCAGCCCAACGAGTCCACACTGAGCCTCCAAAGAGAAACTCACACAAACCCATTCCCCGTACCCTATATTTGCTCCTGCCTAGTGTACCTAACACTATGAGCAATTTAACATAGCCAATTCACCTGACCTGCACAGTTTGGGATTGTGGGAGGAAACTGGAGCAGCCGGAGGATTCACACATAGACATGGGGAGAATGTGCAAACTCCACACAGACAGACGAGCGAAGGGTGGGATTGAACCTTGGAGCCATTGTGCCCCCCCGTGTTGACTTCTTCATCAACACTGTAGTTCTGAAGATGGATCACTAGACCTAAAGCATTAACTCTGCATTCTCAGCACAAAGAAGGTGAGGACCGCAGATGCTGGAGATCAGAGTCAAAAAGTGTAATGCAGGAAAAACACAGCAGTTCAGGCAGCATCCAAGGACCAGGAGAGCTAACGTTTTGGACATTTCTGCTGAAGGCCTGAAACGTTGGCGCTCCTGTTCCTTGGATGCTGTCTGATCTGCTGTGCTTTTCCAGCACTACACTTTTTGACTCAGATTCTCACCGCAGATGCTGCCAGACCTGTTGGGTTTCTCCAGGAATTTACGCTTTTGTTGAAATCTCTTATTTCAGTATTCCAGCATCTGCAGTTTTTGTTTCCCCCGCTTCATTTTGTCTCAGTCCTTACATTTCTGTATATTCCATACAGCTTCTGTGGAATCGTTTCTAGTCCTGTCTGCCCCCTCTAGTTTTGGGACAGTCCTGTTAGTTTCACCATTACCTGTTCAATTATGAGTGGGAGCACCGGCTCCAGTCTGATCTGAGATATCTTCTTTCTTTGAAACCACCGTGATTTTGCTTATCAAGCAGCTTGATGCTGCTACTCTGCGGATTTTGTTGCATTCCTCTTTTAGATACAGCAAGTTCTGTCTTTCTCTGGAATCTACAGGATTCAGATAGAACCCATCAAATGTAAAAAAAAAAGCCAATGGCATCAGATATAACCATCAGAGCAATCGCAACTGAGTGAGAGACAATCCAGTGGGAATCAACACCATCAGGAGAAAGTTAACAGAAACAATCACTCGAAAATAAACCCTAAGGGCAGAAGGAGGCTATGTGAGTATGCTTTGATTTTCAATGAGATCATGTCTGATCTGATAATCCTCAAATCCACTTTCCTTCCTTCTCTCGATGACCTTTGATTCCCTGAATGATTAAAACAATCTGTCTATCTTTGTCTTGAGTACATTTATTGATCCAACTTCAACGGCCCTCTGTGGTAAAGAATTTCACAAGTTTGATACCCATGAGAAAGGAAATTCCTCATCAATTTATCATTGGCTTTGGTGGGTGTACAAGCTAAGTTTACAATGATATCTGGGCTTTGGGGGTTAAGTTATGAGGATACATTAGACAAATTAGACTGATTTCTCTAGAATTTAGGAAACAAAGCATTAATCTGAATGTAGTGTTCAAGATAGGAAGACAGGATAGATAAAGAAGGTGTCTTCCTACTGGTTAGGAATTCTAAACCGAGGGAACTTAGTGTGAGAATAATGGCTCGACCATTCAGGAGAGATGTGAGGAAACACTTCAATGTGGAACATTCACAAAGCTAAGAATGTCATTGATAGCATGTTTAGCAAGGTGGTCTCAACACAGGAGTGGATTGCACAGACAAAAAGTGAATGGATGACCGACAGACAAAATAAAGAGATCGGGGAAAAGTGCAGGAATCCCCTGTGGTCATTCTCCATGGATGCTGCCTGACCTGCTACGCTTTTACACCAACACATTTTTCCACTCTGATCTACAGCATCTGCAGTCCTGTGGTCATCCCCATCTCAAACAGAGATATTGCTTTGGATGCTGCTGAGGGGAATGGCCTCCCAGACAAAGCAATAGTAACCAAGTTCACAGGTGACCCTGCAGTATAGAAGAAGAGAAAAATGAGCAGAAGAGATATAGTGATCGGGGATTCAATAGTATGTGGTACAAGCCACTGCTTTTGTGGTGGCAGACATGAATCCAGGATGGTATATTGCCTCAGGAATGTCTTGGAGCGGCTGAAGGACATTCTGGAGAGGGATGGTGAACAGCCACTGGTTGTGCTACATACAGGAACCAATATCATAGGTTAGAAAATCAGAGATGAGGTCCTGAAAGCTGAACATAGGAAATTATGAAATAAACTAAAATGCAGGATCTCAGAAGTAGACATTTCAGGATTACTTCCAGTGCCATATGCGAGTGAGAGCAGGAATAAGAGGACATAGCAGATGAATGCGATGCTGGAAAAATAAGAATTATTCACCAGCCTGAAATGTTAAAGCTGCTTTCTCTTCACAGATGCTACTACGCATGCTGAGTGTTTCAAGCAACTTCTGTTTTTGTGACTAAAAGTTGAGATTCTTGAGACACAAAGCAGACATCCTGTCCAAAATTAAGAATGGTACTGTCAAATCTATGCACCCTTGGTTGTCAAGAAAAATATGCGGGGAGATTGAAAAGAAAAAAAACTGCTTATGTTAGTCACAGAAACCTCAACGCTGCAGATCGCCTCGAAGGGTATAGAAAGTACAGGGCCACGTGAAAAAAAAGGAAATCAAAGAGACGGCATGAAAAAAAATAGCAACAAGATCAAAGAGACGGCATGAAAAAAATAGCAAACAAGATACAGGAAAACCCAAGGTGCTTTACCATTGTCTAAAGAGCAAAAGGCTACTTACGGAAAATATGGGACCAATCAGAGATGAGCAAGGGAACTTGTGTGAAGATGACGAGGTTATGAGAAGAATTCTAAATGGATGTTTGTCTCCATATTCACACAGGAGAGGAATGATGTGGATATTAATCCAAGAGGAGCAGTGTTAAATATTGGACAAACTAATCATAATGAGAGAGGAAATGTTAGACATATTGGAATCCATGAAAATGCTGAAGTTGCCAGGGCAAGATGGATTATTCCCTGGTTTGATGAAGATGGTCAGGGAGGAAATAGTCAATGTTCTGTGGATTGTTTGCCAACCATCACAAGAATGGAAAGCTGTTTCAAGTGGTGCTCTGCTGGCTCGGTGTTGGGACCACTGCCATTTGTTTTATATATTAATGATTTAGACTGGAATGTGGGGGGCACAATTGGAAATTTACAGATGATATAAACATTGGCTGTGTAGTGAAGAGTGTAGAGGATAGCTGTAAGCTTCAAAATGATACAGATGGGTTGGTGGAGTGGGAAGGGAAGTAGCAGATGGAGTTCAACTCTCAGAAGAGGAAAGTAATACATTTAAAGAGGTCAAACAGTAAAAGGGAATGCACTGTAAATGGGAATGAACTGAGAGGGGTAGATGAAGTGTGAGATCTTTTGTGCAAGTGCATAGGTCCATAAGGGTAGTTGTACAGGTCTATAAGATTTAAAGAAGGCATATGGAATGCTCTCCTTCATTGGTAGATATATAGAATACAGAAAATGGCATATAGTAACAAAATTATATCAGACACTGATGAGGCCACAACTGGGGCATTGTGTGCAGTTCTGGTCACCACATTATGGGAAAGACATAATTGCTCCGGATGGCGGCAGAGCAGATTTCCTAGAATGTTGCCAGGGCTGGAGAAATGTAGCTGTGAGGAGAGATTAGAGAGTTGGGGCTGTTTTCCTTGCAACAGAGAGGGCTGAGGGGTCATGATTGAGGGATCCTGAATTGTGAAGAACAGAGATAGAGTAGACAGGAGGAACCTGTTTCCCTTGCCAGAGATTTAAAAAAAAACATGGGTCGTAGATTCGAACTGAGTGGTAGAAGAATTACAGGGACATGAGGAAGCACATTTTTATCCAAAAGATGCTGGGTGTCTGAAATTTGTTGCCTGAGCTAGTGGTAGAGGCAGAGAGGCGAAACCTTGTTAAAAATACCTGGATCTGCACCTTAACTGCTGTAAGCTACAGGGCTACAGGGCATGTGCAGGAAGATCATCTGGGTGTCTTTGGGATAGCATGGACAAGTTGGGCCAAATAGTCCCATTCATTGATGCATCATTTCTGGTTCTAAAGGCAGCGTATGCTGGAAGAATTGTTAATTTTAAATCTAAGATATATTAATTTTTGTTCAGCACAGGTATTAGTGGGTTTGAGCCAAAGGCAGGTATATCCAGTTAAGGCACAGATCAGCCATGATCTGATTGAATGGTGGGACAGTCTTGAGGGGCTGAATGACCTCCTCCTATTCCTATGTTCTTATGATCTTACATTCCGAAATGGGTGGCCTGTTACTCTGAGATTATGCTCTCCCATTCTAGACTCTCCCACAAGGGGAAAAATACTTCTCACCAGCACTTACCCTTTTGAGCCCCTTAACTACAAGCTCAAACTTCTCTAGCATGGGCAGAATGGGCTGAAGGGCATTTTTTCCATTTTGGAGTACTCCATGACTCTCATCATAAGAAAATTCAAGCTAGGAGTTCCTGCCTCCGAGGCACAAAATCCAAGTGCTTTCTCCTCTCTCGTGTGTTGCAGTGTCTGTAGTTCAGCTTCCAGCTCAGAAACTCAGAGCCAAAGCTGCTTAAACATCGAAGATGTGCTGCAGACATGTTTTCTCAGGAACAAACTGGCCATCCATGAGCTCCCACATGTTGCAACTCTGACACATCACTCATCCTGACATCCTCATGTGTTCTAAGGAACTACTAAATTGTCGTATTCAACTTTATATTCTTTTTCACATGTTGTATTAACCTTATTCTATTTTGAGTCTTAGAACAATAGCAAACTTCAAATTTTATTCTATAGGATATCTGCTTTGTGCCGCAAGGATGTCACATTTTGGTAACATAAACAGAGATTGCTGGAAAAGTTTCGGTACTGTTCAATCTGTAGAAAGCAAAATAGAAGTTGCTGGAAAAGCACAGTAGCTGTGAAGAGAAATGAGAGTTAATGTTTTAACTCGACTCACTCATTCTCCAGTTCTGAGAAAGGGTGACTTGATCCAAAATGTTAACTGTAGGCATAGAATAAAATAAATGGTCAGTGATGTTCTGAGTTTGGTACTTTCACTGAGAGTGTGGACTATGATGCATTTGGCTTATGCATCAACAGTTTGGGTTGAGGTCAGTATTTTTTTCTGAGCTGAAATCAGTAATAAGCCTGTAATGAGTATTAGCAATGCAGGTGAGATCCATTCTGTGTCACTATGGGATAAATATCCAGGGAGTCCCCACTATGCAAATGTAAAACTTACAAACACTCATTTAAACAAACACTCATACTTACAAACACAATCCTGAATAGGGGTACAATTTCAACAAGTAGACATAGGAATATTTCCTGTACTTAAGAACAACAAATTTGCATTGCCCTGCGTTGTGTGTTGATTTGCACATCAACTTGTGAACGAACTCTGGAACGTAATCCAGGGACTGGCTGTAGGATCAGATTGGAAAATGGAATATCTGTGCTGAGAGCCGACAGCGTGGTTGATTAATTCTGGCGAGGCCCTGATGTTGTAGATATTTTCCACGTAGTCTCCAAGCTTAGCTCCAAAAGGGCAGGTGACTTCGAATGGGACTGAAGACCATAAGAAACAGGAGTGGGGAGCTCAGCCATGTACCCCTTGAGCTGACCTTATTGTGTTTTTAACTCCAATTTCCTGCTATCCCCACCCCTCCCTCCCTTTTGCGGGGTCAGGGTGATAAGGAGAATCAGAAAGATCCAGAAATGGGAAACTGCAGGAAGTCTATCCTCCTTATTTTCAGTATCTCTGCCAGCTTGATATTACTGTGGATGACACAAGCTGTGTACACCATTCACGAGCGAATAATATTAAACCACATCATTGATCGACTTCTCAAAAACCGCCTTCCATTTGTTATTGGGTACATCGGGCCGATGCTGCAACTCCTCAGCTCCTGTAGCAACACCTGTATTTATCTCGTGACCAGAGCAAATTCAGAGAGGAATTGAAGAATTTACTCACTAAATCCTTTCTCCTTGTTCTGCTGCTTGTGAAATAACAACTGGAGCTGGCTATTCTCCTGCATTGGAACTATTCCACTTCACGTTCCATTCCCAAAGGCCTCACACTCTCTGCTAAAGCAAAACATCACTGGAACAATGAGAATCGTGTGCCAATTTACAAATTGTGCAATATTTGACTTGGTGCCCACACAACATTGATTGATGCAAATTTCTTCACTTTCATCTTTATTATCAAACAGCTGAAACAAAATGAAATTCGGTAAAATTATACAGAACCGGACAATCTTTATCTTCATGTCACTGTAAGTATGTCAACTCTTATTGCCTGCTTCATATTACTGTGGATGACACAAGCTGTGTACACCATTCACGAGCGAATAACATTAAATCACATCATTGATCGACTTCTCAAAAACCGCCTTCCATTTGTTATTGGGTACATCGGGCCGATGCTGCAGCTCCTCAGCTCCTGCAGCAACACCTGTATTTATGTTGTGACCCAGAGCAAATTCAGAGAGGAATTGAAGAATTTACTCACTAAATCCTTTCTCCTTGTTCTGCTGCTTGTGAAATAACAACTGGAGCTGGCTATTCTCCTGCATTGGAACTATTCCACTTCACGTTCCATTCCCAAAGGCCTCACAATCTCTGCTAAAGCAAAACATCACTGGAACAATGAGAATCGTGTGCCAATTTACAAATTGTGCAATATTTGACATGGTGCCCACACAACATTGATTGATGCAAATTTCTTCACTTTCATCTTTATTATCAACAGCTGAAACAAAATGAAACTCGGTAAAATTATACAGTAAGAGACAATCTTTATCTTCATGTCACTGTAAGTATGTCAACTCTTATCCTCTTGCTTTTCCATCAGCTATAATTTGTTTTTTCTGATGTTACATTCATTTTACTTTCCACTCTTTAGACATTTGTCAGTCTGAAGTTAAGACCATTATTGGTGCAGCAGTTTATATTAGCAGCTGACTCCATACTTCTGCCTGTTGTGACAACTGACACTGAGACTGTAAATTATTTGTGGTGACAGCAGACACTGTACAGTTGTCTGTAGTGACAGTTGACATTGCAACTACCTGTATTATTTTCATTCATTCTTCAACTGACTAGCTATACAGAATCAAGGAGATGATTCTGAAAGAAACAGTTCAATGATCATGCTGATTTTAGACGAATCCTACCATGGTAGAAGGCAACATTTGAATTCAATGGACATCTGAAATTATAGACGTAAACACTGCTGATTTTCATCAAAGCCCATCTGGTTCGATAGTATTCTTTCGGGAAGAAAATCTTCCATCCTTACCTGTTCAGGCTGATATGTGACTCCAGACCCACAGCAATGTTAGTGTGTGGAAAGAGGACGCTGCCACACTTTTAACTGCCCTCTAGGGAACTTGGCAATGATCTAGCCAGTGACATCCACATCCCGTGAATGAATCAAAGAAAGTTCAAACTTATGGCTGTCGCCTTGTGGGCTGCACTCGCGAATATCTCAACAGATTTCAGATGTGTCGAGGAATTCTGCCTCAAGCAGCATTTCAGACATTGATATCATTACTCCTCACCATCATTTTGGTGTATGAATAATCTAAACTCTTCCATAGTTCAACTACTTCCAACTTTACATGCGTGACCCCTGATCAAAAACTCTCTTCTGAGGGAAGAAGAGGGTTCCTGTCCTTCAACCTCAGTTCCACCTAATTTTATATAGCTCGCTGTTCAAACCAAAGAGGCCAGATCCATTTAAATTTTCCTCACAGGTAAGATTTTTCAGTTTTGGAAGAATCCTCTGAAATCTTCTCCTCACCATGTGTAGTGTGGCAACATCACCTTTCCATACAGCAACCAGACATTTTCACACGTGCTCGTGCTGGATCGTAACTCAGATCTTTTCTGGTTCCACTGTCAACAACTGTCTTTACGTTCTACACAGAGTTTCCCAACGTGGAGATCAGGACCCCGAGTAACACTGTGAGCTGGAAATATGAGCTTGTGATGAGGATGAACACTCCCAGCTCTTGGTCTCAGTGTTTCTCTTCATCAATCCTCCCAATACTCCCCAACCGCTACTCTGTCATGTTGTCCACTGAGTGGTTGAAGCAATTATCATGCTGTTCCAGTGGGAAAAAGTGTGGGATGTTCTGTTCTACACCGAGGAGATAGGAGCAGATGTGGGCCATTTGAAGCTGATCTGCCATCCAATATGGCTGATCATCCGCCTCACTACCTTTTCTCACTTTGTCCCCATAACTATTGATTCTGTTATCTCGAAAAACGATATTGAATTCCTTCTTGAAAACATCACTGTATTGGCCTGAGCCACAGAGAATCCCACAGGCTCACCATTCTCCTCTCAGTCGAAATGCTTGACCCAAATCCTGAGACTGTGACTCCTGCTCGGGACTCAGTCATCAGGAACATCCTTCCTGTGTTCACCCTGTCTGGTTCTGTTTGAATTTGATAGATTTCTGTGGGAAAACCCCTTTAAAGCTATGCCCCCTTGTAATACCCGACTCAATACGCGGGAAAAGGTTCATACTGTCAAAAGGTCTGTTCTTTTACAATTGTGACCATCCTTTTGGTTCATGTGCATTCCCTTTGCTTTGTTTTTCCTCCTCAAACACATATCCATCGTCCCACCTCTTCAGCTTAAATTTTATTTTTTCACTTTGAACAGACCAATCCTACAGTTTTTAATATTCACTGCCAAACACATGACCATGTCGGTCAACAGCAAATGCTTTAGTGACACACTTTTCATTCAGAGTCTTTGTGTGTGATCATTTTTTATTTGGGTGAATTGATATTACTTGCCATTTCTTAATGACATTTTGGGTTCAGGCCCCACACCAAGACTTGAGCATAAAATCCGGACAGACTGTGGGTGTGCTGCCCTGCCAGAGGGATAATCTTCTGGATAAGTGAAGAACCCACCTCCCCTCTCAGGTGAATCTGAAAGATTCCATAGATTTACTTCAATGAAAGTAGGGGAGTTTTCTTTCCTGATCCCCTGGCCCATAATTATCCCTCAAACAAAGTCAAAGAAAGTGAACTCCTGATCATCACCACTCAGGTATGTGTGTGTGTTTTCTGTATGCAAATTGAGTGCCTCATTTGCTGTGTTTCAACACACATAACATCTCCGATAACATCTCGTTGGCTGTAAAATGTTTCAACATCTGGTTAAATATAATTGCACGTCTTTCTTTCCATTGATATATGTCATGAAAAGCAAGAGGCAAGCATGGAGATGTTCACAGGCAACAGCAAACTATAATAGATGTTATCTATTATGGAATCCCTACAGTATAGATAAAGTCCGTTCAGTCCATTCAGCAGGCACCCATCCTCCAGAGAGCATCCCAGCAGACCTACCGAACAAAAGAGACCTTGGAGTATTATAGTTCCAGCATTATAGTTCCTTGAAAGTGGAGTCGCAGGTAGGCAGGGTGGTAAAGAAGGTGCTTGGTATACCTCCCTTTATTGGTCAGTGCACTGAGTATAGGAGTTGGGAAGTCACGCTGCAGCTATACAGGAAATAGCTTGAGCTACTTTTGGAATATTGCATTCAATTCTGGTTTCCTTCTTATTGGAAAAATGTGAAACATGAAAGTATTCAGAAAAGATTTGCAAGGCTACTGCCGGTTTGGTGGGTTTGAGCTATAGAGAGGCTGTGTAGGCATGGGACTATTATCTGTGGAGCTTCAGAGGCTGAGGGGTGACATTGTAGAGGTTTATAAAATCATGAGGGTCGTGGATAGGGTGAATAGTCAAGGTCTTTTTCCACAGGATAGCATAATTTAAGATGAGAGGGGAAAGATTCAAAAGGGATCTAAGTAGTAACCTTTTCATGCAGAGGGTGGTACGTGTATGGAATGAGCTGTCAAAGGAAATGGTGGAGGCTGTTGAAGGGCTGATAAGAGAGGAGGCCACACTGGATCTGGTGCTTGGTAATGAACC
Organism: Chiloscyllium plagiosum; assembly: GCF_004010195.1. NCBI lineage: Eukaryota > Metazoa > Chordata > Chondrichthyes > Orectolobiformes > Hemiscylliidae > Chiloscyllium > Chiloscyllium plagiosum. The sequence goes on along the minus strand of NC_057726.1, from coordinate 71,557,463 downwards.
AAGCCAGGTGTTTGATTTAGTTGTAAGTGAGCACTTTGGAGAGAGTGACCATAATTCAGTTACATTTAGTTTAGCGATGGACAAGGTACATGCCACACGTCAAAACTTATCGATGGGGCAAGGGTAATTATAATGCGATTAGGCAAGTATTAGGATGCATACAATTGGGCAGCAAAATACAGTGGATGCAGACAATGGAAAAGTGGAGCTGGTTTAAGGAACAGATATTGCGTATTCTTGATAGGTTTGTCCCTGTCACGCAGGTAGAAAGTGATAAGGTAAAGGGACCATGGTTTACAAGAGAAATCGCATCTCTTGATAAGCAGAAGAAGGAGGCTTATGCATTGATAAGACAAGAAGGTTCCGATGAGGCGATCGAGAGTTACAGATCAGCTAGGAAGGATTTAAGGAGAGAGTTAAGAAGTGCAAAGAGAAGACACGATCTGTCTTTCGCAGCTAGAATAAAGACAAAGTCTAAAACTTTCTATAGATATGTGGGGAATAAAAGGATGACTAGGGTAGGAATACGGCCTGTCAAAGACAGAAGTGCGAAGTTGAGTGTGGTCCCTCGGGAGATCAGAGAGGTGCTAAATGAACATTTCTCATTGGTTTTCACTCAGGAAAACGGGAACATTGTAGAGGAGAAAAATGAGATACGACATATTAGATAAGAAATGATTGAGGTTAGTTACGAAAAGGTGCTATCAGTTCTTGAAGGAGTGAAAGTAGACATGTCCCCTGGGCTGGATGGTGTTTATCTGAGTATTCTTTGGGAAGCTTGGGAGGAGATAGCAGAGCCTTTGGCTTTGATATTTGAGTCGTCATTGTCTACAGGTTTAATACAAGAAGACTGCAGGATTGCAAATGTTGTGCTCCTGTTCAAGAAGGGCAGTAGAGATGACCCAGGTGAGCCTTACTTCTGTTGTAGGAAAGGTTTTGGAAAGGATTATAAGAGATAAGATTTATAATCATCTAGGAAGCAACAGTTTGATTTCAGACAGTCAACATGGTTTTGTCAAGGGCAGGTCATTCTCACAAACCTCATTGAGTTTTTGAGATGGTGACCAAGCATGTGGATGAGAGTAGGGCAGTTGACGTGGTGCACATGGTCTTCAGTAAAGCCTTTTATAAGGTTCCACATGGTAGACTGCTGGAGAACATGCAGAGGCATGGGATTGAGGGTGATTAGCAGTTTGAATTAGAAACTGGCTTTCTGAATGAAGATCGCGAGTGGTGGTTGATGGAAAATATTCAGTCTGGAGTCCAATTACTAGTGTTGTGCCACAAGAATCAGTTT
>NC_057726.1:71554696-71555666 GCF_004010195.1 Chiloscyllium plagiosum | reverse complement strand
ATTCGTAATACAATTGCGGAGGTCATCCTGAATGTAGACCCAGTGACTCGAAAGGATTAGCGATATAATTTTAAGCCAGGATGGTCAGTGGCTTGGACAGGAGTTTGCAGAGGATGGTATTCCCAGATATCTTCTGCTCTTTTCCATCTGGATGGTTGAGGTCATGGGTGTAGAAAGCACTATCGAAGGAGCCTTGTTGAGCTGCAGTGCTTCTCCTAGATGGTATACACTGATGATACTGAGTGTCAGTGGTGGAGGGAGTAAACTGTGTTTTTTTTATGTATCAAACAAGAACATAGAACATAGAACATAGAAAAATACAGCGCAGTACAGGCCCTTTGGCCTTCGATGTTGCGCCGATCCAAGCCCACCTAACCTACACTAGCCCACTATCCTCCATATGCCTCTCCAATGCCTGTTTAAATGCCCATAAAGAGGGAGAGTCCACCACTGCTACTGGCAGGGCATTCCATGAACTCACGACTCGCTGAGTAAAGAACCTACCCCTAACATCTGTCCTATAACTACCACCCCTTAATTTAAAGCTATGCCCCGTCGTAATAGCTGAGTCCATACATGGAAAAAGGTTCTCATGGTCTACCCTATCTAAATCCCTAATCATCTTGTACATCTCTATCAAGTCACCCCTAAACCTTCTTTTCTCCAATGAAAACAACCCCAAATGCCTCAGCCTTTCCTCATACAATCTTCCTACCATACCAGGCAACATCCTGGTAAACCTCCTCTGCACCCGTTCATATTTCATCTTTTTTGTTTCAGCTGGTTTTTAAAGGTTTCCTAATTCCTTACATTCCCAATAATCTTCACCACGTTGTATGTTTTCTTCATTTGCTTTTCTACTGTCCATGATTTCCCTTGTCAGCTACGGTTGCCTTGTCCTCCTCTGAGAGGGATGAGTTTCAGCTGTGCCTCCTAATTACTACCAGATAGTCCTCCCATTACTGCCCCA
>NC_057726.1:71552609-71554649 GCF_004010195.1 Chiloscyllium plagiosum | reverse complement strand
GACTTTCGTATCATCCGTAAACTTGCTCACCCAACCTTCTAACCCCTCTTCCAGGTCATTTATAAAAATGACAAACAGCAATGGTCCCAAAACAGATCCTTGCGGAACACCGCTAGTAACTGCACTCCAAGATGAACCTTTACCATCAACTACTACCCTCTGTCTTCTTCCAGCCAGCCAATTCCTAATACAAACCTCCAAATCACCCTCAATGCCATACCTCCGTATTTTTTGCAGTAGCCTATCATGGGGAACCTTATCAAACGCCTTACTAAAATCCATATACACCACTTTACCCTCATCCACCTCCTTAGTCACCTTCTCAAGGAATTCAATGAGGTTTGTGAGGCACAACCTGCCCTTCACAAAACCATGCTGACTATCCTTGATCACATTATTCCAATCCAGATGTTCATAAATCCTATCCCTTACAATTCTCTCTCAGACTTTGCCCACAACAGAAGTGAGACTCACCCGCCTATAGAATGTTATTTTCTCCTGCAAAGTGTCGTGCTTTTTGCCAGTTGGAAATGCAGTCAAGCAGAGAATTGGAAAGTATTCCTTCACACTCCTGATTAGTGCCTTAAAGATAATGACAAACGTTAGGGATTCTGGAAGGATGCTATTCGATGCAGGATTCCTAACCTTTGAGTGGTCCATCCTTGTTACAAAATTTACATGATTCGTCCATGAGTTTCTTGTCAATGCTAACCGTTGGAGAAAACCTTTTGAATAAATCTCGTATGCAGACATTGATAATGACATGTTTGTTTCATGATATATACCTCGGAGAAAGAGAGAGAGAGCTTAATACGAATGAATGATCCCGAATCACTCCAACGGATTACAGAGTTCCATGGGTCCTCATAGTCTTACATATAGACTGTTAACTATATGATAGCAACACATTTTCAACTTGCATAACTATTGCCCTGGTCATGTAGCATCTTGTTTTGCAAAGGTTAGTAGCTGAGAAGCAATTGTTCGTAATGTGGTTAGACACTGGTCTCATACAGAGAGAATAATGTATTTATCGCTATGCAGGCGCAGCTGCAAGGCCAAGCAGTAGCAGAAAACTCAGCTGAAGCTCAGCTACAGCCCAGCTAAACTGGTTTTTTCAGGACAAGCAACGGATATGTGGCAAAGTGGCTTCCACAATTGCTCTCTTTTCCTTTTCATGAAATCATTAGAGCAGATACGGGGCTTTGGCAAAAGGTGCAAAGTCGCCTGAGCTGGGGGGGGGGGGTTGCGGGTTGTCAGGCGGTGGGAGTTCGGAGTCCGACGCTAGCCCTCAGACTCAGGAGCATCGGGTTCCATGCATCTGAGCCAGGGAATCCTATCTTAGGCAGAGGAATATCGGGATGCAAATCTTGGCAAGTTGGGAAGAGACTGGGACATTAGGCAGCAGTGGCGAGCCAAAATAGGCACAACATTGCTTCACGAAAATGATAATAATCACAAGAAGAACAAAAACAACAATAAGAACAACAATACCCTCGAGGAGGGCCCTAGCCGAAGACCCAAACTATCTGCACATCCAGCTCCAACGGTTCCACCACGGGCCAGGGTCACGCAGGGAGGATGCTGCCTTGCAAATGTGTTCAGCGATGTGCGTAATTTTCTAACTGGATTCAGGGATATAGGTACAACAGTCAGTGCTGATAAGGGCAGAGGTGCCACTTTTATTGGCCAATAGGTAGTCTAGAGTAATCCTGTTCTGCAGAGCAAGGTGTGCAACCATCTCTGCACCAAGTTGACCCAGGGCTGAAGCCCTGACATTCGCTATCTCCTCCAGGGTCATGACTATTCACCTAACCTCTACCTCCAGTCGGATGGTGCCGTAAGAAGGGGAGAAAATGGCTACAAATTTGCTGAAAAGTGGAAATCGTCCCCCTGCTGTGAGCACGCGATATCACAAAATATGAAGAGTGGGAATGGTAAACAAAGGGGACCATGTACCCGAGATAGTAGCTCCCAGTCCAGGAGGCAGGCAGCCAGGGGGAGGCTTTGTGGCCACAGATGAAATAAGTGCCATGTTGT
>NC_057726.1:71539421-71550450 GCF_004010195.1 Chiloscyllium plagiosum | reverse complement strand
CCTGGATATTGTCCAGGTTTTGTTGCATTTGGACATAACTGTTTCAATATCTGAGGTGTCACGAATGCTGCTGAACATCATGCAACCATTAGCGAACATCAGATATATTCTGATGGAGGCAATCTTATGGGGTTGAGGAACATCATTTATTTGGTTAAATTGGAGAATCTGGTTCGTTTGTCAGAAGAAGAGAGATTAAAAATTGATTTGACACAGTGTTCACAATTATAGGGGACTCGAGAGACTGTGAGACAAATGGAACTCTTCCCTTGGCTAAAGAACCAAGAGCTGGAAAGTGTCAATTTGAAGTGAGACGAGGAAAGGTAGGATAAGAATTCATAATATTACAGTAGGATGATGTCGAGTTTAATTAAGGTCTGAAAGGAACAAGAAAATCATCAGAATAAAAAGGTCATTTGAAACTTGTTGGTCAAATTCATGTCTGCACTGAGTTAACATCAAGGACCTGGAAGTATGCAAAGGAAATGTTCTAAATCGGTCGAAGGGATCAAAGGTATCAATTATTCTTTCGAGACTGGAGAAACCAGAGCTGTTCTCCTTAAACATATAGTAGGATTTTCCTTTCGGACTGCAAGCAGGTATATTGTGAATTTTGAGCTGAAAAACGTGTTGCTGGAAAAGCGCAGCATGTCAGTCAGCATCCATTGAGCAGGAGAATCGACGTTTCGGGCATAAGCCCTTCTTCAGGAATGAGGAAGGTATGCCAAGCAGGCTAAGATAAAAAGTAAGGAGGAGGGCATTGGGATGGGGCGTTGGGATTGCGATCGGTGGAAGGAGGTTAAGGTGAGGGTGATAGACCGGAGAGGGGGTGGGGCAGAGAAGTCGGGAAAAAAGACTCCAAGTCAAGAATAGGCAATAAATGCTGGTCAGCCAGTGATATCAACGATCCCATAAATGAATACCTTTTAAAAATCCTTGAATTATATGATATTTTACGTACTCATCCAAATATTTATTCAAGGATCCCAGTAGTGTATGCCAGATTACTGCCACCTAAATCCCATCTGAATCCCTGCCTCCTAACCTAAAGCTGTGCACTCTTGTGATTGACCACTGAACCAAGGGGAATTGCTGGTCCCTATTCAGTCTATGCATACCTTGTGTAATCGTGTACCTTTCAGTCATGTCGCCACCCAGTCTTCCGTCGTCAATAGAAAACAATCCAAGCCTATCTAGTCTCTAGATATAAATGAAACAAGATAATAATCAGAAAAAGAAGAGTTCAACAACTTCTGGTCTGGAGAATCTCACCACAGTTTAAAACAAACAAAAACAGAGCCAGACCTTAAATTATTTAAGTGGTGTGAACATTTTAAACGCTATACTGCAAACAGTAATCATTGACTTGTAGGAATTTGGAATATCAGGGGTAAATAGGGAAAAAAATTAAGAAACAGATGATAAAAATATCGTCAGGTTTAAACAAGTCAAAAGATCAGCTAAAGAGAACATTCGTGCTCAGATGTTGAGACAGCGAAATTAATAATGTCTCCACAATAGAGGGAACAAATGATATCCCAAGAATCATAGAAGAGAAGGCTGTAAATTGGGGGAGAAACTCAAAACAACCATAAATCAATTGCGCAAACAAACTTGGAAAAGTTTATTAAATTAAACACTGACAAGTCCCCTATTCCCTACAGCCGTGTCTTAAATGAAATGGCTTTGGAGATAGCACATAGAACAGTACAGCACAGTAATGTTGTGCTGAACATGACAGCAAATTAAACTAATCACTTCCCCCTGCCCTTGGTCCATATCCCTCCATTCCGTGTATGTTCTTCATGTGTTTATCTAGAAGTCTCTTAACCATCCCTGCCGTATTTGCCTCCACCACCCCTGACAGCGGGTTCCAGACTCCTACCAATTCATGTGGTGAAAAACATGACCTGCCATCTCCGATGAACTAGACTTCTCTCATCTTAAATGCATGGGACATTTGAACTCTTGAAAAAAGATTCTGACTGTCAACCCTATTTTTGCATCTCAATTTCATAGATCTCTAAAAAGTCTCCGCTCAACCTCCGCCATTCCAGAGAAAACAACCTGAGGTCTTCAAGACTCTCCTGGCAGCTGATACTCTCTAATCCAGGCCTAAATGTGGCCTAACCAAAGTCTTAGAAAGCTACAACTTGACCTCCTGACTCTTGTACTCAATTCCCTGACTAATAAAGGCAAACATGCAATACACTTTCTTTACCACCCGATTTATTTGCATGGCTGCTGTCAGGTAGATATGGACTTGATCCCCAAGGTATCTCTGTACCTCGTCTAAAACAATGAAAGGCTGGAAATTTGAGTAACTAATCCTATCACTCTTTCAACCAAGTTTCTGCTAGGGCCACCCCACACTGATGCAGGCTCTAAGATCATCTGGCTTACATACAATACTCCTTTCACTGAAATAAAAACACTTTCGCCCATTAGTACCATCATGTTCATTTACCTGTTTTTGCTTGCCATTCCCGTCTGACCCACTGGTCCTAATGTTTACCTTCCCCTCAGTCCCTACACTTGCTGACCTCCTGCTCTGGTTCTCAGCCCCCTTCCATTCTAGTCCCGAGTAGCACTAGTGAACCTTCCTTTCCAATTTAGGTGCAATCGATCCTGCTTGTACAATCACCAGAAGTGGTCCTCATGGTTCAAGAACCTGTAACCCTGCTCCCCTGCACCTGCCCCTTAGTCATGTATTCATTAGTCCTGTCTTTATACTCCTTACTTCCCTCGCATGTGGCACTGGTAGTAGTCCAGAAATTACTACACTCAAAGCCCTTTTCCACCACTTTCCTAACTCCCTGTACTCATTCTACAGAACCTCATTCCAGTTTTACTTTTGCTGTTGGTATCAATGTGCAAAAAATCTCTGCCTGCTCACCCTCCCCCATAAGAATTTTATGCAATCGCTCAGAGACGACCTCGAAATGGCACCAGCGAGACCACATGCCATCCTGGCATTTTGAATGCGTCCTCAGAAACACGTGTCTGTGCCCCTAATGAGCAATTCTCCTACTACAATTGTTGACTTGGACTTTGCTCAACTCTCCTCCACATTGTCTTTGTTGCAAACATACAGAATAATTTCCTTGTTTGAAAAGTCTGAATGGATTGGAAAACTACAAATCTAACACTTCTGCAGAGACAGAAAGCAGGGAATTTTCAGCAAGTTAGTAAAACATCTGAAAATGCTTGAATCCATTATTTAGGAGGCAGTAGCAAGACATTTAGAAAAATCATAATACAATCAGTTTTAACAAGCAGAATTGACGAAGAGATACCAGTAGATGTCGAATTTGTGGATGTTGAAAAGATACTCCATTTTTTATTTACTCATGGGTTTTTTGGACATCGCTGGCTGGCCAGCATTTATTGCATATTCCTCATTGTCCTTGAGTGCTGGTGGGGAGGTGCTTTCTTGAACCACTGCAGTCCACAGTTGGTAGTCACATAATAACCGTATGGAGGGAATTCCAGGGATTCAACCCAACAATAGCAAAATAACAGTAATATATTTCCAAGTTAGGATGCTGATTGGATTAGAGGTTATGGTGTTACATCTATCTGAGCCTTTGCACTTGCATATGGAAGTGGTCGTGTGTTTGGAAGATTCTCTATAAGGTTAGCAGGGTGAATTTCTGCAGCGCATTGTGTAAGATAGTACATGCTACAGCTACTGAGCATTGATGGTGGATGGAATTGATGCGTGTGGATGTGGTGCCAATCAAGCTGTTTGCTTTGTCTTGGACAGTGTCAAGTTTCTCATGTGTTGTTGTTGCAGCATCACTCACACTGACTAGTGGGAAATATTCCAAAACATGCCTCAAAGCTTCATAGATTATTCCGTGCCATGCCAATGTACCTGAAAAGCAGAAAAGGCCCTTCAGCACGTTGGGTTCGCACTGACATAACCAACACTGAAAGGGCACTAATCCCAATTCCCCACATTTGTCCCATATCCCTGAATGTTATGATATTTGAAGTATGCATCTAATTTTTTTTAATGACTTCCCCAGCTTCAACTACACTCCTCGGCAGTGCTTTCCACATTTTGACCACTCACTGAGCGAAGCGTTTTGTGGATACCCCTAAACTAAATGCCCCTTACCCTAAAACTATGCACTCTTGTGATTGATCCCTCAACAAAGTGGAACAGCTGTTCTCGGCACACTCAGTCCATACCCCTTATACACATCAATCATGTCCCCCCTTTCAGTCTTCTCTGTGATGAAGAATACAATCCAACCCTATCAATCTCTTCTTATAGGTCAGTGTCTCCATCCCAGGCAACAGTCTGATGAACTCCCTGTGTTCCCCTCTCATGCTTTCAAATCCTTCCTGAACACAGTACTCCAGGTGCGGCCTGACCAATGCTCTGTACAACTCCAACATTACCTCCTTGCTCTTATACTCTACGCCATTAATGATGAAAGCAAGCGTCCCAACTGCCACCTGGACCATCTTATTCATGTGATCTGCCGACTTCAAAGATCTGTGAGTAATTACCCCAAGATCCCTCTCTTCCTGTAAAGCTGCCCAGTTTCCTGCCACTCATTAAATACTCCCTCATGTTGTTTCTTCTTCCAAAATGCATTAAGTTTCACTAACCACTTGGGGTAGCATGGTGGCTCAGTGGTTGGCACTGCTGCCTCACAGCGCCAGTGACCCTGATGTGATTCCAGCTTTGGGCGACTGTCTGTCTGGGGTTTGTACATCCTCCCAGTGTCTGCATGGGTTTCATCTGCGAGCTCCAGTTTCTCCCATAATCCAAAGATGTGCACATTAGCAGATTAGGTAGATTGGCCATGCAACATTGTTCACTAAATTCAGGGATGGGTAGGTTGGGTGCATTAGTCCGGCGTTAAATGTAAGGGTGGGCTACTCTTCAGACGGTCATTGTGGACGTGTTGGGCTGAAGGGCCTGTTTCCACACTAAGGGATTTTAATTCTAATTTTAAAAGAAACACAGTTAAATGCCATCTTCCACTAGTCTGGTCATCTGACCAACCCATCTCAATCGTCCTGAAATATACAGCCATTTTCTTCGATATTAACCAGTCGACCAATTTTGATAACATTTACATAACATTTCCTTCACATTTTCATCTATGTCACTTACGTATATAACAAACAGTAAGATTCACTTTATTGATCCTTGTGGTACACTGCTGGAGACTGACCTCAAACAGCCTTGTACCACTACATTTTGTGTCCTGTTACTAAGCCAGTTTCAGATCAGTTTCACCAAAGTTCCCTCATTTCGACAACATTTAACCTTCTCAATCAGTCTCCAATGTGGGGCCTTGTCAAACGTTTTGCTAAAACCCATATAAACTACATCAACCGAACTTCCCTCATGCCGCATGTTAAATCTAATTTACGAAAACACCATTTCTTAGGCATGACTTCCATCTGACGAAGCTATGCTGACTAACCCTAACAAACACATATCTTTCCAAGTCGCTATTAGCTTGCTCCTTCAGAATGTTCTCCAATAGCTTCCTTACCATGGACATGAGACTCACTGGCCTGTAATTTCCTGGTTCATCTTAAACATTGAAACCACGCTAGCCATCATCCAGTCCTCTGGCACTGCCGCTGTGTCCAGACAGGAATTAAAAATTCGTGTCAGAGCCCTTGTAATTTCTACCTCGCCACTCATAGCAGCTTGCGATGCACTTCATCTGTGCCAGGGAATATATCTCTTTTTAATCTCAACAGAGCCTCCAATTGCTCCTGTTTTCCAATGTAAGGCTTTGTAATTTCCTCAGTCTTGAACTCCATACCCTACCTTCTCCTTCTGCAGAGTGAAGACCGAAGACAAGTATTCATTCAACACCCTTCCAACATTCTGCTGCTTCAGTTACAGATTTCCCATTTGGAGCCTATTGAGCCCTATATTTTTCTTGGTTAACCTCTTCTCTTTGATGTACTATAAAATATCTTTGGATTCCCCTGACTTCTGTTTGGAAATCGTCTCCCATGCCTCCTTTTAACTGTTCTAACGCCTTTCCTAATTTACTTACTGTATTCCTCTTGGGCTGCCATTGAATTGTTCCCTTTGGACTTGCATTTACTTGCATTTGTCACCCTGCACCTGCTATTGTAGCTGACGGTAATCCTCAGGATGTAAAATGCCAGGGATTCATTGATGATAACATCATTAATTATCAAAGGGCAGTGGTTAGATTGTTCTTATGGGAGATGTTCATTTTCTGTCATGAATGTTACTTGTCAGCCCATACCCGGATATTAGCCAGATCTTGCATTTCAATATGAACTTCCTCAGTATCTGAGGAGCTACAAATGTAGCGAATACTGTACAGTCATCGGCAATCATCCCCACTTCTGACCTAATGATGGAGTCCTTCATGAAGGATTACTACAGAAGATAACACTTAGACAAATAGATCATTTTTCAGTTGGCAAGGCTGCACGGTATCTCGGGTCTGATGAGCACTCGGGTTCAACAATTTCTGATCTATATTAATGATTTGGATGAAATCACCAAGTGCTTTGTCATGAGATTTGCTGAGGATACAGATTGATGACAATGCTTGCTGTGAAGATACAGTGAGGGTGCATTGAGGTAGAGATAGGGAAGTGTTTGGTTAAAATCTGGGACATCGAGTTATAATATGGGAAAATGTGCAGCAGTCCACATTGACAGTAAGAATTGAAAAGGAAAGCATTAATTAAAAGAGCATTTTCCAACAGAATGCTTTATGTACAGAAGAACCTGATGCAGTGTAAAAGAATAACAAAATCACCATTTAAATATAACACGTATTTCTTTCAGAAGGCAAATGACAAGTTGATTGTTATGACAGGGGGAAAAGGTACAAAAATTCAGAGGATTTGCTGCAACTTTACAGTGCATTGAGAACATTCTACAATGTATTCAATGAGTTTTGGTTTCATTATGGAAAGTGGAATAAGCTTCTGTGGCAAACAGTTTGGAAAATGTTCACACGGATGATTCTTGCAGTTTATGGATTGCCTTATGACGGGAAAACATTAAATGTTCTTTCACAAAATGGTGGCATCACTCCCTGCTGCACTTATCCCTCATCGAGATCATATAGTTTGAAGGTGCTACTGAAGGAGCCATTGTAAGTTGCTGTAGGGCATCTTGTTGATGGCTAGCATTGCCGTTAATGTATTTCTCTGCAAATATGAGTGACTGTTATTAGATTAGGCATTCGTTGATTGGACTTATTGGAAAAAGAAACAAACACGAATGGGTTCATTGAAACATAAGCTTTTTTAAAAAAAAAATAACTTGTGAGGTGTGGGCATCATTGGTCAGGTCAGTAATTATTGACTGCCCTCATCACCCTTGAGAAGGTGATGGCGAATTGCTTGCTTAAACCACTCCAGTCCGTGTTCTAGAGGTAGATCTACAATGTCAATAGGAACTATGACAACGACAGTGAAGGAACAGCGATATATTTTCAAGTCAGGAATATAAGTGGCCTGAAGGGAACTTGCAGATAGTGATGTTTCCGTGTATCTGTTTCCATCGTCCTTCCAGATGGAAGTGATTGTGGGTTTGGAAGGTGCAGCCTAAGGACGTTCTTAAAACGTTGTACCACGTTGTCTGTCCTCCAGTCCTGTGGCAATTCCTCTGTGTCCAGAGCTGAATTAAATAACTTCTGTAAGTGTCTCTGCAATTGTATAGAATCCCCACAGTGTGAAAACTGCCATTTGGCCCAACAGGTCCACACTGGCTCTCTGAAGAGCACCTCACCCAGGCCCATTCCACTATTACTCTACATTTCCACTGACTGATACATCTAGCTATTCATCCCTAAACACTATGGGCAATTTAACATTGCCAATTCACCTAACCTGCGCATCTTTGGACTGTGGGAGGAAACCGGAGCACCCGGAGAAAACCCACACAGACATGAGGAGAATCACATATGGGTCTCTGCTGCTGTGAGGCAGCGGTGCTAAGCACTGAGCCACCATGCAACCCAAACTACCTCGCCTCCCATAGCAGCCTGATACATTTTCTGTTTAAAGAGCAACAGAACCTCCAAGACTTTCCCATTTCCCATGCCAAACTAAACAAGTTCCTCGCAGTCCCCTTTCCTGAATTTAATACCGATGTTCTTCCATTTGTCTGGTTAACCCCTTCCGTTTACTATGTTTATAAAGCATGAAAGGATTCTCTTGAATCCTGTTCGAAAGTCCATTTTCATCCCCCTCTTTCTGTTCTTCTAATTCCTTTCTTACGTTCTCTCTTGCATTTCCAATATGCCTTTAGGTCCATAGCTGAATTGTTCACTTTGGACTTGCTGAACACATTTTATCCAGTTGATAATTGTCCTAGGTATCCACTTTTTACACTCTCATCTGTCTTGCTGGATGATTGATACTCTGGAATGTTGAGTTGCCAGTCCATCCCTCAACCATGTGTCTGTGATAGCAACAATATCATACTTCCATGTATCAGTCTGCATTGTTAACTCATCAGTCTTACCTATTATAATCCTGTCTTATCTCTGTCTCTTGACACTCCACAGAGGTAAACTTACTGTGACTTACTGCCTTTAGTGGAGTATGATTATGCAGTTCCCATAGCCATACTAATTGAGCTTCCAGTCTATCCCTCAACCATGTGTCTGTGATGGCAACAATATCATACTTCCATGTATCAGTCTGCATTGTTAACTCATCAGTCTTACCTATTATCGTCCTGTCTTATCTCTGTCTCTTGACACTCCACAGAGCTAAACTTACTGTGACTTACTGCCTTTAGTGGAGTATAATTATGCAGTTCCCATAGCCAGACTAATTGAGTTTCCAGTCCATCCCTCAACCATGTGTCTGTGATGGCAACAATATCATACTTCCATGTATCAGTCTGCACTGTTAAATCATCAGTATTACCTATTATAGTCCTGTCTTATCTCTGACTCTTGATCCACAGAGGTAAACTTACTGTGACTTACTGCCTTTAGTGGAATATGATTATGCAGTTCCCAAAACCAGACTAATTCTCCAGTTTCCTCATTTCCCCTCCCCGATTCTCCTGCTTCTTGGATGCTGCCTGACCTGCTGCACTTTTCCAGCAACACATTTTCAGCTCCGATCTCCAGCAGCTGCAGTCCTCACTTTCTCCCCTAATTTAAACTTCTCCCAAAATTACTTGCAAACCTCCTTGTCAGGATATTGGTATGATTGTGGTTCAGGTGCACCAATCCAAGTATCCCACTTTCCCGGGAACAAGCAATCTAAAATCCTCCATCTTGCATTAACTTTTGACCGACACGTTATCGGTCCTATTTTTAAACTAGGTAGCAGTTGGCACCAGCAATATTCTGAATATTACAACCACTATGGTACTGCTTTTCAATCTACTGCGTAGCTCCCTGAATTCTTGATGCAAGACCTTGTTCCTCACTTTGCTCATATCACTGTTAATAAATAACCTGTTAATAAATAAATAACCTGTGCAAAGACTTCTAACTCATTACCCCGCCCTTCCAGAATGCCCTGCAACCATTCAGTAACATCCCTGATCCTGGCAGAAAGGAGGCAACACACCATTCTGGTGTCACGTCTTCTGCCACAGAATCGCCTGTCTGCTTCCCTGACTAAAGAATTCCTCTATCATTGTCGCTCTTCTTTTCTTCTTTCTTCCTCTCAGTATAGTTTTGTGGTTCCAGGAGGATGTCTCTGACTGCATTTCTCTGGGTTACGAGCATCCACACCAGCTTCTAAAACGGAGTACGTCCCCAGGGAACGTGTGTACTACCTGCCTATTCGTTCTGGACAGTCTGGTGGTCACCTGGTGATTTTTGTCCTCTAGCCCTTTAAGCTGCACTGTATCTCCCTCTCTAAACATGCTACCCACGTAACTCTGAGCCTCAGAGATGCATCACAATGTCGCCAACTGTTTCCCAGCCTTTAAGACCTGCTTCAGCTTCTGCAGCTAGGAACACCGAGAACATAGAAGAATACAGCGCAGTACAGGCCCTTCGGCCTTCGATGTTGCGCCGATCCAAGCCCACCTAACCTACATTAGCCCACTATCCTCCATATGCCTATCCAATGCCCGCTTAAATGCCCATAATGAGGGAGAGTCCACCACTGCTACTGGCAGGGCATTCCATGAACTCACGACTCGCTGAGTAAAGAACCTACCCCTAACATCTGTCCTATACCTACCACCTCCTGCACATTTGTTCTCCCAGGACACTGGCAGTATCAAAAACTCCCTACTTATGACAAGCTGCACATTCTACTTGCTCGGCCTCTCCTGACACCTCTTATTTTGTTCGACTCCGAGCTCTATCACTTGGATTATGAAAAGGTTAACGAACTAAGATCCCAGGCTAATCAAACAATAGGATAAGAAGGGGTTAATGAGTCACCTTCAGATGACCAGTACTCATCAATCTGGACCCCTTCTAACCTTTTGTAGTTATGGCATCAACAGGAGCTGCACTGAAGATTCTCGCAGTATTCCTGCAGTTTACTGCTTACTGTGTCGCTCCCCACCTCACGGCTGCTGCTGTGAGGATTTCTAACTGCTGCTCCAAGCTAATTCCCCTTATGGATGTCATGTCAATCAAGTGGGCTGTTATGTCCTTGATGGTTAAGCTTTTGACTGTTGTTGGAACTATATTTATCCAGATAATCAGGGACTATTCTATCACAATCCTGACTCGTGCATTATAAATGGTGGATAGGCTTAGGAGAGTCAGGAGGTGAGTTACTCACTGCAGTATTCCCAGCCTCTGACCTAGTGTTGCTCCCATTGTATTTGTGTGACTTGTCCAGTTCAGTTTCTGGTCATCTGTAAACCTTAGGACGTTTATTGCAGAGGACTTTGTGGCAGTCATGGTACTCATTGTCAAGTACAAGTGATTCAATATTCTCTAACTGGAGATGGTCATTCCCTTGCATTTGTCTGGTGTGAATGTTATTTGTCACTTTCAGGCGAATTCTGGATATTGACCAACCTTACTCTAACATTTTGCCTCCTATAAAGAGTGGGGTA
>NC_057726.1:71523683-71538921 GCF_004010195.1 Chiloscyllium plagiosum | reverse complement strand
TGGAGAGTAATCCATCACATTCCTGAATTGTGCGTTGTAGATTGTGGACAAGCTTTGGGATTCAGGTTGTGAGTTATTCTCTTCAGTATTCTTAGACTATTACTTGCTCTTGTAGCTTGTGCATTTATACAGTGAGTACAGTTGTTTTGTCGTCAATGGTAACTCCAAGGACATCGATAATAGGGAATTCAATGATGGTAATGCTATTGAACGTCAAGAGATGATGATTACATTATCCTTAATCGGAGATAGCCCGTGTGTGGAGTAAGTTTTACTTTCCATTTCCAAGCACAAACTTGAATATAATGCAGGTCTTGTATTTTAACATGGACTGCTTCAGTATCTAAGGAGTCATGAATGGTGTTGAACATTGCGAAAACATTGGTGAGATCCCCACTTCTGATCTTCTGATGGAGAGAATGTCATGGATGATGCAGGGGAAGGTGATTTGGTCGAGGACACTCCCCTGAAGGACATCTTCAAAGCTGTTCTGAAGCTGAGATGACTGACTTCCAACAACAACCGTTTTCCTATGTACCACGTATAACTCTAACCAACAGAAAAATTGCTTCCTGATACCCACGGATACCAGTTTTGCCTGGCTCCTTAATGCCACACTTGGTCAAATGTAGCCTTGACATCAAAGGCTGTTACTCTCACCTCACCTCACATTTGGAATTCAAGCCTTTCATCCACTTTTGCAACAGAGCTGTGATGTGGTCAGGAGCTGAATAGCCCTGGTGGAATCCAAACTGGGCATCAGTGGGCAGGTCATTGCTGAACAGGTACTGCTTTTTTTAGCACTGTTGATGACACCTGACACTTTACTAATGATCAAGAGTAGACTGATGGGACAGTGATTGGCCAAGTTAAGTTTGTCTTGCTTTTTAATTCACAGAACACACTTAGGCAATATTCCACATTGTCAAGTAAATGCCAATGTTGTACCTAAACTGGAACAGCATGAATGGGGTTAAATTCTGAAGCACAAATCTATAGTGCGACTGCCGGATGGTTGTCATAGCCCCTATTCTTTTCATTATCTAGTGTTTCCAACTGTTTATTGCTATGATGTGGAGTGAATCAATTTGGCTGAGACTGGCATCTATGATGCTGTGGACAACAGCAGCAGGCCAAGACAGATCATTCGCTTGGCATTTGTGGATAAAGGTTGTTGTGAATGTTTCTGACTTATCTTTTGCACTGATACGCTTGGCTCTTCCATCAGAGAAGGTGGGAATATTTCTGTTGCCTCCTACTCCACCAGTGATTTTTTAAAATTGTCCATTGCAAAGCATTACTGATATGATAGATTTGAATTATTGATTGTGGGATCACTACACTCAGTAACTGCTGCTTATGCTATTTGGTTTGCATGTAGTCTTGTTTAGTCACTTTGCCAGGTTGACAATTTATTTTTTGGTATTCCTGGTGCTGCTCCTGGCATGCCCTCCTGCACTCTCTATTGAACTAGGGTTGATCCCCTATCTTAATGGTAATGGTAGAGTGGGGAATGTGCTTGGCTGAAGGTTAGAGATTCGGTAGAAATGATTCTGCTGCTGATGGCCCACAGTGCCTCATGGATGCCCAGACTTGAGTTGCTAGAACTGTTTGAAGTCTGCCCCATTTCGCACTGTGATAGTCCCACACAAAATGATGAGGGTATTCTTAATGTGCCGGTGGAACTTCCTTTCCACAAGGACTGTGCAGTGGTCACTCTTATAGACATCATCATGGACTGATGCTTCTGCAGTCAGCAGATTGGTAAGGATGAATTCAAGCATGTTTTTCCCCTTTTTTTGGTTCTTCACCACCCAGAACGGACAGTCTAGTAGCAATGTCCTTTTGGATGTGAACAGCTTGATGTGTAGTGCTAAGCCATTGTAGGTGGTGGACATTTAAGTTCCCCAGCCAGAGTACATTTTGCTCACTTGTCACCCTCAATTGTGCCTCTCAGTTTTATTCATTGTGGAGGAGACTAGTTCATCAGTTGAGTGAGACCACTAATGGCAGCAAGTTTTCTTGCCCTTGTTTAATCTGATTCCATGAGGTCCAGAATTAATATTAAGGACTTCCAGGGAAACTTTCTCCTGAATGTTTCGGACTGTGTCACAATCTCTGCTTGGTCTGTCCTGCCAGTGGGACGGGGCATAACCAAGGATGGTGATGTCCATGACATTGCCTACAATGGAATAGTTGAGGGGTATTCATGCATGTTCTTTTTAATATGGACCTTAGTTCAATTTCTCATAATTGGATTAAAAAAGAATTTTCAAAACAGATGCTTGTGAAAAGCATCTACAGAATCAGATATAATTATAAAATGTTGGTGCAGCAACTCAGTAGAAAGTATGGTCAAACTCATACAGTAAACCTGTCCACCTGTTTTTTTTATTATTTATTGCAGTTAACTTATTGGCGATTGCGATCCTTTCTCAGAGGAACTGCGGTCTCTCAAGATGTATCACACGGTACCTGATAGCAATGGCGGCAGCTGATTTCCTTGTTGTCATCTCTGATGTGTTGTTGAGGTGGTTTATTATGTATTTCCCAGTGTCTTTCCTGGATATTACTTATGTCTGTAGTTTGGTTACGGTGCTCATTCCTGCAACCACAATGAATTCTATCTGGTTGACTGTTGCTTTCTCCTTTGATCTATTTGTGGCTATTTGCTGCCAGAAGTTTAAAAGCAGATACTGTACCGAGAAAACTGCAGTCATAATCATTGGAACAGTGAGTGTGATGAGCTATTTGGAAAGCATTCCCTGGTTTTTCAAGTTCGAATCCAAGTACATCTTCAATAATCTGCCATGGTTTTGCATCACAAAACCAGCCTATTACACTTCAATCTACTGGACCTTATTTGGTGTATTCCATCGCCTTCTATCCCCTACACTGCCATGCATTTTTATTCTTCTTTTGAACACTCTGACCATCAGGCATGTTTTAGTAGCGAGCAAAGCCCGGAAGAGACTCCAGAAGGACAGTGACAGGGAGAAGCCCAGTGACCCAGAGATGGAAAAACGTAGAAAATCTATCATTTTGCTCTTTGCTATCTCAGGCAGCTTCATTATTTTATGGTCCCCTTATATGGCATGTTTCCTTTATCAACGAATTGCATTACTGCATGGTTATTCTCCACTTTCCCGCACTGCAGGTACAATTGCATACCTGCTCCAGCTCCTCAGTACTTGCACAAACACTTGCATATACACAGTCACCCAGAGACAATTTCGAG
Source organism: Chiloscyllium plagiosum (assembly GCF_004010195.1). Lineage (NCBI taxonomy): Eukaryota > Metazoa > Chordata > Chondrichthyes > Orectolobiformes > Hemiscylliidae > Chiloscyllium > Chiloscyllium plagiosum. The sequence continues at coordinate 71,535,683 of NC_057726.1, read as the reverse complement.
AGCAACTGAAAACAGTTCTGAAATTACCTTTCACTCTAATGCTCAGATCCATTAAACCATAAATCTATCAGCTTGCAAGCTATCGAATTCAGTTCCATTGCATGAAACTTGTTATGCCTGAGCTGAGCATCTCTGTGTCCACAGCACATTGGAGCAGGGGTTTTCCCATAGTACAGAAGTCAGAGAAAATCTCTATTTATTTTCCTTTCCAAGGACTTATCCATTTTCTCTCTGTTAGTTACTCTTCTATCAGCCTACATCATCCTGTCAGGCAGGGTATTCGACATTGTAACAACTGAGTAAACAGTTTGGTTTCCAGCTCCTTTCTACTTCTCCTTTCAATTACTTTCCACTTGGGTTTACTGGTCTCTACAACTATGCCAGTGTGAATGTTTCCTTATTATATCATGGTCTTGACTACTTGCATTCAATTCTTCTTCACTGACTCTGAAGAACAGCCCCTAGTTTTGCAGTCTCACAAGTTATCCAAATTCCTCATCCCTAGTATAAGCAGTATATATCTCCCATGATCTCACAAAATCCTTCATCCTATGCTGAGTGTACAACTGAATATTGCATCCTAGCATACGAAGAGAAATAACTCCAGAGAGAGAAAGTGGATCTGTTGATTGCAATATTTCAAAACTCTCTTGGAGAGGCACATGGATGAAAGTATAATGTGGGGTATGGAGGTTATTTTGATTTTAGGATAAAAGGTCAGCACAATATCGAGGGTCGAAGGGTCTGTACTGTGCTATACAGTACTAAGAATGTTCTGAAAATCCTCAAATTCATGCGAAGTCTCAGAGGATTGAAAAACTATCAATGTAACACCTTTATTCAGATAGTGAAGGAGACAAAGAGTAGATTAGATTAGATTACTTACAGTGTGGAAACAGGCCCTTCGGCCCTACAAGTCCACACCGCCCCGCCGAAGCGCAACCCACCCATACCCCTACATTTACCCCTTACCTAACACTACGGGCAATTTAGCATGTCCAATTCACCTGACCTGCACATCTTTGGACTGTGGGAGGAAACCGGAGCACCCGGAGGAAACCCACGCAGACACGGGGAGAACGTGCAAACTCCACACAGTCAGTCGCTTGAGGCGGGAATCGAACCCGGGTCTCGAGCGCTGTGAGGCAGCAGTGCTAACCACTGTGCCACCGTGCGAGTATCTAACTGTCAGCTAAATGTGGTTTATTTATATATCTACAGATACTCAATTTCCTTTTGTAACAAATTTCTTCATGTATCCTGTCCCTACAAAGCACCTTGTATCTGAATACTCGGCTCTCTTCTTCATTTCTCTCTATCTCTTCTAATTCTGACAACAGCAGGTAAGCTGTTCTTAGATCTATTCATATGTGTTTTCAAACTTTTGTATCTCCTGCATGATGGAAGAGGATGGAACAGATTATGACGGGGTGGGATAGTCTTTGATTATGTTGACTAATTTCCCAAGACCGAAAAGTGTGGTACTAGAAAAGCACAGCCGGTCAGTACCACTCTTTTCGACTCTGATCTACAGCATCTGCAGTCTTCATTTTCTCCTGATTTCCCAAAGACAGCAGGAAGTGTAAGCCATGTCAACTGAAGGAAGGCAAGTGTTTGCGATGGCCTGGGTTGTGTCCACAATGCTAGTTTCTATCAGTCTTGGGCACAGCAGTTGTCATATCAACGTATAATGTATCTGGATAGGATACTTTCCAATCAAATGATGGGACACATTCAATGGATGAAACTGCTTTCTCCCATTTCGATCTCTTAACATCCCTCCAATGAGAGAGACTACCCTGTTGTTTATTCCAGTAAATAGCAGCCATGAACGTGAGACAAACTAGCTGTTTGCAGCACACTCTGGTGGTCTTACACTGACATAATCGGTCTCATCACTTACTGCATTGATCTGACAGCGCTAGCCTGTCACAGTATACTAAAATGTTTACACCACATTTAAATCATATAACAAGGTCCCAGAATACAACTTAATTTGTACCATTTTCTCACGTTTGTATCAGCCTATCTAACTCTGTAAACCACTGATCTCTCTGTGGTTTCACTGACACAGACTAGCCCACTGCTTTAAGGATAGACCTACCACTGTTACACCGAGAGGAGCTCCCTAACCTGTTTGCACCACACAGATGTGAGTCATCACAAGAGTCTAGACCAGTGTTTAGACCATTTATTATTTCGTGGTGCACAGAGTTTATTTACCCCACTCTTTATAGCTGGCAAAATGTTAGGTTGGTCAATATCCAGAATTCGCCTGAAAGTGACAAATAACATTCACACCAGACAAATGCAAGGGAATGACCATCTCCAGTTAGAGAATATTGAATCACTTGTACTTGACAATGAGTGCCATGACTGCCACAAAGTCCTCTGCAATCAACGTCCTAAGGTTTACAGATGACCAGAAACTGAACTGGACAAGTCACACAAATACTACGGGAGCAACACTAGGTCAGAGGCTGGGAGCACTGCAGTGAGTAACTCACCTCCTGACTCTCCTCAGCCTATCCACCATTTATAATGCACGAGTCAGGATTGTGATAGAATACGCCCTGATTATGTGGTTGAATATAGTTCCAACAACAGTCAAGAAGCTTAACCATCAAGGACATAACAGCCCACTTGATTGACATTACATCCATAAGGGAAATTAGCTTGGAGCAGCAGTTAGAAATCCTCACAGCAGCAGCCATGAGGTGGGGAGCGACACAGTAAGCAGTAAACTGCAGGAATACTGCGAGAATCTTCAGTGCAGCTCCTGTTGATGCCATAACTACAAAACATTAGAAGGGGTCCAGATTAATGAGTACTGGTCATCTGAACGTGACTCATTAACCCCTTCTTATCCTATTGTTTGATTAGCCTGGGATCTTAGTTCATTAACCTTTTCATAATCCAAGTGATAGAGTACGGAGTCGAACAAAATAAGAGGAGAGGAGAGGCCGAGCAAGTAGAATGTGCAGCTTGTCATAAGTAGGGAGTTTTGGATACTGCCAATGTCCTAGGTGAACAAATGTGCAGGAGGTGTTCCCAGCTGCAGAAGCTGAAGCAGGTCTCAAAGGCTGGGAAACAGTTGGAGACATTGTGATGCATCTCTGAGGCTTAGAGTCACGTAGGTAGCATGTTTAGAGAGGGAGATACAGTGCAGCTTAAATGGCTAGTGGACAAATATCACCAGGTGACCACCAGACAGTCCAGAACGAATAGGCAGGTAGTATACACGTTCCTTGGGGACCTACTCCGTTTTAGAAGCTGGTGTGGATGCTCGAAACCCAGAGAAATGCAGTCAGAGACATGCTTCTGGAACCACAAAACTAAACTGAGAGGAAGAAAGAAGAAAAGAAGAGCGACAATAATAGGGAAATTCTTTAGTCAGGGAAGCAGACAGGCGATTCTGTGGCAGAAGACGTGACACCAGGATGGTGTGTTGCCTCCTTTCTGCCAGGATCAAGGGTGTTACTGAATGGTTGCAGGGCATTCTGGAAGGGCGGGGTAATGACTTAGAAGTCTTTGCACAGGTTATTAACAGTGATATGGGCAAAGTGAGGAACAAGGTCTTGCATCAAGAATTCAGGGAGCTTCGCAGTAGATTGAAAAGCAGTACCATAGTGGTTGTAATCTTCAGAATACTGCTGGTGCCATGTGCTACCTAGTTTAAAAATAGGACCGATAACGTGTCGGTCAAAAGTTAATGCAAGATGGAGGATTTTAGATTGCTTGTTCCTGGAAAAGTGGGACACGTACAAATTGGATTGGTGCACCTGAACCACAATCATACCAACATCCTGACAAGGAGGCTTGCAAGTAATTTTGGGAGAAGTTTAAATTAGGGGAGAAAGTGAGGACTGCAGCTGCTGGAGATCGGGGAGGGGAAATGAGGAAACTGGAGAATTAGTCTGGTTTTGGGAACTGCATAATCATATTCCATTAAAGGCAGTAAGTCACAGTAAGTTTACCTCTGTGGATCAAGAGTCAGAGATAAGTCAGGACTATAATAGGTAATACTGACGAGTTAACAGTGCAGACTGATACATGGAAGTATGATATTGTTGCCATCACAGACACATGGTTGAGAGATGGACTGGAAACTCAATTAGTCTGGCTATGGCAACTGCATAATCATACTCCACTAAAGGCAATAAGTCATAGTAAGTTTACCTCTGTGGAGTGTCAAGAGACAGAGATAAGACAGGACTATAATAGGTCAGACTGATGAGTTAACAATACAGACTGATACATGGAAGTATGATATTGTTGCTATCACAGACACATGGTTGAGGGATGGACTGGCAACTCAACATTCCAGAGTATCAATCATCCAGCAAGACAGATGAAGGTGTAAAAAATGGACACCTAGGACAATTATCAACTGGATAAAATGTGTACAGCAAGTCCAAAGTGAACAATTCAGCTATGGACCTAAAGGCATATTGGAAGTGCAAGAGAGAACGTAAGAAAGGAATTAGAAGAACAGAAAGAGGGGGATGAAAATGGACTTTCGAACAGGATTCAAGAGAATCCTTTCATGCTTTATAAACATAGTAAAGGGAAGGGGTTAACCAGACAAATGGAAGAACATCGGTATGAAATTCAGGAAAGGGGACTGCGAGGAACTTGCTTAGTTTGGCATGGGAAATGGGAAAGTCTTGGAGGTTCTATTGCTCTTTAAACAGAAAATTTATCAGGCTGCTATGGGAGGCGAGGTAGTTTGGGTTGCATGATGGCTCAGTGCTTAGCACCGCTGCCTCACAGCAGCAGGGACCCAGATTTGATTCCAACCTCAGGCGACTGTCTGTAAGGCGTTTGCACATTCTCCTCGTGTCTGCGTGGGTTTTCTCCGGGTGCTCCGGTTTCCTCCCACAGTCCAAAGATGTGCACGTTAGGTGAATTGGCAATGTTAAATTGCCCATAGCGTTTAGGGATGAATAGCAAGATGTATCAGTCAGTGGAAATGTAGAGTAATAGGGGAATGGGCCTGGGTGAGGTGCTCTTCGGAGAGCCAGTGTGGACTTGTTGGGCCAAATGGCAGTTTTCACACTGTAGGGATTCTATACAATTGCAGAGACACTTACAGAAGCTATTTAATTCAGCTCTGGCCATAGAGGAATTGCTACAGGACTGGAGGACAGATAACGTGGTACATCTTTTTAAGAACGTCCTTAGGCTGCACCTTCCAAACCCACAATCACTTCCATCTGGAAGTACGATGGAAACAGATACACGGGAACATCACTATCTGCAAGTTCCCTTCAGGCCACTTATATTCCTGACTTGAAAATATATAGCTGTTCCTTCACTGTCGTTGTCATAGTTCCTATTGACATTGTGGATCTACCTGTAGAACACGGACTGGAATGGTTTAAGCAGGCAATTCGCCATCACCTTCTCAAGGGTGATGAGGGCAGTCAATAGTTACTGACCTGACCAATGATGCCCACACCTCACAAGTTATTATTTTTTTTTACAAAAATCTTATGTTTCAACAAACCCATTCGTGTTTGTTTCTTTTTCCAATAAGTCCAATCAACGAATGCCTAATCTAATAACAGTCACTCATATTTGCAGAGAAATACATTACCAGCAATGCTAGCCATCAACAAGATGCCCTACAGCAACTTACAATGGCTTCTTCAGTAGCACCTTCAAACTATATGACTTCGATGAGGGATAAGTGCAGCAGGGAGTGATGCCACCATTTTGTGAAAGAACATTTAATGTTTTCCCGTCATAAGGCAATCCATAAACTGCAAGAATCATCCGTGTGAACATTTTCCAAACTGTTTGCCACAGAAGGTTATTCCACTTTCAATAATGAAACCAAAACGCATTGAATACATTATAGAATGCTCTCAATGCACTGTAAAGTTGCAGCAAATCCTCTGAATTTTTGTACCTTTTCCCCTGTCATAACAGTCAACTTGTCATTTGCCTTCTGAAAGAAATACGTGTTGTATTTAAATGGTGATTTTGTTATTCTTTTACACAGCATCAGGTTCTTCTGTACATAAAGCATTCTGTTGGAAAATGCTTTTTTAATTAATGCTTTCCTTTTCAATTCTTACTGTCAATGTGGACTGCTGCACATTTTCCCATATTATAACTCGATGTCCCAGATTTTAACCAAACACTTCCCTATCTCTACCTCAGTGCAGGCTCACTGTATCTTCACAGCAAGCATTGTCATCAATCTGTATCCTCAGCAAATCTCATGACAAAGCACTTGGTGATTTCATCCAAGTCATTAATATAGATCAGAAATTGTTGAACCCGAGTGCTCATCAGACCCTATATACCGTGCAGCCTTGCCAACTTAAAAATGATCTATTTGTCTAAGTGTTATCTTCTGTAGTAATCCTTCATGAAGGACTCCATCATTAGGTCAGAAGTGGTGATGATTGCCGATGACTGTACAGTATTCGCTTCATTTGTAGCTCCTCAGATACTGAGGAAGTTCATATTGAAATGCAAGATCTGGCTAATATCCGGGTATGGGCTGACAAGTAACATTCATGACAGAAAATGAACATCTCCCATAAGAACAATCTGACCACTGCCCTTTGATAATTAATGATGTTATCATCACTGAATCCCTGGCATTTTACATCCTGAGGGTTACCGTCAGCTGCAATAGCAGGTGCAGGGTGATGAATATTGTGACAGGTCAATGCAAGTCCAAAGGGAGCAATTCAATGGCAGCCCAAGAGGAATACAGTAAGTAAATTAGGAAAGGCGTTAGAACAGTTAAAAGGAGGCATGGGAGATGATATCCAAACAGAAGTCAGGAGAATCCAAAGATAATTTATAGTACATCAAAGAGAAGAGGTTAACCAAGAAAAACATACGGCCCAATAGGCACCAAATGGGTAATCTGTAACTGAAGCAGCAGAATGTTGGAAGGGTGTTGAATGAATACTTGTCTTCGGTCTTCACTCTGCAGAAGGAGAAGGTAGGGTATGGAGTTCAAGAAAAGAGACTGAGGAAATTACAAAGCTTTACATTGGAAAACGGGAGCTATTTGAGGCTCTTTTGAGATTAAAAACAGATATATTCCCTGGCACAGATGAAGTGCATCGCAAGCTGCTATGAGTGGCGAGGTAGAAAATTACAAGGGCTCTGACATGAATTTTTAATTCCTGTCTGGACACAGCGGCAGTACCAGAGGACTGGATGATGGCTAATGTGGTTTCAATGTTTAAGATGAACCAGGAAATTACAGGCCAGTGAATCTCATGTCTGTGGTAAGGAAGCTATTGGAGGATATTCTGAAGGAGCAAGCTAATAGCGACTTGGAAAGATATGTGTTTGTTAGGGTTAGTCAGCATAGCTTCGTCAGATTGAAGTCATGCCTAAGAAAAGGTGTTTCGTAAATTAGATTTAACGTGCGGCATGAGGGAAGTTCAGTTGATGTAGTTTTTATGGGTTTTTGCAAAAGTTTTGACAAGGCCCTACATTTGAGGCTGATTGAGAAGGTTAAATGTTGTGGAAATGAGGGAACCTTGGTGAAACTGATCTGAAACTGGCTTAGTAACAGGACACAAAATGTAGTGGTACAAAGCTGTTTGAGGTCAGTCTCCAGCAGTGTACCACAAGGATCAATAAAGTGAATCTTACTGTTTGTTATATATGTAAGTGACATAGATGAAAATGTGGAGGAAATGTTATGTAAATTTGCAGACAACAGCAAAATTGGTCGAGTGGTTAATATCGAAGAAAATGGCTGTATATTTCAGGACGATTGAGATGGGTTGGTCTGATGACCAGACTAGTGGAAGATGGCATTTAACTGTGTTTCTTTTAAAATTAGAATTAAAATCCCTTAGTGTGGAAACAGGCCCTTCAGCCCAACACGTCCACAATGACCGTCTGAAGAGTAGCCCACCCAGACATATTCCTTTACATTTAACGCTGGACTAATGCACCCAACCTACCCATCCCTGAATTTTGTGGACAATGTTGCATGGCCAATCTACCTAATCTGCTAATGTGCACATCTTTGGATTGTGGGAGAAACTGGAGCTCACAGATGAAACCCATGCAGACATGGGGAGGATGTGCAAACCCCACACAGACAGTCGCCCAAAGCTGGAATCACATCAGGGTCACTGGCGCTGTGAGGCAGCAGTGCCAACCACTGAGCCACCATGCTACCCCAAGTGGTTAGTGCAACCTAATGCATTTTGGAAGAAGAAACAACATGAGGGAGTATTTAATGAGTGGCAGGACACTGGGCAGCTTAGAGGAAGAGAGGGATCTTGGGGTAATTACTCACAGATCTTTGAAGTCGGCAGATCACATGAATAAGATGGTCCAGGTGGCAGTTGGGATGCTTGCTTTCATCATTAATGGCGTAGAGTATAAGAACAAGGAGGTAATGTTGGAGTTGTACAGAGCATTGGTCAGGCCGCACCTGGAGGACTGTGTTCAGGAAGGATTTGAAAGCATGAGAGGGGAACACAGGGAGTTCATCAGACTGTTGCCTGGCATGGAGACACTGACCTATAAGAAGAGATTAGATAGGGTTGGATTGTATTCTTCATCACAGAGAAGACTGAAAGGGGGACATGATTGATGTGTATAAGGGGTATGGACTGAGTGTGCCGAGAACAGCTGTTCCACTTTGTTGAGGGATCAATCACAAGAGTGCATAGTTTTCGGGTAAGGGGCATTTAGTTTAGGGGCATCCACAAAACGCTTCGCTCAGTGAGTGATCAAAATGTGGAAAGCACTGCCGAGGAGTGTAGTTGAAGCTGGGGAAGTCATTAAAAAAAATTAGATGCATACTTCAAATATCATAACATTCAAGGATATGGGACAAATGTGGGGAATTGGGATTAGTGCCCTTTCAGTGGTGGTTATGTCAGTGCAAACCCAACGTGCCGAAGGGCCTTTTCTGCTTTTCAGGTACATTGGCATGGCACGGACATAATCTATGAAGCTTTGAGGAATGTTTTGGAATATTTCCCACTAGTCAGTGTGAGTGCTGCTGCAACAACAACACATGAGAAACTTGACATTATCCAGGACAAAGCAAACAGCTTGATTGGCACCACATCCACACGCATCAATTCCATCCACCATTAATGCCCAGTAGCTGTAGCATGTACTATCTTACACAACACGCTGCAGAAATTCACCCTGCTAACCTTATAGAGAATCTTCCAAAAACACGACCACTTCCATCTGCAAGTGCAAAGGCTCAGATAGATGTAACACCATAACCTCTAATCCAATCAGCATCCTAACTTGGAAATATATTACCGTTACTTTGCTATTGTTGGGTTGAATCCCTGGAATTCCCTCCATACGGTTATTATGTGACTACCAACTGTGGACTGCAGTGGTTCAAGAAAGCACCTCCCCACCAGCACTCAAGGACAATGAGGAATATGCAATAAATGCTGGCCAGCCAGCGATGTCCAAAAAACCCATGAGTAAATAAAAAATGGAGTGTCTTTTCAACATCCACAAATTCGACATCTACTTCGTCAATTCTGCTTGTTAAAACTGATTGTATTATGATTTTTCTAAATGTCTTGCTACTACCTCCTAAATAATGGATTCAAGCATTTTCAGATGTTTTACTAACTTGCTGAAAATTCCCTGCTTTCTGTCTCTGCCATGTCTGGAGCAGAAGTGTTAGATTTGTAGTTTTCCAATCCATTCAGACTTTTCAAACAAGGAAATTATTCTGTATGTTTGCAACAAAGACAATGTGGAGGAGAGTTGAGCAAAGTCCAAGTAAACAATTGTAGTAGGAAAATTGCTCATTAGGGGCACAGACACGTGTTTCTGAGGACGCATTCAAAATGCCAGGATGGCATGTGGTCTCGCTGGTGTCAAGGTCGAGGTCGTCTCTGAGCGATTGCATAAAATTCTTAAAGGGGAGGGTGAGCAGGCAGAGATTTTTTGCACATTGATACCAACAGCAAAAGTAAAACTGGAATGAGGTTCTGTAGAATGAGTACAGGGAGTTAGGAAAGTGGTGGAAAAGGGCTTTGAGTGTAGTAATTTCTGGACTATTACCAGTGCCTCATGCGAGGGAGGTAAGGAGGACTAATGAATACATGACTAAGGGGCAGGTGCAGGGGAGCAGGGTTACAGGCTCTTGAATCATGAGGACCACTTCTGGAGCAGGGGTGATTGTACAAGCAGCATCGATTGCACCTAAATTGGAAAGGAACCAATATTATTGTAGGGAGGATCACTAGTGCTACTCGGGACTAGAATGGAAGGGGGCTGGGAACCAGAGCAGCAGGTCAGCAAGTGTAGTGACTGAGGGGAAGGTAAACATTAGGACCAGTGGGTCAGACGGGAATGACAAGCAAAAACAGGTAAATGAACACGATGGTACGAATGGGCGAAAGTGTTTTTATTTCAGTGCAAGAAGCATTGGATGTAAGCCACATGATCTTAGAGCTTGCATCAGTGTGGGGTGGTCATAACAGAAACTTGGTTGAAAGAATGATAGGATTAGTTACTCAAATTTCCAGCCTTTCATTGTTTTAGACGAGGTACAGAGGTATCTTGGGGATCAAGTCCATATCTACCTAACAGCAGCCATGCAAATAAATCGGGTGGTAAAGAAAGTGTATGGCATGTTTGCCTTTATTGGTCAGGGAATTGAGTACAAGAGTCAGGAGGTCAAGTTGTAGCTTTCTAAGACTTTGGTTAGGCCACATTTAGGCCTGGATTAGAGAGTATCAGCTGCCAGGAGAGTCTGGAAGACCTCAGGTTGTTTTCTCTGGAATGGCGGAGGTTGAGGGGAGACTTTTTAGGGATCTATGAAATTGAGATGCAAAAATAGGGTTGACAGTCAGAATCTTTTTTCAAGAGTTCAAATGTCCCATGCATTTAAGATCAGAGAAGTCTAGTTCATCGGAGATAGCAGGTCATGTTTTTCACCACATGAATTGGTAGGAGTCTGGAACCCGCTGTCAGGGGTGGTGGAGGCAAATACGGCAGGGATGGTTAAGAGACTTCTAGATAAACACATGAAGAACATACACGGAATGGAGGGATATGGACCAAGGGCAGGGGGAAGTGATTAGTTTAATTTGCTGTCATGTTCAGCACAACATTACTGTGCTGTACTGTTCTATGTGTTATCTCCAAAGCGATTTCATTTAAGACACGGCTGTAGGGAATAGGGGACTTGTCAGTGTTTAATTTAATAAACTTTTCCAAGTTTGTTTGCGCAATTGATTTATGGTTGTTTTGAGTTTCTCCCCCAATTTACAGCCTTCTCTTCTATGATTCTTGGGATATCATTTGTTCCCTCTATTGTGGATGTGATGGGAGGTTGTGTCTGTGCTCCAAGGAGAGGGATGCAAATGGATCAAATCCAGGTTTTACACAAATGGTTTAATGCAATTGTTTAACAACGACAGGAGGAATGAAAGGAGAAGGTCCCCAGATGCGCTCAATGCTTGCAATTCATGGCTCAAGCAGAATGCCAGTAGCACTCTGCACCTGTTGCCTCTGTCACTGCCGCAGATATCAGTCCAGTCTTCCTGAGTGTAAACCTGAGGAAAGCGACGGGCCCAGATGGAGACCTTGGCCGTGCATCAGGCTATTGTGCAGATCAGCTAGTGGAGGCATTCACTGACATCCTCAACCTGTCCTTGCTACAAGCTGAATCCCAAAAAGACTTCAAGGAGACAGTAATTATCCCAGTTCCTAAGAAAGTACATGCAATGTTCCTTCATGACTACTGCCCAGGTCTATGACTTCAATAATAATGAAGTGCTTCGAGAGGCTGGTCATGGCCCACATCAACCCTCGCCTCCAAGCCTGCCTCGATTCCATACAATGTGCCGATCGGCAAAAGAGGTGCCCCGGGGTTGCCATTTCCCCAGCCCTACCTTCATTCCCAGAACATTTGGATAACAAGGATACTGATTTCAGTCTCCCAGTCATCAAATACGGAACGGCTTTCAATATCATAATCCCCACCAGATTAATCTCAAAACTCTGGGACCT
>NC_057726.1:71521138-71522561 GCF_004010195.1 Chiloscyllium plagiosum | reverse complement strand
ATCCTCACTTTCTCCTAGTTGACTCATAATGCCCTGAATGGGGAAATGCCAGGATTTTAAACTCATGACATCGAAGGTATTTCCAAGTTAAGATGCTGAGTGGCTTGGAAGGAACCCTGCAGATGGGTCAAATGACATCACTTGAACTTCAGCAGTTCAAAGAAGGCAACGCATGACCATCTTCTCAATGGCAAATCGGGATGAGCAATAAAGACTTGCCCAGTCAGTGCTGCCCACATCCTGTGAGTGAATAATTATAAGAAAAGGTGATTCTTGTTTTCAAGTTGATACTCATTTACATGCTATTGCACTTTTTTTCCATTGACACATGGGATGTGGGACTTGCAGGCTGTCCAGAATTTAGTTGCCCTTGAGAAATTAGTTAATGAGCTGCCTTCTTGAATCGCTATGGTCCACGTACGATAGATTGACACAACTCCCTTCGAGAGAGAAAATTGCTAGTTTGTTTTAGTTATATCAGCTCAATATGTTTGGAAACACAATCTATTTAGTATTACACCTCACTGAGATAGCACACTGGAAGGAAAGCCCCAGTGTTATTGCAGTTATCACAAAAGTTAAACCACAAAATCATCAAATTCCCTGTTTTTAGAGCCCAGAAAACAGCAAACACAGACCAGAGTTCTGTTGTTATGAAATTGATGGCATGTACTTCAACTTTAATAGAGAGCGAATGCTGTTCGGAACCAAGAGATTACAAGCACTTGCGTGCATGACTAGATGGCAGGTCCACAGTGTACTTGAAAATTGATTGCTGTTTTGACAACAATTTGAATTTAACCAATCTGTTTAAATTATGCCCCAGGACACAAAAACCCAATTGAGTTTCAATTTATTATTTTGCCAGCATTGAAACATTGAGACTATCTGATGTTAGGGGATATAAGAATGCAGACATTTTTAAAATTGGTTAGACAGTGTTTTGACACGGTGGTGAACCCCTCAGTTAAATTAACCAAGCACCCAGAAAAGCTCACCACACCTCATAATCTGTTGAAATATGAGTGACAGAGAACTCCAACTATCTCCAACTTCCACTATTTAAATAAAATAACTTCAATTTATTTTTTAACTCTAAAACTGAACAATAAACAATAACTATTCACAACTCTAAGCCCCTTTCTCTTTACTGTTTATGACCTGCCTCCAACTCTATAACAATATGCTGTTCGAATAAGACACTTAATAAAATTACATCAACTTCATTTCAAAACCACACAGTGGCTGTCCTCTGCTGTGCCTTTCTTCTTCTAGCTGATGCTCTCCCTGGGTCGTCTACTTTCTTTTTGCTGCGAGTATTTTTCATATGAAAATGTTCCTTTGATATAGAGCGTTTCCTAATTTCTTGCATCTGCCTCGATGGCAGTTGCTCTCTTTCCAATTTTCAAAATGCCCGCATTTC
>NC_057726.1:71507637-71520638 GCF_004010195.1 Chiloscyllium plagiosum | reverse complement strand
CCTTTTGCAGTCTTCAATCCCATCAATTTCTCTAACACAAGCTCTCTACAAATGTATATTTAGAACATAGAACACTACAACAGACAATTTGCTTCCTGCCTCTCACTGAACTCTATATTCCCCATCATTTCTGGGGTGTTATTCATGTCCTGCTTTGTGAATACAGAGCAAAGCATTTTATACAGTGGAACAAAGAAATGACAAACTGTGTACTAACTGTAAGGGACCTACACTACTTTTCATGAGGCTTTTTCTCTTTACATACTCATAGAACATTTTACAGTCAGTTCTTTTGTTCCCCACTCATGTTCAGTTTTCCACTTCTTTAGCAAGTCCATGAATGTCCTTTGCTGACTTCTAAACTGTTCCCAATCCTCCAGGCTACTGCTTTCTCTAGCTAATTTGTATGTCTCTGTTTGCATCGAAGACCATTTAACTTTCCTCATAAGCCATGGTTTGACCAGTATTCTGTTTGCACTCTACTACCAGACAGGAATAAAATAATTTTTTTGTAGTTGACACATTTGCGCTTTGAGCGTTTGCCACTGCCTATCGATTGTCATTCCTTTCAGTAACCTTACTCAATCCATCATAGCTAACTCATGTCGCATTCCATCGCAATTTCCCTTCATAAGATTCAGGGCCCTGCTCTCAAAATCAGCGAGGTCATGTTCCATCTTGATGGAAGGTACACCAGTGTGTGCACCTGCACTATATGGACAGCGGTGAGACAAGAAGACAACTCATCACAAGCTTCGAAAGGATACTTCAGAATGGACAGTAAATCCTAGCTTTGCCAAGGATGCCCAAATCCCAGGAAGGAATGACATGACTATACTGAGGCTACATGTGAAATACGCTTTGCATCCTAATAGAACATTCTGCAGTTAATCATATATGTGATTTGCAGAAAGTTGTTTCCTGGCACCTTGCATTTCTGTGATCCCAGTCTACATTGGATATTTCTACAAGCTATTCCAAGACCATTTCTTTGCAGATCTCACATCTGTTTGTTCATAAGTCTGTAAGTGATATCGACATAATTATGTCCTTGGAGGATTTTGTTGTAATGTATATTAACTCCTTGAGATGGTGACAGTTTCACACAAAGCTTGGATTATTTGATACAGAAAATGAAATATCCTTTCAATGCTCTACAAATATTAGCTGATGTTGAGTTCATTTACTGTCCTGTGCTTGTGGTTGTTGGAGTGCCTGGTAAGTAACATCTGTCCATATTTGTGTAATTGGCCAAACATTTCTGTTTTGAGAATGATCCATAATCTGGGCAAGAATGGTGCTCCAAGCAATGTCACTAATGAGTAGTGTTTCTCTTCCTAAACCTGTCCATTCCACCTTACTTCAACATTTTTCAAAATCAAATACAGACCAGTTGGGAATCCTTGTCAAGTCTAATTGCATTTTTAAAGAAAACCTTCAAGATATTCTTTACATCTTATAACAATGATAACTTATGCAGTCCGATTAATGTAACAAACCTAACTTTCTGCTATCAAATTCTCTCATGTACTTGCTATGCATTTCAGATAATTTACTCTATGTTGAATTGTGGAAACACATGATGGTGATTGATTAGACATGGAAACATGCAACTTTGGGAAGCAAGCCAATACCTAACAAAAGATTGATGGACTTGAATGACACAGAACCGTAACTGAGCTTATAGTTCAGTGATCATTGGCAATTATTTCATTGTTTCCAGGTGAGTTATACTGAAACATCACTCCCAATGTTTGGAAATTCCTGCCTTTGGGTCACACAGGGCAGTGAAGTTACCACTCAGTCATGATTTCGTCTAAAGTCTCCCGACTGGAGGGATAAACGGCAACTCATGCAGCTACGTACTTTAGTTTTAGACAAAGTATTTATCATCAGGTTACTCTCTTGTAGGACATGGGTACTGCTGGGTGTCCAGAATTTATTGCACATACCTAGTTTGCCCTTGAGAAATGAGCTGCCTTCCTCTACCACTGCAGTCCATGTGCTATCGGTAGGATCACAAGTGTGAATTGAAGGATTTTTGCCCATCAATATTGAAGAAGTAGTGATATATTTTCATGTCAGAATGCTAACTGACTTAATGGGGAACTTTCTGGTGCTCTCTTTCCCATATATCTGCTAGATGGAAGTAGTCATGGGTCTGGTAAGTGCAGTTCAAGGATCTTAGACAAATTTCTGCTGTGCATCTTGTAGATCGTATGCATTATAACTACCAAGCGTTGGTGGTGGAGCGAGTGAATGCTTATGGATGTGGTGCCAAACAAGAACAATGCTTTGTCCTTGAGTGTTGTTGAAGCTGCAAGCATTCGGGCAAATGGAGAGTAATCCATCAACTTCCTGAATTGTGCATTGTAGATTGTGGACAAGCTTTGGGATTCAGGTTGTGAGTTATTCTCTTCAGTATTCTTAGACTATTACTTGCTCTTGTAGCTTTTGCATTTATACAGTGAGTACAGTTGTTTTCTCATCAATGGTAACTCCAAGGACATCGATAATAGGGAATTCAATGATGGTAATGCTATTGAATGTCAAGAGATGGTGATTACATTATCCTTAATCGGAGATAGCCCGTGTGTGGAGTAAGTTTTACTTTCCATTTACAAGCACAAACTTGAATATAATGCAGGTCTTCTTGTACTTTAACATGGACTGCTTCAGTATCTAAGGAGTCATGAATGGTGTTGAACATTGTGAAAACATTGGTGAGATCCCCACTTCTGATCTTCTGATGGAGAGAATGTCATGGATGATGCAGGGGAAGGTGATTTGGTCTAGGACACTCCCCTGAAGGACATCTTCAAAGCTGTTCTGAAGCTGAAATGACTGACTTCTAACAACAACCGTTTTCCTATGTACCACGTATAACTCTAACCAACAGAAAAAATGCTTCCTGATACCCACAGAGACCAGTTTTGCCTGGCTCCTTAATGCCACACTTGGTCAAATGTAGCCTTGACATCAAAGGCTGTCACTCTCACCTCACCTCACATTTGGAACTCAAGTCTTTCATCTACTTTTGCAACAGGGCTGTGATGTGGTCAGGAGCTGAGTAGCCCTGGTGGAATCCAAACTGGGCATCAGTGGGCAGGTCATTGCTAAACAGGTATTGCTTTTTTAGCACTGTTGATGACACCTGACACTTTACTAATGATCAAGAGTAGACTGATGGGATAGTGATTGGCCAAGTTAAGTTTGTCCTGCTTTTTTATGCACAGAACACACTGAGGCAATAGTCCACATTGTCAGGTAGATGCCAATGTTGTACCTAAACTGGAACAGCATGAATGGGGTTAAATTCTGAAGCACAAGTCTATAGTGCTACTGCCGGATAGTTGTCACAGCCCCTAACCTTTTAATTATCTAGTGTTTCCAACTGTTTATTGATATGATGTGGAGTGAATCAAATTGGCTGAGACTGGCATCTATGATGCTGTGGACAACAGCAGCAGGCCAAGACAGATCATTCGCTTGGCATTTGTGGATAAAGATTGTTGTGAATGTTTCTGACTTATCTTTTGCACTGATAAGCTGGGCTCTTCCATCAGAGAAGTTGGGAATATTTCTGTTGCCTCCTACTCCACCAGTGATTTTTTTAATTGTCCATCGCAATGTGTTACTGATATGATAGATTCGAATCATTGATTGTGGAATCACTTCACTCTGTGACTTGCTGCTTATGCTGTTTGGTTTACATGTAGTCTTGTTTAGTCACTTTGCCAGGTTGACAACTTATTTTTAGGTATTCCTGGTGCTGCTCCTGGCATGCACTCTCTATTGAACTCGGGTTGATCCCCTATCTTAATGGTAATGGTAGAGTGGGGAATATGCTGGGCTGAAGGTTAGAGATTCATTAGAATATGATTCTGCTGCTGATGGCCCACAGTGCCTCATGAATGCCCAGACTTGAGTTGCTAGAACTGTTTGAAGTCTGTCCCATTTCGCACTGCGATAGTGCCACACAAAATGATGAGGGTATTCTTAATGTGCCGGTGGGACCTCCTTTCCACAAGGACTGTGCGGTGGTCACTCTAATAGACATCAACATGGACTGATGCATCTGCAGTCAGCAGATTGGTAAGTATGAATTCAAGCATGTTTTTCCCCTTTTTTTGTTTCTTCACCACCGACAACGGACAGTCTAGTAGCAATGTCCTTTTGGATGTGAACAGCTTGATGTGTAGGGCTAAGCCACTGTAGATGGTGGACATTTAAGTTCCCCAGCCAGAGTACATTTTGCTCACATGTCACCCTCATCGTGCCTCTCAGTTTTATTCATTGTGGAGGAGACTAGTTCATCAGTTAAGTGAGACCACTACATGGCCAATGGCAGCAAGTTTCCTTGCCCTTGTTTAATCTGATTCCATGAGGTCCAGAATCAATATTAAGGACTTCCAGGGAAACTCTCTCCTGAATGTTTCGGACTGTGTCACAATCTCTGCTTGTTCTGTCCTGCCAGTGGGACGGGGCATAACCAAGGATGGTGATGTCCATGACATTGTCTACAATTGAATATTTGAAGGGTATTCATGCATGTTCTTTTTAATATGGACCTTAGTTCAATTTCTCATAATTGGATTAAAAAAAGAATTTTCAAAACAGATGCTTGTGAAAAACATCTACAGAATCAGATATAATTATAAAATGTTGGTGCAGCAACTCAGTAGAAAGTATGGTCAAACTCATGCAGTAAACCTGTCCACCTGGTTTTATTTATTTATTTATTGCAGTTAACTTATTGGCGATTGCTATCCTTTCTCGGAGGAACTGCGGTCTCTCAAGATGTATCACACGGTACCTGATATCAATGGCGGCAGCTGATTTCCTTGTTGTCATATCTGATGTGTTGCTGAGGTGGTTTATTATGTATTTCCCAGTGTCTTTCCTGCATATTACTTATGTCTGTAGTTTGGTTACAGTGCTCATTCCTGCAACCACAATGAATTCTGTCTGGTTGACTGTTGCTTTCACCTTTGATCAATTTGTGGCTATTTGCTGCCAGAAGTTTAAAAGCAGATACTGTACTGAGAAAGCTGCAGCCATAATAATTGGAACAGTGAGTGTGATGAGCTATTTGGAAAGCATTCCCTGGTTTTTCAAGTTTGAATCCAAGTACATCTTCAATAATCTGCCATGGTTTTGCATCACAAAACCAGCCTATTACACTTCAATCTACTGGACCTTATTTGGTGTATTCCATCGCCTTCTATCCCCTACACTGCCATGCATTTTTATTCTTCTTTTGAACACTCTGACTATCAGGCATGTTTTAGTAGCGAGCCAAGCCCGGAAGAGACTCCAGAAGGACAGTGACAGGGAGAAGACCAGTGACCCAGAGATGGACAAACGCAGAAAATCTATCATTTTGCTCTTTGCTATCTCAGGCAGCTTCATTATTTTATGGTCCCCTTATATGGCATGTTTCCTTTATCGACGAATTGCATTACTGCATGGTTATTCTCCTCTTTCCCGCACTGCAGGTACAATTGCATACCTGCTCCAGCTCCTCAGTACTTGCACAAACACTTGCATGTATACAGTCACCCAGAAACAATTTCGAGAGCAACTGAAAACAGTTCTGAAATTACCTTTCACTCTCATGCTAAGATCCATTAAACCATAAATCTATCAGCTTGCAAGCTATCGAATTCAGTTCCATTACATGAATCTTTTTATGTCTGAGCTGAGCATCTCTGTGTCCACAGCACATTGGAGCAGGGGTTTTCCCATAGTACAGAAGTCAGAAAAAATCTCTATTTATTTTCCTTTCCAAGGACTTATCCATTTTCTCTCTGTTAGTTACTCTTCTATCAGCCTCCATCATCCTGTCAGGCAGGGTATTCTACATTGTAACAAATAAGTAAACAGTTTGGTTTCCAGCTCATTTCAACTTCCCCTTTCAATTACTTTCCACTTGGGTTTACTGGTCACTACAACTATGCCAGTGTGAATGTTTCCTTATAATTTATTATATCATGGTCTTGACTATTTGCATTCAATTCTTCTTCACTGACTCTGATGAACAGCCCGTTTTTTTACAGTCTCACTAGTTAACCAAATTCCTCATCCCTAGTATAAGCAGTATATATCCCCCATGATCTCACAAAATCCTTCATCCTATGCCGAGTGTACAACTGAATATTGCATCCTAGCATACGAAGAGAAATAACTCCAGAGAAAGTGGATCTGTTGATTGCAATCTTTCAAAAATCTCTTGGAGAGGCACATGGATGAAAGTAAAATGTGGGGTATGGAGGTTATTTTGATCTTAGGATAAAAGGTCAGCACAATATCGAGGGCCAAAGGGTCTGTACTGTGCTATACAGTACTAAGCATGTTCTGAAAATCCTCAAATTCATGCAAAGTCTCAGAGGATTGAAAAACTATCAATGTAACACCTTTATTCAGATATTGAAGGAGACAAAGAGTATCTAACTGTCAGCTAAATGTGGTTTATTTATATATTTACAGACACTCAATTTCCTTTTGTAACAAATTTCTTCATGTGTCCTGTCCCTACATAGCACCTTGTATCTGAATACTTGGGTCTCTTCTTCATTTCTCTCTATCTCTTCTAATTCTGACAACAGCAGGTAAGCTGTTCTTAGATCTATTCATATGTGTTTTCAAACTTTTGTATCTCCTGCATGATGGAAGAGGATGGAACAGATTATGACGGGGTGGGATAGTCTTTGATTATGTTGACTAATTTCCAAAGGCCGAAAGGTGTGGTACTAGAAAAGCACAGCCGGTCAGTACCACTCTTTTCGACTCTGATCTACAGCATCTGCAGTCTTCATTTTCTCCTGATTTCCCAAAGACAGCAGGAAGTCAACTGAAGGAAGGCAAGTGTTTGTGATGGCGTGGGCTGTGTCCACAACACTAGTTTCTATCAGTCTTGGGCACAGCAGTTGTCATATCAACCTATAATGTATTTGGATAGGATACTTTCCAATCAAATGATGGGACACACTCAATGGATGAAACTGCTTTCTCCCATTTCGATCTCTTAACATCCCTCCAATGAGACAGCCCACCCTGTTGTTTATACCAGTAAATAGCAATCATGAACGTGAGACAAACTAGCTGTTTGCAGCACACTCTGGTGGTCTTACACTGACATAATCGGTCTCATCACTTACTGCATTGATCTGACAGCGCTAGCCTGCCACAGGATACTAAAATGTTTACACCACATTTAAATCATATAACAAGGTCCCAGAAAACAACTTAATTTGTACCATTTTCTCACATTTGTATCAGCCTATCTAGCTCTTTAAACCACAGATCTCTCTGTGGTTTCACTGACACAGACTAGCCCACTGCTTTAAGGATAGACCTACCACTGTTACACCGAGAGGAGCTCCCTAACCTGTTTGCACCACACAGATGTGAGTCATCACAAGAGTCTAGACCAGTGTTTAGACCATTTATCACTTCGTGGTGCACAGAGTTTATTTACCCCACTCTTTATAGCAGGCAAAATGTTAGAGTAAGGTTGGTCAATATCCAGAATTCGCCTGAAAGTGACAAATAACAATCACACCAGACAAATGCAAGGGAATGACCATCTCCGGTTAGAGAATATTGGTACTTGACAATGAGTACCATGACTGCCACAAAGTCCTCTGCAATCAACGTCCTAAAGTTTACAGATGACCAGAAACTGAACTGGACTAGTCACACAAATACAATGGGAGCAACACTAGGTCAGAGGCTGGGAGCACTGCAGTGAGTAACTCACCTCCTGACTCGCCTAAGCCTATCCACCATTTATAATGCACGAGTCAGGATTGTGATAGAATACTCCCTGATTATCTGGATGAATATAGTTCCAACAACAGTCAAGAAGCTTAACCATCAAGGACATAACAGCCCACTTGATTGACATGACATCCATAAAGGGAATTAGCTTGGAGCAGCAGTTAGAAATCCTCACAGCAGCAGCCATGAGGTGGGGAGCGACACAGTAAGGAGTAAACTGCAGGAATACTGCGAGAATTTTCAGTGCAGCTTCTGTTGATGCCATAACTACAAAAGGTGAGAAGGGGTCCAGATTAATGAGTACTGGTCATCTGAAGGTGACTCATTAACCCCTTCTTATCCTATAGTTTGATTAGCCTGGGATCTTAGTTCGTTAACCTTTTCATAACCCAAGTGATAGAGTACGGAGTCGAACAAAATAAGAGGTGTCAGGAGAAGCCGAGCAAGTGGAATGTGCAGCTTGTCATAAGTAGGGAGTTTTGGATACTGCCAGTGTCCGAGGTGAACAAATGTGCAGGAGGTGATCCCAGCTGCAGAAGCTGAAGCAGATCTCAAAGGCTGGGAAACAGTTGGAGACATTGTGATGCATCTCTGAGGGTCAGAGTTACGTGGGTAAAATGTTTAGAGAGGGAGTTACAGTGCAGCTTAAAGGGCTAGAGGACAAAAATCACCAGGTGACCACCAGACAGTCCAGAACCAATAGGCAGGTAGTATACACGTTCCTTGGGGACCTACTCCATTTTCGAAGCTGGTGTGGATGCTCGTAACCCAGAGAAATGCAGTCAGAGACATGCTCCTGGAACCACAAAACTATACTGAGAGGAAGAAATAAGAAAAGAATAGCGACAATGATAGGGAAATTCTCTCGTCAGGGAAGCAGACAAGCAATTCTGTGGCAGAAGACGTGACACCAGGATGGTGTGTTGCCTCCTTTCTGCCAGGATCAGGGATGTTACTGAATGGTTGCAGGACATTCTGGAAGGGCGGGGTAATGAGTTAGAAGTCTTTGCACAGGTTATTAACAGTGATATGGGCAAAGTGAGGAACAAGGTCTTGCATCAAGAATTCAGGGAACTACGCAGTAGATTAAAAAGCAGTACCATAGTGGTTGTAATCTTCAGAATACTGCTGGTGCCATGTGCTACCTCGTTTAAAAATAGGACCGATAACGTGTCAGTCAAAAGTTAATGCAAGATGGAGGATTTTAGATTGCTTGTTCCCGGGAAAGTGGGACAAGTACAAATTGGATTGCTGCACCTGAACCACAATCATACCAACATCCTGACAAGGAGGTTTGCAAGTAATTTTGGGAGAAGTTTAAATTAGGGGAGAAAGTGAGGACTGCAGCTGCTGGAGATCAGAGCTGAAAATGTGTTGCTGGAAAAGCGCAGCAGGTCAGGCAGCATCCAGGGAACAGGAGAATCAATGTTTCGGGCATGGGCCCTTCTTCAGGAATGAGGAAAGTGTGTCCAGCAGGCTAAGATAAAAGGTAGGGAGGAGGGACTTGGGCGAGGGGCGTTGGAAATGTGAAAGGTGGAAGGAGGTCAAGGTGAGGGTGATAGGCTGGAGTGGGGGTGGGGGCGGAGAGGTCAGGAAGAAGATTGCAGGTTAGGAAGGCGGTGCTGAGTTCAAGGGATTTGACTGAGACAAGGTGGGGGGAGGGGAAATGAGGAAACTGGAGAATTAGTCTGGCTTTGGGAACTGCATAATCATACTCCACTAAAGGCAGTAAGTCACAGTAAGTTTACCTCTGTGGAGTGTCAAGAGACAGAGATAAGACAGGACTATAATAGGTAAGACTGATGAATTAACAATGCAGACTGATACATGGAAGTATGGTATTGTTGCCATCACAGACACATGGTTGAGGGATGGACTGGCAACTCAACATTCCAGAGTATCAATCATCCAGCAAGACAGATGAGAGTGTAAAAAGTGGATACCTAGGACTATTATCAACTGGATAAAATGTGTTCAGCAAGTCTAAAGTGAACAATTCAGCTATGGACCTAAAGACATATTGGAAGTGTAAGAGAGAACGTAAGAAAGGAATTAGAAGAACAGAAAGAGGGGGATGAAAATGGACTTTAGAACAGGATTCAAGAGAATCCTATCATGCTTTATAAACATAGTAAAGGGAAGGGGTTAACCAGAGGAACAGAAGAACATCGGTATGAAATTCAGGAAAGGGGACTGCGAGGAACTTGTTTAATTTGGCATGGGAAATGGGAATGTCTTGGAGGTTCTGTTGCCCTTTAATCAGAAAATTTATCAGGCTGCTATGGGAGGCGAGGTAGTTTGGGTTGCATGGTGGCTCAGTGCTTAGCACCGCTGCCTCACAGCAGCAGGGACCCAGATTTGATTCCAACCTCGGGCGACTGTCTGTAAGGAGTTTGCACATTCTCCTCGTGTCTGCGTGGGTTTTCTCCGGGTGCTCCGGTTTCCTCCGGTTAGGTGAATTGGCAATGTTAAATTGCCCATAGTGTTTAGGGATGAATAGCTAGATGTATCAGTCAGTGGAAATGTAGAGTAATAGGGGAATGGGCCTGGGTGAGAGCCAGTGTGGATCTGTTGGGCCAAATGGCAGTTTTCACACTGTAGGGATTCTATACAATTGCAGATACACTTACAGAAGTTATTTAATTCAGCTCTGGCCACAGAGGAATTGCCACAGGACTGGAGGACAGATAACCTGGTACAACTTTTTAAGAACGTCCTTAGGCTGCACCTTCCAAACCCACAATCACTTCCATCTGGAAGGACGATGGAAACAGATGCATGGGGGCATAGCTTTAAAATAAGGGGGGGTAGGTATAGGACAAATGTTAGGGGTAGGTTCTTTACTCAGCGAGTCGTGAGTTCATGGAATGCCCTGCCAGTAGCAGTGGTGGACTCTCCCTCATTATGGGCATTTAAGCGGGCATTGGATAGGCATATGGAGGATAGTGGGCTAGTGTAGGTTAGGTGGGCTTGGATCGGCGCAACATCGAGGGCCGAAGGGCCTGTACTGCGCTGTATTCTTCTATGTTCTATGTTCTATGGGAACATCACTACCTGCAAGTCTCCCTTCAGGCCACTGATATTCCTGACTTGAAAATATATAACTGTTCCTTCACTGTCGTTGTCATAGTTCCTATTGACATTGTGGATCTACCTGTAGAACACGGACTGGAGTGGTTTAAGCAGGCAATTCGCCATCACCTTCTCAAGGGTGATGAGGGCAGTCAATAGTTACTGCCCTGACCAATGATGCCCACACCTCACAAGTTATTATTTTCTTTTTAAAAAGCTTATGTTTGAACAAACCCATTCATGTTTGTTTCTTTTTCCAATAAGTCCAATCACCGAATGCCTAATCTAATAACAATCACTTATATTTGCAGAGAAATACATTAACAGCAATGCTAGCCATCAACAAGATGCCCTACAGCAACTTACAATGGCTCCTTCAGTAGCACCTTCAAACTATATGACCTCGATGAGGGATAAGTGCAGGGGGGAGTGATGCCACCATTTTGTGAAAGAACATTTAATGTTTTCCCGTCATAAGGCAATCCATAAACTGCAAGAATCATCCGTGTGAACATTTTCCAAACTGTTTGCCACAGAAGGTTATTCCACTTTCAATAATGAAACCAAAACTCGTTGAATACATTATAGAATGTTCTCAATGCACTGTAAAGTTGCAGCAAATCCTCTGAATTTTTGTACCTTTTCCCCTTGTCATAACAGTCAACTTATCATTTGCCTTCTGAAAGAAATATGTGCTGTATTTGAATGGTATTTTTGTTATTCTTTTACACTACATCAGGTTCTTCTGTACATAAAGCATTCTGTTGGAAAATGCTCTTTTAATTAATGCTTTCCTTTTCAATTCTTACTGTCAATGTGGACTGCTGCACATTTTCCCATATTATAACTCAATGTCCCAGATTTTAACCAAACACTTCCCTATCTCTACCTCAATGCAGCCTCACTGTATCTTCACAGCAAGCATTGTCATCAATCTGTATCCTCAGCAAATCTCATGACAAAGCACTTGGTGATTTCATCCAAGTCATTAATATAGATCAGAAATTGTTGAACCCGAGTGCTCATCAGACCCTATATACCGTGCAGCCATGCCAACTTGAAAATCATCTATTTGTCTAAGTGTTATCTTCTGTAGTAATTCTTCATGAAGGACTCCATCATTAGGTCAGAAGTGGGGATGATTGCCGATGACTGGACAGTATTCGTTACATTTGTAGCTCCTCAGATACTGAGGAAGTTCATATTGAAATGCAAGATCTGGCTAATATCCGGGTATGGGCTGACAAGTAACATTCATGACAGACAATGAGCATCTCCCATAAGAACAATCTAACCACTGCCCTTTGACAATTAATGATGTTATCATCACTGAATCCCTGGCATTTTACATCCTGAGGGTTACCGTCAGCTGCAATAGCAGGTGCAGGGTGACGAATACTGTGACAGGTAAATGCAAGTCCAAAGGGAGCAATTCAACGGCAGCCCAAGAGGAATACAGTAAGTAAATGAGGAAAGGCGTTAGATCAGTTAAAAGGAGGCATGGGAGACGATTTCCAAACAGAAGTCAGGAGAATCCAAAGATATTTTATAGTACATCAAAGAGAAGAGGTTAACCAAGAAAAATATAGGGCTCAATAGGCTCCAAATGGGAAATCTATAACTGAAGCAGCAGAATGTTGGAAGGGTGTTGAATGAATACTTGTCTTCGGTCTTCACTCTGCAGAAGGAGAAGGTAGGGTATGGAGTTCAAGAAAACAGACTGAGGAAATTACAAAGCTTTACATTGGAAAACGGGAGCTATTTGAGGCTCTGTTGGGATTAAAAACAGATACATTCCCTGGCACAGATGAAGTGCATCGCAAGCTGCTATGAGTGGCGAGGTAGAAAATTACAAGGGCTCTGACATGAATTTTTAATTCCTGTCTGGACACAGCGGCAGTGCCAGAGGACTGGATGATGGCTAATGTGGTTTCAATGTTTTAGATGAACCAGGAAATTACAGGCCAGTGAGTCTCATGTCCGTGGTAAGGAAGCTATTGGAGAACATTCTGAAGGAGCAAGTTAATAGCGACTTGGAAAGATATGTGTTTGTTAGGGTTAGTCAGCATAGCTTCGTCAGATGGAAGTCATGCCTAAGAAAAGGTGTTTTCGTAAATTAGATTTAACGTGCGGCATGAGGGAAGTTC
>NC_057726.1:71488413-71507024 GCF_004010195.1 Chiloscyllium plagiosum | reverse complement strand
CAGGACACTGGGCAGCTTAGAGGAAGAGAGGGATCTTGGGGTAATTACTCACAGATCTTTGAAGTCAGCAGATCACATGAATAGGATGGTCCAGGTGGCAGATGGGACCCTTGCTTCCATCATTAATGTCGTAGAGTATAAGAGCAAGGAGGTAATGTTGGAGTTGTACAGAGCATTGGTCAGGCCGCACCTGGAGTACTGTGTTCAGGAAGGATTTGAAAACATGAGAGGGGAACACAGGGAGTTCACCAGACTGTTGCCTGGGATGGAGACACTGACCTATAAGAAGAGATTAGATAGGGTTGGATTGTATTCTTCATCACAGAGAAGACTGAAAGGGGGACATGATTGATGTGTATAAGGGGTATGGACTGAGTGTGCCGAGAACAGCTGTTCCACTTTGTTGAGGGATCAATCACAAGAGTGCATAGTTTTAGGGTAAGGGGCATTTAGTTTAGGGGCATCCACAAAACACTTTGCTCAGTGAGTGGTCAAAATGTGGAAAGCACTGCCTAGGAGTGTAGTTGAAGCTGGAAGTCATAAAAAAAATTAGATGCATACTTCAAATATCATAACATTCAAGGATATGGGACAAATGTGGGGAATTGGGATTAGTGCCCTTTCAGTGGTGGTTATGTCAGTGCGAACCCAACATGCCGAAGGGTCTTTTCTGCTTTTCAGGTACATTGGCATGGCACGGACATAATCTATGAAACTTTGAGGAATGTGTTGGAATATTCCCCACTAGTCTGTGTGAGTGCTGCTGCAACAACAACACATGAGAAGCTTGACACCATACAGGACAAAGCAAACAGTTTGATTGGCACCACATCCACACGCGTCAATTCCATCCACCATCAATGCTCAGTCGCTGCAGCATGTACTATCTTACACAACACGCTGCAGAAATTCACCCTGCTAACCTTACAGAGAATCTTCCAAACACACGACCACTTCCATCTGCAAGTGCATAGGCTCAGATACATGGAACACCATAACCTCTAAGCCAATCAGCATCCTGACTTGGAAATATATTACCGTTACTTTGCTATTGTTGGGTTGAATCCCTGGAATTCCCTCCATACGGTTATTATGTGACTACCAACTGTGGACTGCAGTGGTTCAAGAAAGCACCTCCCCACCAGCACTCAAGGACAATAAGGAATATGCAATAAATGCTGGCCAGCCAGCGATGTCCAAAAAACCCATGAGTAAATAAAAAATGGAGCGTCTTTTCAACATCCACAAATTCGACATCTACTGGTATCTCTTCGTCAATTCTGCTTGTTAAAACTGATTGTCTTATGATTTTTCTAAATGTCTTGCTACTACCTCCTAAATAATGGATTCAAGCATTTTCAGATGCTTTACTAACTTGCTGAAAATTCCCTGCTTTCTGTCTCTGCCATGTCTGGAGCAGAAGTGTTAGATTTGTAGTTTTCCAATCCATTCAGACTTTTCAAACAACAAAATTGTCTTTGTTGCAAACATGCAGAATAATGTGGAGGAGAGTTGGGCAAAGTCCAAGTAAACAATTGTGTAGTAGGAGAATTGCTCATTAGGGGCACAGACACGTGTTTCTGAGGACGCATTCAAAATGCCAGGATAGCGTGTTGCCTCGCTGGTGCCAAGGTCGAGGTCGTCTCTGAGCGATTGCATAAAATTCTTATGGGGGAGGTTGAGCAGGCAGAGATTTTATGCACATTGATACCAACAGCAAAAGTAAAACTGGAATGAGGTTCTGTAGAATGAGTACAGGGAGTTAGGGAAGTTGTGGAAAAGGGCTTTGAGTGTGGTAATTTCTGGACTACTACCAGTGCCACATGCGAGGGAGGTAAGGAATATAAAGACAGGACTAATGAATACATGACTAAGGGGCAGGTGCAGGGGAGCAGGGTTACAGGTTCTTGAATCATTAGGACCACTTCTGGGGCAGGGGTGATTGTACAAGCAGGATCGATTGCACCTAAATTGGAAAGGAACCAATATTATTGTAGGAAGGTTCACTAGTGCTACTCGGGACTAGAATGGAAGGGGGCTGGGAACCAGAGCAGCAGGTCAGCAAGTCTAGGGACTGAGGGGAAGGTAAACATTAGGACCAGTGGGTCAGATGGGAATGGAAAGCAAAAACAGGTAAATGAACATGATGGTACTAATGGGCGAAAGTGTTTTTATTTCAGTGCAAGGAGTATTGTATGTAAGCCAGATGATCTTAGAGCCTGCATCAGTGTGGGGTGGCCCTAACAGAAACTTGGTTGAAAGAGTGATAGGATTAGTTACTCAAATTTCCAGCCTTTCATTGTTTTAGATGAGGTACAGAGGTATCTTGGGGATCAAGTCCATATCTACCTGAAAGCAGCCATGCAAATAAATCGGGTGGTAAAGAAAGTGTATGGCATGTTTGCCTTTATTGGTCATGGAATTGAGTACAAGAGTCAGGAGGTCAAGTTGTAGCTTTCTAAGACTTTAATCCAGGCCTAAATATGGCCTAACCAGAGAGTATCAGCTGCCAGGAGAGTCTGGAAGACCTCAGGTTGTTTTCTCTGGAATGGCGGAGGTTGAGGGGAGACTATATAGAGATCTATAAAATTGAGATGCAAAAATAAGGTTGACAGTCAGAATCTTTTTTCAAGAGTTCAAATGTCCCATGTATTTAAGATGAGAGAAGTCTAGTTCATAGGAGATGGCAGGTTATGTTTTTCACCACATGAATTGGTAGTAGTCTGGAACCCGCTGTCAGGAGTGGTGGAGGCAAATATGGCAGGGATGGTTAAGAGACTTCTAGATAAACACATGAAGAACATACAAGGAATGGAGGGATATGGACCAAGGGCAGGGGGAAGTGATTAGTTTAATTTGCTGTCATGTTCGGCACAGTATTACTGTGCTGTACTGTTCTATGTGCTATCTCCAAAGCCATTTCATTTAAGACACGGCTGTAGGGAAAGGGGACTTGTCAGTGTTTAATTTAATAAACTTTTCCAAGTTTGTTTGCGCAATTGATTTATGGTTGTTTTGAGTTTCTCCCCCAATTTACAGCCTTCTCTTCTGATTCTTGGGATATCATTTGTTCCCTCTTCAAAGTTTGTGCGAAGATTTGTAGCTCGGGTGCTCGTTGTTGTGGTTCTGTTCGCCGAGCCGGAAGTTTTTGTTGCAAACGTTTCGTCCCCTGGCTAGGCGACATCATCAGTGCTTGGGAGCCTCCTGCGAAGCGCTTCTTTGATGTTTCCTCCGGTGTTTATAGTGGTCTGTCCCTGCTGCTTCCGGTTGTCAGTTTCAGCTGTCCGCTGTAGTGGTTGGTATATTGGGTCCAGGTCGATGTGTTTGTTGATGGAGTTTGTGGATGAATGCCATGCCTCTAGGAATTCCCTGGCTGTTCTCTGTCTGGCTTGCCCTATGATAGTAGTGTTGTCCCAGTCGAATTCATGTTGCTTGTTGTCTGTGTGTATGGCTACTAAGGATAGCTGGTCGTGTCGTTTCGTGGCTAGTTGATTTTCATGTATACGGATTGTTAGCTGTCTTCCTGTTTGTCCTATATAGTGTTTTGTGCAGTCCTTGCATGGTATTTTGTACACTACATTAGTTTTGCTCATGTTGGGTATCGGGTCCTTCGTTCTGGTGAGTTGTTGTCTGAGCGTGGCTGTTATGAGTCTTAGGGGTCGCAGTAGTCTGGCTGTCAGTTCTGAGATGCTGAGAGCTCCATCAACAAACACATCGACCTGGACCCAATATACCAACCACTACAGCGGACAGCTGAAACTGACAACCGGAAGCGGCAGGGACAGACCACTATAAACACCGGAGGAAACATCAAAGAAGCGCTTCGCAGGAGACTCCAAAGCACTGATGATGTCGCCTAGCCAGGGGACGAAACGTTTGCAACAAAAACTTCCAGCTCGGCTAACAGAACCACAACATTTGTTCCCTCTATTGCGGAGACATTATTAATTTCGCTGTCTCAACATCTGAGCACGAATGTTCTCTTTAGCTGATCTTTTGACTTGTTTAAACCTGTCGATTTTTATTTCATCTGTTCTTAATTTTTTTCCCTGTTTACCCCTGATATTCCAAATTCCTACAAGTCAATATTACTGCTTGCAGTATAGCATTTAAAATGTTCACGCCACTCAAATAATTTAAGGTTTGGCTCTGTTTTTGTTTGTTTTAAACTGTGGTGCTAGATTCTCCAGACAAGAAGTTGTTGAACTCTTCTTTTTCTACCTTATTATCTTGTTTCATTTATACCTAGAGGCTAGATAGGCTGGGATTGTTTTGTATTGACGAGGGAAGACTGTGTGGCGACATGATTGAAAGGTACACGATTACACAAGGTATGCATAGACTGAATAGGGAGCAGCAGTTCCCCTTGGTTCAGTGGTCAATCACAAGAGGGCACAGCTTTAGGTTAGGAGGCAGGGATTCAGAGGGGATTTAGGTGGCAGGAATCTGGCATACACTACTGGGAGCCTTGAATAAATATTTGGATGAGTATGTAAAATATCATATAATTCAAGGATTTTTAAAATGTATTCATTTATGGGATCGTTGACATCACTGGCTGGCCAGAATTTATGCCCATTCCTAGTTACCCTTTAGAATGTAAGTAGTGAGCTGCCTTCGTCAAACACTGCAGTCCACCTGCTCTGGGGTTGATCCACAATGCCAATATGGACAGAATTCCAGCATTTTGACCCTGTGACCCATTTGAAGGAGTGCTGGTAATATTTCCAAGTCAGGATGGTGAACAACTTGAAAGAGAAGACTGCCCTTTTCCTTCCAGATGGAAGCAGGCAAAAGTTTGGAAAGTGCTGTCTGAAGAGCTTTGATGAAGTTCTGCAGCGCATCTCATAGATAGTACACACTGCTGCAACTGAGCATCAATGGTGGAGGCAGTGATGCTTTTGACTGTAGTCCTAATCAAGTGGGCTGCTTCGTCCCAGATGATGTCAAACTTCTTGCGTGTTGATAGGATTGTGGTTATCTCGGCATGTGGAGAGTATTCCATCATCGTTCTGATTTGTAACTGTAGATAATGGACAGGCTTTGGGGAATCAATAGGGGAGTTGCTTACTGCAGTGTTCCTAACCGCAGAACTGCTCGTGTAGCCACTGTCTTCATGTGGTGAGTACAGTTGAGTTTCTGGTCAATGATAACCCCTGGAAGTTTATACTGGGGGATTCAGTGATGTTAACACCTTTGAAAATCAAGGGGCAGCGGTTAGATTGGTGATAGCCATTGCTTGGCATTTATGTGGCGCGAATATCACTTGCCACTTGTCAGATGTTGTTGTTCAGATCTTTCTGCATTTGAACACTGCTTGCTTCAGTATCTGAGGAGCTGTGAATAGTGCTGAACATTGTACAGTCATCAGCGAAGCTCCTCCCCTTTATGAAGGAGGTAAAGCAGCTGTTTGGGCCTCAGACAATACCATGAGGCACACCTGTGGAGATGTTCTGGAGCAGAGATGACTGACCTCCAACTACTACAACCACCTTATTCCATACCAGAGAAGAAAATGCTGGAAAATCTTTGAAGATCTGGCAGCATCTGTGAGCAGAGAAAATTGCTGACGTTTCGAGTCTAACTGAGCCTTTGTCAAAGCTTTGACAAATGGTCAGTTGGACTCGAAACGTCAGCTCTTTTTTCTCCTTACAGATGCTGTCAGACATGCTGAGATTTTCCAGCATTTTCTCTTTGATTTCAGATTCTGGCTTCTGCAGTAATTTGCTTTTATTCCTCCATATCAGGTATGACTCCAACCTCGGGAGAGTTTGTTCCCCAATAGCCATTGATTCCAATTTCACGAGGGCACCGTGATGCCACACTCTGTTGAGGGCAGCCTTGATGTCAAGGGCTGTCACTCTCACCTTCCCTCTAGAATTCAGCTGTTTTGTCCATGTTTAAAACAAGGCTGTAATGAGGTCAGGAACTGCGTGGCACTGTCGGAAGGTAAACTGGGCATCATTGAGCAGGCTTGTCATAGAATAGAATCGTAGAATCCCGACAGTGTGGAAGCAAGCCATTCTGCCCATCGAGTCCACTCTGACCCTCTGAAGAACAACTCGCCCACACCCACTCCATCTTTATCCAGCATTTCCCATGGCATAGAGTGGCATGGTGGCTCTGTGGTTAGCACTGCTGCCTCACAGCACCAGGGACCCGGATTCGATTCCAGCCTCGGGTGACTGGCTGTGGAGTTTGCACATTCTCCCAGTGTCTGCATGGAATTCCTCCGGGTGCTCAGGTTTCCTCCCACAAACCAAAGATGTGCAGGCTCGGTGAGTTGGCCATGCTAAGTATTGTTCAGGGATATGTAGGTTAGGTGCATTAGGCAGGCGTAAATGTAGAGTAATAGGACAGGAGAATTGGTCTGGGTGGGTTACTCTTCGGATGGTCATGTTGGGCCAAAGGTCCTGTTTCCGCACTGTAGGGATTCTATGATTTACATGAACCCACCTAGCCTGCACATCCCTGGATGCTATGTGCAATTTAGCGCAGAAAGTCCAGTGAACCTGAACATCGTTCATCTGTGGGAGGCCCACACCGACACAGGGGGAACATGCTAACTCCACACAGACAGTCATCCAAGGCTGGAATCAAATCTGGGTCCCTGGTACTATGAGGCCACTTGGATAACCACTGAGCCACTGTGCCACCCATGGTCGTCACTGAGCAAGTGCTGCTTGACGTTTGTTGAGGGCAGGACGGTAAGTGTTCTCAATATGGATATTAGCAAGTCCAGGGTCAGGATCCTTCACGGCAAACTGATACAAAAGCTGAAGTCATATGGAGTCCATAAGCTAGTAAGGTGATGATCAGTAGTGTTTTGGAGAAGGTGGGTATTCTGGTTAATAATTTTGTGGATGATGCAAAGATTTGAGGAGTTGCAGATAGTGAGGACAACACAGCAGGGCATAAATGATTTGAAACTGAAGTAGAGAAATGGTAGATGGGATTTAATCTGGAAAAAATGTGAGATAATGTCGTTTGGAAGGTTCAAGGTGGGAGGGAAGTCCACAGTAAATGACAAAAAAAAACATAATAGCATTTACAGAGGGATTAAGGTGTACAGGCCCACCCTTCCTTGAAAGAGGCAACAGAATACTATATGTTAGTCCAGTATAGCAGACTTGCCTTCAAAGACTGGGGCTTAAAATTTTAAACATTGACAAGTTATGTTGCAGCTGTATAGAACTTTATTTTGGCCACATGTTCTCGTTAGCACATTACCAAAAGAATTAATGATAGAGTTATACAGAAAGGAAAGAGACACTTCAGTCCAACTCGCCCATGGCAACCAAACGTCTGAAACTATCGTAATCCCACTTACCTGCATTTGACCCATATCCCTATTAACCTTTCCTATTTAAGTATCTGTTCAAATGTCTTTTAATTGGTTTAACAGTAGCTGCATCTATCACTTCCTCTGGCAGTTCTTTCTACATACGGCCCACCCTTTGTGTGAAAGATTTGCCCTTGAGATCCCTTTTAAAGTTTTCTCTTCTAACCTGAAAAATCTGCCCTCTAGTTTTGAATTCCTGTGCCTCCAGGTAAATACCTTTGCTGTTCACCTTATCTATACCTTATCTATACCTTTGCTGTTCACCTTATCTATACCTTTGCTGTTCACCTTATCTATACCTTATCTATACCTTTGCTGTTCACCTTATCTATGCCCTTCATGATTAAAAAAATACCTCGATAAGATCACCCTCAATCTCCTTCACTTCAGTGAGAAAAGACCCAGCCTACCTTTGGAGACAGAAAAGGTTTCCCAGGATGTTGCCTGGTTTGGAGGGTATTAGCTGTGAGGAGAAAGTGAGGACTGCAGATGCTGGAGATCAGAGCTGAAAATGTGTTACTGGAAAAGCGCAGCAGGTCAGGCAGCATCCAAGGAACAGGAGAATCGACATTTCGGGCATGAGCCCTTCTTCAGGAATGAGGAAAGTGTGTCCAGCTGTGAGGAGAGTTGAGACAAACATTAACCTCAGAAAGAAATATCAATAACTAGGGTCATAGATTCCAGGGTAATGTTTAATGGAGATGTGAGAGACAAGGTTTTTCATGGAGGGTGGTAAATGCTTGGATTACACTGCCAGAGGTGGTGGTGGTGGAGGCAGATATAATAGCGATGTATTAAAGTAATCTTGACAGATATAGGAATAAACAGGGAACAGAGGCATGTGGACAGCACAGAGGCAAAAGCTATTTATTTGAGTACAGCATTATGTGTCAACACAGGTTTGGTGGGCCAAAATGCCTGTTTGTTTCTTTGTTCTCATATGGTGCACATTTTACATGTGAATATTCAGCAAAGCCCGAATGTCATTCAGATCTTGCTGCACGTTGGCACTAACTGCATTTCTGACCATATGATGGAGGGAATGAAATTGATAACGCAGCTGAGAATATTTGATATGGGGACTCCACACCAAGTAACCCTGTGGGTGATCTCACTCTGTAAGCACTGGGCACCATGAAACAAATCATGCACTGTTTATCTGAAAGCTTAAATATGGAGGTCCTGCATCAGGAAACTATTTAAATTACTGATTGTGCATCTCAGTTTAAATCCTAGATTCTGTGCTAAGGCACCAGTTTGAAATTTGATGATTGTATAAACCTTGGTGATAGTGGAATTCACCAGTGAATCCTCCCACTGAAGGAAGACCCAAGTGATTGTCCAGAGAGAGAAATATGGACCATCAGATCTTGCAGACAACATTGTCAGTCTATTCCGGAAATTTACTGATACACTTTATTCCAGGGTTTTATCATCAATAAGAAGGTGGATTGTTCACTCAGAGATGAGTTTCTAGTTTCAACGAATAACCTCCTCACACCATTTCATCAAGTCAAGAAATGTTTCCAAATCATTAATGGTCAATATACGAAGGCTGCCAAAAATTGTGATAAAATTAACATTTCATCCATGGCAGTCACATTTACGTATTCTGATTCACTTAACTCAATATATTTTCTCACAAATAAATTTAAAGGTCCATCAGAGTGCAGGAATTCAAATAAATACTGCTTCCAATAAACATTTCCATCAAGAGTCTGGAGCAAACTACAGTCGGTCTGAAAGAAGCAGCTAATGGAGAGGAAGCTGGGGGGAAATCAGCAGCACAGGGATCAGCTGCTGCTGGGGAGAAAAACATTTCTGTTGATCTTTCCAGCAAACCAACATGATTCTGATTTTGAGAAGGCAATTTACTCCAGTTGCAGTGATAATAAGGTGTAAAAGTTGGTTCCAAATGGCCTTCTGCTTCAATCCAATGTCTTGTTCTCATCAAAAAGGGAAAGGAGCACGTACATCATAGTGATAACAACAATTGGTTGAAGAAAAATATGTTATGATTATGATAGGATTCCATTGGATTAGAAAACCTCAAAATTCTGTCCAACCTTTCCAATTGATTAGAGTCAATTGATTTACTCGGCTTTTATCCAGACTGGAAGGTTTGAGTCACAAGGAGAGGTTGGATAGGCTGGATCTTTTTTCACTGGAGTGTAGGAGAGTGAAGAGCGACCTTATAAAGATCTATAAAATCATGAGAGGCAAATATAAGATATATAACTGACAACTTTTCTTCAAGGAAGGGATATTTAAAACTCGAGGGCAGTGGTTAAAGGTGAGAGGGCAGCGTTATAAAAGCATGCAGGAGGACAACTTTTTTCACTCAGGAGTGGTGAGTGTTTGGAATGGACTGCCAGAGGTAGTGGGAAAAGTGAGTACAAGTTCTTCATTGGAGAAACATTTGGCCAGGTATATGGGATAGATATGGAAGGATATGGACCCAAACAAGCAAATGGGCTTAGTATAATGTGTAAAAATTGACCACGGTGGATCAAATGCTGTTGACCTCTATAACTCTATGACTCTATCAGCCTAATGAACTTCTTATGTATTTCTTTCAATGCCAACATTGTATTCTTTAGATTTGGAGACCAAACTGTTGACAAATATATGAAGTGTGATCCAACTGGTGCCTCATACAGTTTGATCAAAATCCCCCTATTTTTATACTGCATCTCCATTGAAATAAATTCCAAAAAGCCATTTACATTAAGGTCACCTAATTCGTCTGTGCGGCAGATTCCTGAAGTTTTCCCCTTTCAAATAAAATCAGTTCTTCTGTTCTTCCTGACATGAGATTTATTCTTACTTTTCTAATACAAGCTTCCACTTGTTTTTACAAACCCACATAACCTTCAGGTGGCACAGTGGCTCAGTGGTTAGCACTGCTGCCTCACTGCGCCAGGGATCCGGGTTTGATTCCAGCCTCGGGTGATTGCCTGTGTCAAGTGTACACATTTTCCCCATGTCTGCATGGGTTTCCTTCGGGTCGTCCAGTTTCCTCCCACAGTCGAAAGATATGCAGGTTAGGTGAATTGGCCATAGTGTTCAGAGATATTAGGTTTGGTGATTAGGGGTAAATGTAGAGTAATCGGGTCGGGGAATGGGTCTAGGAGGGTTGCTGGGCCAAAGGGCCTATTTCCGCACTGTAAGGATTTTATGAAAATAAAAACAAATTGATCAAAAGTGAAAGAAATCGTGACACAGCAAGGAAATGATAAGGATTGGTGTGATTTCCACAAAAAAAGACTGTTAAGTAAATGATGATCCAGTGCAGTATCAAATCAGGTGAACCAGCGAGAAGATCTGCAATTGCCATGGCTACCAGGTGGTGAGTGATAAGTTGAGAATCCACAATTTCCATGAGATAAGCACACAATCACTAACAAGTTAACTGTAAGTAGAGGAAAATGAAGATAATTGGAGAAATGAAAAACATCAGACTGACAGAGGTCTGGCAGGAATCGCTATTTCTGGCCTAGATCAGAGGAAAGATTATGTAATTCATATTTAAGCGATTCTGTATCTAAACCTCCAAGCCAGGAGCTTCCCGAATCAAAGTTACAAAGTTCAATGAAACAACTCCCCCATTTAACACTGGACTTAAAATTGACCCCATGAATTCTGTTTCATTCTTGTTTTCATCAGTATGCAATCTTCTTTTTGTTTTAATCCTTGAATAAGGTTTAGTCACACTTCTAGGGAGTTCCTCCCAGACTGTGATGCGCAATATCATGCTGCAACTATACAAAACACTGGTGCGGCCACACTTGGAATATTGTGTACAGTTCTGGTCGCCCCATTACAAAAAGGATGTGGAAGCATTGGAAAAGATGCAGAGGAGATTTACCAGGATGTTGCCTGGTCTGGAGGGAAGGTCTTATGAGGAAAGGCTGAGAGACTTGGGTCTTTTCTCGTTGGAAAGAAGAAGGCTAAGGGGGGGTGGGGGGTGGGGGATTTGATAGAGACCTACAAGATGATCAGAGGTAGACAGAAAGACTTTTTCCTAGGATGCTGACGTCAGCTTGTAGGAGAGGGCATAACTACAAATTGAGGGGTGATAGATTTGAGACTGATGTCAGAGGGATATTTTTTACACAGAGTGGTAAGGGCGTGGAATGCCCTACCTGCTAAGGTAGTCAACTCAGCCACATTAGGGAGATATAACTAATCCTTAGATAAGCTCATGGACGATTTTGGGATAGTGTAGGGGGACGAGCTGAGATAAGTCCATAGGGGTCGGCGCAACATCGAGGACCGAAGGGCCTGTTCTGTGCTGTATTGTTCTATATTCTATGTAACTGTATTAGATAATTCAATTACATTGTGTCTAGATTTATTTTTCCCGATTACCTTTTAAGAATCTGACATCTCATTGTCTGAACCATTGACACGTCCCCTTTCTTAAACCATCATAAAAAATCATGAACTTGAATTTCCCTCTCAAATACCCATTGAAAATTCACAATATGGAGAAAGTGAGGACTGCAGATCCTGGAGACCAGAGCCGAAAAATGTGTTGCTGGGAAAGTGCAGCAGGTTAGGCAGCATCCAAGGAGCAGGAGAATCGACGTTCTGGGCATAAGCCCTTCTTCAGGAATGAGGAAGGTATGCCAAGCAGGCCAAGATAAAAGATAAGGAGGAGGGCCTTGGGGTGGGGCATTGGGACTGCGATTGGTGGAAGGAGGTTAAGGTGATGGTGATAGACTGGAGAGGGGGTGGGGGCAGAGAAGTCGGGAAAAAAGATTGTAAGTCAAGAAGGTGGTGCTGAGTCTGAGGGTTGGGACTGAGATAAGGTGGGGGGAGGGGAAATGAGGAAGCTGGAGAAATCTGCATTCATCCCTTGTGGTTGGAGGGTTCCTAGGCGGAAGATGAGGCGCTCTTCATCCAGGCGTCGTGTTGCCATGGTCTGGCGATGGAGGAGGCCAAGGACCTGCATGTCTTTGGTGGAGTGGGAGGGGGTGTTAGAGTGTTCGGCCATGGGGCAGTTGGGTTGGTTGTTGCGGGTGTCCCAGAAGTGTACTCTGAAATGTTCCGCAAGTAGGCGGCCTGTCTCCCCAACGTAGAGGAGGCCACATAGCATGCAGCGGATGCAGTAAATTATCTCTGTGGAGGTGCTGGTGAATTTGTGACGGATATGGAAGGATCCCTTGGGGCCTTGGAGGGAAGTGATGGGGGAGGTGTGGGCGCAAGTTTTGCATTTCTTGCGGTTGCAGGGGAAGGTGCCGGGAGTGGAGGTTGGGTTGGTGGGGGTGTGTGGATCTGATGAGGGAGTCGCGGCGGGAGTTGCTTTCTGGAATGCTGATAGGGGAGGTGAGGGAAATATATCCTTGGTGGTGAGGTCTGTTTGAGAGAGGTGGAATTGTTTAAGGAATCCTTCATCATTTCTGCCACATCCAGACAGACCCTACCACCAGGGATATATTTCCCTCCACTCCCCTATCAGCATTCCAGAAAGACCACTCCCTCTGCAACTCCCTCGATAGGTCCACACATTCCCACCAAACTTCCCCTGCAACCGCAAGAATTGCAAAACTTGTGCCCACACCTCCCCTCATTTCCCTCCAAGGCCCCAAGGGATCCTTTTATATCCGTCACAAGTTCACCTGCACCTCCACACACATCATTTGCTGCATCCACTGCACCCGATGTGGCCACCTCTACATTGGGGAGACAGGCCGCCTACTTGCGAAACATTTCAGAGAACATCTCTGGGACACCCGCACCATCTAACCCAACTGCCCCGTGGCAGAATACTTTAACTCCCCCTCCCACTCCGCCAAGGACCGCCCTTCTCCGGTCTATCACCCTCACCTTAACCTCCTTCCCCCGATCGCAATCCCAACGCCCCACCCCAAGGCCCTCCTCCTTACTTTTTATCTTAGCCTGTTGGCATACCTTCCTCATTCCTGAAGAACGGCTTATGCCCGAAACGTCGATTCTCCTGTTCCTTGGATGCTGCCTGACATGCTGCGCTTTTCCAGCAACACATTTTTCAGCTCAAAATTCACAATATACCTGCTTGCAGTCCAACAGGAAAATCCTATTATATGTTTCAGGAAAACAGCTCTGGTTTCTCCAGTCTCAAAAGAATAACTGATACCTTTCATCCCTCCAACCGATTTAGAACATTTCCTTTGCATACTTCCAGGTCCTTGATGTTAACTCAGTGCAGACATGAATTTGACCAACAAGTTTCAAATGACCTTTTTATTCTGATGATTTTCTTGTTCCTTTCAGAACTTGATTAAACTCGACATCATCCTACTGCTGATGTTCGCTAATGGTTGCATGATGTTCAGCAGCATTCGTGACACCTCAGATATTGAAACAGTTATGTCCAAATGCAACAAAACCTGGACAATATCCAGGTGTGGGCTGACAATTGGCAAGTGACATCCATGCCATCCAACTGCCAGAAAATGACCATCTCCAACAAAAGACAATCTAACTATTATAACATCACTGAACCTCCCAATCTCAAAATCCAGGGGTTAGGGCAAGACCTTTGAAGCTCTCTGCAGTTGTGGCATTGCTCCTGACACAGTAAACTTTGCCAGATTATGCCAAAATGTTCTTTCGACTGATCACCCACAACCATGAGCTGGTAAAGGAATCCATTCCTGCACCCAGCAGTGAACCAATGCATCCTT
Source organism: Chiloscyllium plagiosum (assembly GCF_004010195.1). Classification (NCBI taxonomy): domain Eukaryota; kingdom Metazoa; phylum Chordata; class Chondrichthyes; order Orectolobiformes; family Hemiscylliidae; genus Chiloscyllium; species Chiloscyllium plagiosum. The sequence continues at coordinate 71,493,011 of NC_057726.1, read as the reverse complement.
TCCGGCTTGGGAGATACGTGATGATCAAATCGTTTGAAAAGAACTCTCTCTGTCCTACATGGAAAAGCCTGTTCCTGGTCCTGCTGGTTGTCTGCACGGCAGTGAAAGTTGAGGGGAGACCCAAATGGACACATGGAACACAATGTAAAAGAGCCTCAATCCCAAAGGAACCTCAGAAGACCTCGCTGAAGATGCCTGCCCAACATTCGGCCATAGACGGAGCAGAATAATCACTGTACCCTTTGCCAGGCTCCTCCTCATCTTACTGACTTCAATGGTGCATGATTTGGGCATAACGAATAGTCTGATAACCTCAAACGATCGGGAATTGCATTTTAATACTTTTCTTTACTCAATTTACACTTATGCACAGAAGGTTAGCCACTCCAGCTACTGGATATGTGTCTGTATCCCCATCCACTCTAAGGGAGGAATCCCACTGACGCCTATTCCATTTAATGAGTCTGACACCACTGAATAGTGGTTGGATCAAGGTTGATCCTCTTCAGTGATGACCATCTGGCTCCCTCGGTTTGTGAGATGGGCTGACATCCCGGAGATGCACGGGGATAACACCCACTCCGCTGGAACTCGGCAGAATATACAATCGGCACATTCTCAGGTTGGTTCCAGCCTTGATACAATCTCTCATATACACCCGCGTTCTTGTTCCTTACTAATACCATGGGCAAGGGTGCACCCAAGGGAACTATCTGCATGAAAAGCAACCATTTGTCAAGATGGAATGCTGGCTTTAGTTCGTGCCTGCACTCCCTACTCCTTACCTCACCCGCGTTTCGGCCCAAATCGGAGGGGAGCATACTGAACTTTAAGGTTCTCAACAAGACCGCCAAAAAATGGAATTCGATTCCTTACAGTGTGGAAACCGGCCCTGCAGCCCAACTCGTCCACACCAACCCCCGAAAGAGTAACCCACCCAAACCCATTTCCCACATTTATCCCCGACGAATGCACCTAACTCTATGGACAATTTAGCATGGCCAATTCACCTAACGTGTATATCTGTGGGAGAAAATCAGAGCCCCGACGGAAATCCATGGAGACACGGGGAGAATATGCAAACTCCACACAGACAGTCACCCAAGGCTGGAATCGAACCCGGGTCTCTGGTGCTGTGAGGCAGCAGTGCTAACCACTGAGCCACTGTGCCGCCCAAAAGTAAAAGTGCCACTTTTACAGCGTATTGGACTGGAATCCAGACCACCCATCTGCGGGCACAACATGGCACTTATTTCATCTGTGGCCACAAAGCCTCCCCCTGGCTGCCTGCCTCCTGGACTGGGAGCTACTCTCCCAGTCCAGGAGGTCCCCTTTGTTTACCATTCCCATTCTACATATTTTGTGATATCGCGTGCTCACAGCAGGGGTTCAATTTCCACTTTTCAGCAAATTTGGAGCCATTTTCTCTCCTCCTTACGGCACCATCCGACTGGAGGTAGAGGTTAGGTAAATAGTCATGACCCTGGAGGAGATAGCGAATGTCAGGGCTTCAGCCCTGGGTCAACTTGGTGCAGAGATGGTTGCACACCTTGCTCTGCAGAACAGGATTACTCTAGACCACCTATTGGCCAATAAAGGTGGCACCTCTGCCCTTATCAGCACTGACTGTTGTACCTATATCCCTGACTCCAGTAAGAAAATTACACACATCGCTGAACACATTTGCAAGGCAGCATCCTCCCTGCGTGACCCTGGTCCGTGGTGGAACCGTTGGAGCTGGATGTGCAGATAGTTTGGGTCTTCGGCTAGGGCCCTCCTCGAGGGTCTTATTGTTGTTTTTGTTCTTCTTGTGATTATTATCATTTTCGTGAAGCAATGTTGTGCTCATTTTGGCTCGCCACTGCTGCCTAATGTCCCAGTCTCTTCCCAACTTCCCAAGATTTGCATCCCGATATTCCTCTGCCTAAGATAGGATTCCCTGGCTCAGATGGCATGGAACCTGATGCTCCTGAGTCTGAGGGCTAGCGTCGGACTCCGAACATACACCGCCTGACAACCCCCCCCCCCCCCCCCCCCCCCACACCACCCCGCCAACTCAAGCGACTTTGCACCTTTTGCCAAAGCCCCGTATCTGCTCTAATGATTTCATGAAAAGGAAAAGGGAGGAATTGTGGAAGCCACTTTGCCACATATCCGTTGTTTGTCCTGAAGAAACCAGTTTAGGTGGGATGGAGCTGAGCTTCCACTGAGTTTTCTGCTACTGCTTGGCCTTGCAGCTGTGCCTGCATAGCGATAAATAAATTTTTCTCTCTGTATGAGGCCATTGTCTAACCACATTACTAACAATTGCTTCTCAGCTACTAACCTTTGCAAAACAAGATGCTACATGACCAGGGCTAAAGTTATGAAAGTTGCCCTCTGCCTGCCTATTATCCTATAGTTAACAGTCAGCTAATTGTAAGACTATGAGGACCCCCGGAAGTCTGTAACCCGTTGGAGTGATTCGGGATCATTCATTCGTATTAAGCTCTCTCTCTCTCTTTCTCCGAGATATATATCATGAAACAAACATGTCATTACTCAATGTCTGCATACGAGATTTATTCAAAAGGTTTTCTCCAACGGTTAGCATTGACAAGAAACTCATGGACGAATCATGTAAATTTTGTGACAAGGATGGACCACTCAAAGGTTAGGAATCCTGCATCGAATAGCATCTTTCCAGAATCCCTAACGCTTGTCATTATCTTTAAGGCACTAATCCGGAGTGTGAAGGAATACTTTCCAATTCTCTGCTTGACTGCATTTCCAACTGGCAAAAAGCATGACACCTTGCAGGACAAAATAACATTCTTGTTTGATATGTCATAAAAAAAACAGTTTACTCCCTCCACCACTGACACTCAGTATCAGCAGTGTATACCATCTAGGAGATGCACTGCAGCTCAACAAGGCTCCTTCGATAGTGCTTTCTACACCCATGACCTCAACCATCCAGAAGGAAAAGAGCAGAAGACATCTGGGAATACCATCCTCTGCAAACTCCTGTCCAAGCCACTGACCATCCTGGCTTAAAATTATATCGCTAATCCTTTCGAGTCACTGGGTCTACATTCAGGATGACCTCCGCAATTGTATTACGAATCTACTTGCTGCACATGGACTGCAACAATTCAAAATTTCTCCAAAAAATAGGATCAGAAATAACAGCAGGATTATTGAATCCTTTGAGGCTGATCCGCAATTCAGTATAATTATTGCTGAGCATTTAATTCAGTACCCAATTCCTGCTTACTCCCCACAGCTTTTCATTGCTATAAACGTAACAACTATATGCAACTTCTTCAAAACATTCAATATTTCTGTCTCAACTGCTTTGTGGCAGAGAATTCCACAGGCTCACGACTCTCGAGCTGAAGAAATCACTACTCCTCTCAGACCTAAACAGCTTATCCCATTCCGTAGATTGTGACCCCATAGTTCGGAACCCCCGATCATTAGGAAAATTCTTCTTGCATTTATCCTGCCTAGTCTTTTTGAAATCACATAGGTTTTGATTAGCCCCCTTCCTTCTTCTAAATGTTGGTCAATATTGTCCAAATTGACCCAATCTCTGTTCATCCATCTGTCCTGCCATCACAGGAATCAGTCTGGCAAAGCTTTGTTGCACTCCCTACATTGTCAGAGCATCTTTCGTTAGATAAGGAAACCAAACCTATCGACTTGGAGGCAGGACAGTTAGTTCCCTGATTTAAATCATTAATATATATTGTGAATAGCTGGGGTGTGAGCACTGAACGTTGCAGTACCCCACTACATACTAGCTACCAGATGGGGGTAAAAAAGAGATATGTTTATTTCTACTCTTTGTTTCCTGTCTGCCAATCAGTTCTCTATGGATTCCCATACGTTACCCTCAATCCCATTCACTTTAATTTACATAGTATTCTCTTATGTCTGAAGTTATCAAAAGCCGTTTCTAAGTCCAAATAAATGCTGGTTCCCCTTTATTAACTCTACCACATATATCCTTGAAAATTACAATAGATGTGTCAAACATGATTTCCTATTTGTAAATCCATGCTGACCATGTCTGATACGAAAGTCGGAGGAGTTGTTGACAGTGAGGAAGGATGTGGCAGGTTACAGCAGGATATAGAGAAGCTGCAGAGCTGGGCAGAAAGGTGGCAAATGGAATTCAATGTAGCTAAATGTGAGGTGATTCACTTTGGGAAGAATAACAAAAAGATGGGGTACTGGGCTAATGGTCGGATACTTGGTAGTGTGGATGAGCAGAGGGATCTTGGTGTCCATGTACACAGATCTCTGAAAGTTGCCACCCAGGTAAATAGTGCGGTGAGGAAGGCATATGGCGTACTGGCTTTTATTGGTAGAGGAATTGAGTTCCGGAGCCCTGAGGTCATGATGCAGTTGTATAAGACTCTGGTGCGGCCGCATCTGGAATATTGTGTGCAGTTTTGGTCGCCATACTATAGGAAGGAGGTGGAGGCACTGGAACGGGTGCAGAGGAAGTTTACCAGGATGTTGCCTGGTATGGAAGGAAGATCGTATGAAGAAAGACTGAGACACTTGGGGCTGTTCTCATTAGAGAAAAGAAGGTTTAGGGATGACTTGAT
>NC_057726.1:71482469-71486756 GCF_004010195.1 Chiloscyllium plagiosum | reverse complement strand
GGGCGGAGAGGTTGGGAAGAAGATTGCAGGTTAGGAAGGCGGTGCTGAATTTGAATTCAGCACCGCCTTCCTAACCTGCAATCTTCTTCCCGACCTCTCCTCCCCCACCCCAGTCTGACCTATCACCCTCACCTTGACCTTTTTCCACCTATCACATTTCCGACGCCCCTCCCCCAAGTCCCTCCTCCCTATCTTTTATCTTAGCCTGCTGGACCAACTTTCCTCATTCCTGAAGAAGGGCTAATGCCCGAAACGTCGATTCTCCTGTTCCCTAGATGCTGCCTGACCTGCTGCGCTTTTCCAGCAACACATTTCCATCTCTGTTTTGAAGTGCCACTAGGAATGGTCAATAAATGCTGACACAGCCAATGATTCGGACATCCTCATGAATGAATGATAAAATTCCCATGAATACGTCTTGAAGTTTCTTTGCAGACTTCTCATAATTTGGAAAACTGGATTCTGATGCCAGTTGATTCTAAAGATGTAAGAATTTTCTTCACAGTGAGCGTGAATTATCCAGAATTATTGTTTTATTATTGTATTTTATCAGAACTTTATTTCCTTTTGAATTCTCTTCTCTATAATTACATAACACAGGATTGATTACACTGCCAGAACTAAGATTTCTAAGATTCCTGAAGAAGGACATATGCCAGAATCGTCGGTTCTCCTGCTCCACGGATGCTGTCTGACCTGCTGTGCTTTTCCAGAGCTACACTTTGAACTGATCTCCAGCATCCGCAATCCTCACTTTCTCCTGAACTAAGCTTTCATCAATTTAGGTTTATACACATTGTTTAGCAATGCGTTTCTTCATCATTCAACCAGAAATACACACACTTTACACACCTGCGCATTACATTCTCTGCCACATATACCAACGTCGACTGTATCATCTTCAATCATAACACCATTGCCATGAAAGATCACAATAATTCCAAAATGTGCATCATGCAGTCTTACATCTCGATCAGTAGTATATGGAAAATTCAGGAGTCATAATTCCAAACCCAGTGAAACTCCTTCCACAAAATCTTTCCACACGAACAACTATGTATTTGCCTTTGCACTCTCTAGTCTGTCATTTATAGAGTCATAGAGATGTACAGCACGAAAACAGACCTTTTGGTCCAACTTGACCATGCCGGCCAGATGTCCGAAATTATTCTAGTCCCATTTGCAAGCACTTGACCCGTACCCCTCTAAACCCTTCCTGTTCATCTACCAATCCTCCACCAATTCCTCCGTCAGCACATTCCATACATGCCCCACCCTCTACATAAAAAAGGTTGCCCCTCAGATCCCTTTCAAGTCTTTCCTTCCTCACCTTAAACCTATGACCTCTAATTGTGGATTCTGCTTTCCTGAGAGAAAAACCTTGGCTAAACGTCTATGGGGTCATCCCTCTACCTCTGACTGTCTAGAAAAATAGCCTCATCCAATTCAACCTCTCCTTACTGCTCAATCCTTCCAAACACTGGCAACATCCTTGTAAGTCTTTCCTAAACCATTTCAAGTTTTACAAAATCCTTCAAACTGCAGGCAGACTGGAACTAAATGCAGTATTCTTAAAGCGGCCTTATCAATGTCCTGTACAGCCTAGCATGACCTCTCAACTCCAATTCTTAACGCTCTGACCAATAAAGGAAAGCATATCGAACGCCTTCTTCACTATCCTATCGATCTACAACTCCACCTTCAAGGAAATATGAACCTGTACTCCAAGGTCTCATTGTTCAGCAACACTCCCACAGGACCTTACCATTAAGTGTATAAGTGCTGCCCTGATTTGCCTTTCAAAGTGCAGTCCCTCATATTTATTTAAACTAAACTCCATCTGCCACTCCTTCGTCCCTTGGCCCATCTGATCAAGATGCCATTGTACCCTGAGGTAATCGTTTGGGTGCCCAGTGCACCACCAATTTGGGCATCATCTGCAGTCTTACTAACCATAACTCTTATGTTCACATCCAAATTATTGATATAAATGACAAAAGAACAGTGGGCCCAGCTCTGATTCTTGAGGTACGTTGCTGGTCACAAGTCTCCAGTCTGAAAAGCAACCCTCCACTATTGTAAACAAAAGGTGTAAATAGAAACAAACAAAACCCCCAATACCATCTCCATCAGACACTCCAGAATGGGACAGCACCTGGTGAAACACAGAGCAAAGCCCACATTGCTTTATCAAAACAGAAGATGAAACTGCCATGATTTTATTAAACAAAAGTAAAGGCTCAATTAGTCTGGGGAGAAACAAAAACAGATGACCAAACCAAATGCCTCGACCTTGACTCTGTCCCCACCAACCTCCCTTGGGCAGTGACCATGAGGAGCCAAAATAAACATAAACTCAAAGAAAATCAAAGAAGACAATTCAGTAAACAAACAAATAATCAACCAAGTAAATAAAACTGCTCCATTGCCATCAAACACACATGGATCAGGGACAATGGTTTAAAATCCAGAGAAATTTCCCCTGTGCATTGAAACGAAAAATAAAAATCACATCACACTGAACCCCATCAAGTATATCTGAGACAGGGACAGAATGAGGCTTCAATAGAAGCCCCCTTGGCTCTTCCAAGAGTCCAAAATCAGAACAAAGGGAAAATAAGTCAGCCCTCTTACCAAACCGAAAACAATCGAATCGCAGGTCGACAGGATAGTGAAAAAGATTTTAGGTATGCTTGCTTTCATTGGTGCAGGAGGGAGAGTTTCAGATACATGGATAATGGGGGCTCATTATGGGGGAGGTGGGACCCATTCAAACAGGATCGTCTACACCTGAACCAGTAGGGTACCAATATCCTGGGTGGGGGAGGTGGATGGGATTTGTTAATTCTCATCAGTATGGTTACATTTAGCAGGGGGATGGAACCTAAATTGTAGTCCCAGTGTCCAGGAGATTGAGAGTAGTGAGGTCAGAAATATGGTTTCAAGTTCGCAAGACCTTGAAACCATATTTCTGGCAAGCAAGAACGTGGTTCGAAGTGTGTCTACTTCAATGCCAGCAGCATGTGAAATTGCAGTGTGGGTTGGTACCTGGGACTTCGATGTTTTAGCCATTTCAAACACATGGATGGAGCAGGGACAGGAATGGTTTTGCAGGTTCCAGGATTTGTTGTTTTGAACAGAGAAGATGGTAAAAGATGGGGAGGTGTGGCATTGTTAGTCAAGGACTGTATTAAGGTGGCAGAAAGGACGTTTGAGGACTCATCTACTGAGGTAATATGGGCTGAGGTTAGGAACAAGAAAGGGGAGGTGACTCTGTTGGGCTTTTTCTACAGGCCTCCTAATAGTTCCATAGATGTAGAGGAAAGTATTGCAAAGATAATTCTGGATAGGAGAAAGTGTAACAGGGTAGTTAGAACACAGAACGTAGAACATAGAACAGTACAGCACAGAACAGGCCCTTCAGCCCACGATGTTGTGCCGACCGCTGATCGTCATGTATGCAACCTCAAAGGTCTGTGACCATAAGACCATAAGACCATAAGACATAGGAGTGGAAGTAAGGCCATTTGGCCCATCGAGTCCATTCCGCCATTCAATCATGGCTGATGCGCATTTCAGCTCCACTTACCAGCGTTCTCCCCGTAGCCCTTAATTCCTCTAGACAACAAGAATCTATCAATCTCGGCCTTGAAGACATTTAGCGTCCCGGCTTCCACTGCACTCCGTGGCAATGAATTCCACAGGCCCACCACTCTCTGGCTGAAGAAATATCTCCGCATTTCTGTTCTGAAATGACCCCCTCTAATTCTAAGGCTGTGTCCACGGGTCCTAGTCACCTCGTTTAACTGAAACAATTTCCTAGCATCCACCTTTTCCAAGCCATGTATTATTTTGTACGTCTCTATTAAGTCTCCCCTTAATCTTCTAAACTCCAACGAATACAATCCCAGTATCCTCAGCCGTTCCTCATATGTTAGACCTGTCATTCCAGGGATCATCCGTGTAAATCTCCGCTGGACACGTTCCAGTGCCAGTATGTCCTTCCTGAGGTATGGGGACCAAAACTGGACACAGTACTCCAAATGGGGCCTAACCAGAGCTTTATAAAGTCTTAGTAGTACATCTCTGCTGTTATATTCCAACCCTCTTGAGATAAGAGACAACATTGCATTCGCTTTCTTAATCACGGACTCAACCTGCATGTTTACCTTTAGAGAATCCTCGACTAGCACTCCCAGATCCCTTTGTGCTTTGGCTTTATTAATGTTCTCACCATTTAGAAAGTAGTCTATGCTCTTATTCTTTTTGCCAAAGTGCAAGAACTCG
>NC_057726.1:71475758-71481803 GCF_004010195.1 Chiloscyllium plagiosum | reverse complement strand
TTACTAAATTCATGTTGACTTGTTCTAATCAGACTCTGCTCTTCCAAGAATTTAGAAACCTCATCCTTAATGATGGATTCTAGAATTTTACCAACAACCGAGGTTAAGCTGATTGGCCTATAATTTTCCATCTTTTGCCTTGATCCTTTCTTGAACAAGGGGGTTACAACGGCCATCTTCCAATCATCCGGGACCTTTCCTGACTCCAGTGACTCTTGGAAGATTTCAACCAATGCCTCTGCTATTTCCTCAGCCACCTCTCTCAGGACTCTAGGGTGTATCCCATCGGGGCCAGGAGATTTATCACTTTTAAGACTTTTTAACTTTTCTAGCACTATCTCTTTCGTAATGGCAACCCTCAACTCAGCCCCGTGACACCCTTTAATTTTTGGGATATTACTCATGTCTTCCACTGTGAAGACTGACGCAAAGTACTTGTTAAGTTCTCCTGCTATTTCCTTATTTCCCATCACTAGGCTTCCTGCATCAGTTTGAGGTGGCCCAATGTCTACTTTTGCCTGTCGTTTGTTTCTTATGTACTGGAAGAAACTTTTACTATTATTTCTAATATTACTGGCTAGCCTTCCTTCATATTTGATCCTCTCCTTTCTTATTACACTCTTTGTTATCCTCTGTTTGCTTTTGTATCCTTCCCAATCTTCTGATTTCCCACTGTTCTTAGCCATTTTATAGGATCTCTCTTTTTCTTTAATACATTTCCTGACTTCCTTTGTCAGCCAAGGTTGTCTAGTCCCTCCCCTGTTAATCTTTCTTTTCTTGGGAATGAACCTCTGTACAGTGTCCTCAATTATACCTACACACTCCTGCCATTTTTGCTCTACTGTCTTCCCGGTTAGCCTCTGCTTCCAGTCTATTTTAGTCAGTTCCTCTCTCATGCCCTCATAATTACCTTTATTCAACTGTAACACCATTACATCCGATTTTGCCTTCTCCCTTTCAAACTCCAGACTGAACTCTTACCATTTATGGTCGCTACTTCCTAAGGGTTCCCTTACTTTAAGATCTTTTATAGAGTCTGGTTCATTGCAAAGCACTAGGTCCAGAATAACCTGCTCTCTTGTCCACTCGTTGTCTTTTGTTGGCCAGCCAATTCTGTATCCAGACAGCTAAGTTCCCTATATCCCATTCCTCCATATTCATGTCCAGCAGTCTCTTAAATGTCCCCAATGACCTTGCATCCACAACTGCTGCTGGCAAAGCAATCCATGCTCTCACAACTCTCTGTGAAAAGATCCCGCCTCTGACATCCCCGCTGTACTTTCTTCCAACCAGCTTAAAACTACGATCCCTCGTTTTAAAAATTTCTGCCCTGGGAAATAGCCTCTGGGTATCGACTCTATCTATGCCTCTCATTATCTTGTATACCTCAATTAGGTCCCCTCTCCTCCTCCTTTGCTCCAATGAAAAATGTCCGAGCTCAGTCAACGTCTCTTCATAGAATAAGCCCTCCATTCCAGGCAGCATCCTGGTAAACCTCCTTTGAACCCACTCCAAAGCATCCACATCTTTCCTATAATAGGATGACCAGAACTGGACGCAGCATTCCAAGTGCGGTCTAACCAAAGTGTTAGAGAGCTGCAACAAGATCTCACGACTCTTGAACTCAATCCCCCTGTTAATGAAAGCCAAAACACCATATGCTTTCTTTACAACCCTATCCACTTGGGTGGCCATTTTAAGGGATCTATGTACCTGCACACCAAGATCCCTCTGTTCCTCCACACTGCCAAGAATCCTATCCTTAATCCTGTACCCAGCATTCAAATTTGACCTTCCAACATGCATCACCTCGCATTTATCCAGGTTGACCTCCATCTGCCACCTCTCAGCCCATCTCTGCATGCTGTCAATGTCCCACTGACGCCTACAACAGCCCTCTATACTGTCAACGACACCTCCAACCTTTGTGTCGACTGCAAACTTGCTGACCCATCCTCCAATCCCCTCATACAAGTCATTAATAAAAATTACAAACAGTGGAGACCCAAGGACAGAGCCCTGTGGGCCCTACTCACCACTGACTTCCGGGCAGAATATTTTCCTTCTACTACCACTCGTTGTCTTTTGTTGGCCAGCCAATTCTGTATCCAGACAGCTAAGTTCCCTATATCGCATTCCTCCTGACTTCTGAATGAGTTGTTATGGAGAACTTTAATGTTCCAAATATTGGCTCGACTACTTTAGATGGGTCAGTTTTTGTCCAATATGTGCAGGAGGGTGTAGTGATACAGTATTTAGACAGACAAACAAGGGGTGAGGCCACATTGGATTTTGTACTGAGTAAAGTACCTGGTCAGGTGTTAGATTTGGAGGTATGTGAGCACTTTGGTGATAGTGAACACAATTGGGTTATGTTTACCTTAGTGATGGAAAATGATAGTTATGTACCACAGGACACGAGTTATAAGTAGGTGAAAGGCAATTATGATTTGATTAGGCAAGATTTAGAATGCATAAGATTGGGAAGGAAACTTCACGGGATGGGCACAATTGAAATGTGAAGCTTATTCAAGTAACATTTACCTGTGAGACAGGGAGGAAGTGGTCAAGAGAGGGAGTCATGGTTTACTCAAGAATTCAAATCTCTTGTCAAGAGGAAGAAGAAGACTGATTTTAGGATGAGATGTGAAGGCTCAGTTTGGGCACTTGAGAGATACAGGCTAGCCAGGAACAACTTAAGAGAGAGCTAAGAAGAGCCAGGAGGGGACATGAGAAATCATTGGCAGATAGGATCAACAAAATTCCTAAAGTTTTCTATAGCTATATCAGGAATAAAAGAATAATGAGATAAGATTCACGCCAACCAAGGACAGTAGTTAGAAGTTGTGTGTGGAAGCCGAGGAGATAGGAGAAGCCCTAAATGAATACTTTTCATCGGTATTCACATTGGACTTAGGCAATGCTCTCAAGATCAAGGCTGAGATACAGGTGAATCGATGAGATGGGATTGAGGTTCACAAGGAGGTGATGTTAGCAATTTTGAAAAGTATGGAAATAGTTAAGTCCCGTGGGCTGGATGGGATTTATCCCAGCATTCTCTGGGAAGCTAGGGAGAAGATTGCAGAGTCTTTTGATTTGATCTTTATATCATCCTTGTCTACATAAATAGTGCCATCAGACTGGAGGATAGCAAGTGTTATCCCCTTGTCTACGAAGGGGATAGAGACAACCTTGGCAATTATAGAACAGTGAGCCTTATATCGGTTGTGGGAAAAGTTTTGGAAAAGTTCTAGGAGATAGGATTTATAATCATCTGGAAAGGAATAACCTGATTAAGGATAGCCAACATGGTTTTGTGAAGAGTAAGTCATGCCTCACAAGCCACATTGAGTTCTTTGAGATGGTGACCAAACAGTTGGATAAGGGTACAGCAGTTAATGTGGTGTACATGGATTTCAGGAAGGCGTTTGATAAGATTCCCCATGGTAGGCTATTGCACAAAATACGGAGGCATGGGTTGAGTGTGACTTAATGGTTTGAATCAGAAATTATTTACTGAAAAATACAGAGGGTGGTGGTTGATGGGAAGTGTTTACCTGGAGTTCAGTTACTAGTGGTGTATGTCACTTTTGTATGTCATTTTTATAAATGACCTGGATGAGTGCGTAGAAGGATCGGTTAGGAAATTTGCATATGACATTAAAGCCAGTGGAGTTGTGGATAGTGCCGAAGTATGTTGCAGGTTACAGAGGGACATAGTTAAGCTGCAGAGCTGGACTGAGAGGTGCAAATGGAGTTCAATGAGGAAAAGTTTGAGATGATTCACTTTGGAAAGAGCAACAGGAATACAGAGTTCTAGTCTAATGGTAAGATTCTTGGTAGTGTAGATGAGCAGGGAGATCTTGGTGTCCGTGTACATAGATCCTCAAGAGGATATTGCGTACAGTTCTTGTCACCACATTATCAGAAAAATGTGGAAACTTGGGAAAGGGTTCAGAGGAGATTTACGAGGATGTTGCCTGGTCTTATGAGGAAAGGCTGAGGGACTTCAGGCTGTTTTCATTAGAGAGATGAAGGCTGAGAGGTGACTTAATTGAAAATTATAAGATAATCAGAGGTTAGATAGGAGTCTTTTTCCTCGGATGGTGATGGCTAGTACGCAGGGATATAGCCTTAAATTGAGGAATGATAGATATAGGACAGATGCCAGAGGTACTTTCTTCACTCGGAGAGTAAGAGGGGGATTTAATTTGGAGAAATGCAAAGTGCTGCATTTTGGGAAAGCAAATCCGAACAGGACTTATACACTTAATGGTAAGGCCCTGGGGAATGTTGCTGAACAAAGAGACCTTGGAGTGCAATTTTAAGTTCCTCGAAAATTGAATCATACATAGGTAGGACAGTGAAGAAGGCGCTTGGTATGCTTTTCTTTATTGATCAAAGCATTGAGTGGAGGAGTGGGAGCTCATGTTGAGGCAGTGCAGGACATTGGTTTGGCTAATTTTGGAATATTGCAATCAATTGTGGTCTCCTTCCTGAGGGAAAGATGTTGTGAAACTTGAAATGATTTACAAGAATTTTGCCATGTTTGGAAGATTTGACCTAAAGGGAGAGATTGAATAGGCTGCGGCTGTTTTTCCTGGAGCGCCGGAGGCTGAGCGGTGACCTGAGAAAGGTTTATAAAATCGTGCATGGCATGGATAGGATAAATAGGTAAGGTCTTTTTCCTGGGGTGGAGGAATCTAGAACTAGAGGGCATACATTTAAGGTGAGAGGGGAAAAATATAAAACGGATCTAAGAGGCAACATTTTCACTCAGAGGGTGGTGCACGTATGGAATGTGCTGCCAGAGGAAGGGGTGGAGGTTGGTACAACTGCAGCATTTAAATGGCATCTTGATGAGTATATGAATAGGAAGGGTTTAGAGGAATATGGGCCAGGCGCTGGCAAATGGAACGAGATTAAGTTCGGACATCTGTTCAGCATGGATGAGTTAGACTGAAGGGTCTGTTTCCATGCTATACATCTCTATGACTCTAAGCGTTTAGGCTGTAAGCTGTTAGTGACCAGGTCTGAATCCTCGACTGAAGGAAAATGGTCCAGTCTCCAGGAGCACACCTCCCCAGCAGCAAACAGAATGGAAAAGTCCAGAATTCAGGAATTGAAGCTGCAAGGCACTAGCTGGATAGAAATACAGGCCAGCAGACTCCTCACAACAGCAACAACAACTGGTTCCCATTGCAAGTCCCTCCAAGCAGCCAGGCTGCAGTACCCGAGGTCTCAGGCTCCAGGCCCCAAGCAGCAGCAGTGGCTAACAACAGAAACGCCATTGTAGACCTCCATCAATCCTTTATGCTGCCTCATGAAAACAAAAATTCTAGTGACTTCTGTATGATTTGTTCTTTGCAAATATGTCCTTACGTCACTAAGTCGACAGTTGTCCATGTAACTGTGAATTGTCCAGAATTATTGTCATTGAAGACCCTCTCACTACTGACATTGAACTGATTGTTCTTGCTCATATTAACACTATATAATTAAAACATAGAATAGAATCCTTGCAGTGTGCAAACAGGTCATTCAGTCCAACTTGTCCACACTAATTCTCTGAAGAGCATCCCACAGATTCACAACCCTAGTCTATCCCTGTCACCTTGCATTTCCAATGGGTAATCCACTTAGCCTATACATCCCTGGACACTATTGGCAATTTAGCATGGTCAATCCACTTAACCTGCTCATCCGTTGACTGTGGGAGGAAACCAGAGCAGAACCACGCAACCACAGGGAGAATATGCAAACTCCACAGACAGTCATCTGAGACTGGAATTGAGCCACCATCTGTGATTTTATAGGCCTCTGTCACCAATCGGAGGAAACTGTGATTTGGTGGTTAATATTACAAGGCTATTAAGCTGGAACCCCAGGAATCCGAGGACTTGATTTAAAATCCAGTTATGCCAGATAGTGAAATTTGAATTTAATAGAGGGGGATACCTGAAATAAAAAGTCTAAGGGTAACCATTGTAACAACTGCCAATTGTAATCTGCTCTCCTGGTCTGGCCTTAATGTGACCCACAGCA
>NC_057726.1:71467145-71475626 GCF_004010195.1 Chiloscyllium plagiosum | reverse complement strand
TTGGCCTTTGTGATTGTCCGGGCCGAGTTCACCACTCTCTGCAACCGCCCCCGATCTTGAATGGTACAGTTGCCTTACCAGGTGTAGTGCACCTATAAAAAGGTATTTGGCAAAGGTATTTGCCGTCATGCCAAATTTCCTCAGCTGCCCGAGGAAGAAGAGATGTTGTTGGACCTTTGTAACCAGTATTTCCACATGAAGAGTCCAAGAAATCTTGTTGTGGATCATCACACCCAAAAGCTTCACAGTCGCCACCTGCTCCACCTCTGTGCTGTTAAAGCATAAGGGGGGCATGAATAACAACCCACCGGGAGTCAATACTGTGTTCCTTAGTTTTGCCGACATTGAGAGCTGGGTTGTTCTCAGTCCTCCATTTTCCCAGGTCTTCCATCTCCCATCTGTAGTCTGTTTCATCGCCATCTGAGATTCAACCGACTATGGTGGTATCATCAGCGAACTTGTAAATGGGATTAGTCTAGTATTTGGTGACACAGTTATGGGTATACAGTGAGTACAGGAGGGGGTTGAGTACGCATCCCTGGTGGGCTCCAGTGTTGAGTGTTAGTGAGGATGAAATATTGTCCCCAATCTGCACTGATTGGGCTTTACGTTTATGAGCTTTACATGGGGGTAGCTAATTTAACAAACTTAATCAGTGATTTTGCATTTGTTATTGTTTATTAGGAAACTTTGCTTGTGTATTTACTGCAAACAAAACAAACGGAACAAAGCACATTTTTACATACTACCTTTGAAATTGTATTGATGTACATGCTCAGTCTGCAGTTTGTGAATCCTTCCTAAAGTTGTGCTATATGTGTCAGAGGTTTACAAAATTATGAGAGGCATGGATAGGATAAATAGACAATGTATTTTCCCTGGGGTGGGGAAGTCCAGAACGAGAGGGCAGAGGTTTACCGTAAAAGTGGAAAGATGTAATAGGAACCAAGGGGCAACGTTTTCTCACAAAAGGTGGTGCGTGTATGGAAGGAGCTGCCAGAGGAAGTGGTGGAGGCTGGTACAATTACAGAATTTAAAAGGCATCTAGATGGTTATATGAATAGGAGGGTTTGGAGGGATATGTACCAAGTGCTGGGTTTAGGATATCTGGTGGCATGGGCAAGATTTTCCGAAGTGTCTGTTTTGCCGTTGTACATCTCTATGACTCTAAATGGACCTGCCTCAGCCACTTCCTCTGGCAGTCCATTCCATATACAAACCACTCTCTGTGTGAAGAAGTAACCCTCCCGGCCTTTCTTAAAGTCTTTTCCCTCACACTTTAAACCTATGCCCTATAGCTTTCAATTCCCCGCCTCTGGGAAATTGATTATTCCATCTATGCTCCTCATGATTTTATATATCTCAAAAAGGTCATCCCTCATTCTCATACATTCCAAGGAATAAAGTCCTATCTTCGGACATAGAACAATACAGCGCAGAACAGGCCCTTCAACCCTCAATGTTGCGTTGACCTGTGAACTAATCTAAGCTAATTACCTTATACAAGCTTGTCTTAACCAATATCTCCCTAAAATTCAGGCCTACAAGTCCTGGCAACATCCTCTTAAATCTTCTTCACGTTCTTTTCAGGGTTGCCAGAATTGTACACAATACTTTAATTGTGGCCTCAGCAACGAATAGTACAACTGTAACAAAGGTTCAAACTCCTATACTCAATGTTTTGACCAATGAAGGCCAGCATGCTAAATGCCTTCTTCACCACCCCGTCTACCTGTGACGCCACTTTCAAATACTATGTACTTATACTCCTAAGTCCTTCTATTCCACAACACTCCTCAGGATCTTACCATTGACTGTTTAAGTCCTATCTTAGTTTGACTTTCCAATGTGCAACATCTTACATACCTCTTTATTGAATTGCATTTGTCAATCCTTAGACCACTTCCCTATCTGATCAAGATCCGTTTGTAATGTTGATAACCTTCCTCGCTATCAATGATATTTCCTAATTTTGTATCATCTGCAAACTTACTAATCATACCTTGTACATTCACATTCAGATCATTTATGTAAATAACAAATAACAAAAGTCCAAGCACGAACCCCTGCGGAACATCAGTAGTCTCAGGACTCTAGTCAAGGAAACAACCTTAACCACCACCCTCTGCTTCCTACCGTCATGACAATTTCGAATCCAATTAGTTAGCGCTCTAGGGATACCATGCTACCTCAGCTTCTTTACTAGCCTGCCATGTGCGACCTTGTCAAAAGTCCTACTAAAGTCCATATAGACAACATCCACTGCTCTACCCTCATCTATCCTTTTGGCTACCTATTCAATAAACTTTAAAGATTTGTCAGACACGAATTCCCACACGCAAGTCCATGCTGACTATCTCTATTCATACCTTGACTACCCAAATATTGGTTAATCCATTCTCTCTGCAACCTCTCCAACGTTCCTACCACTGATGTCAGACTTCCTGGCTTATGGTTCCTTGGCTTGTCTTTGCTACCTTTCTTAAACAATGGAATAACATTTACGCAGCAGAGTGTTTTGAAACATAAATTATAAGTTATTAAAACAAAAATAGTGAAATGTAGATGCTGGAAAGCTCAAAGAAAAATAGAAGTTTCTGGAGAAATTCAATAGGCTTGGCAACATCCGTGGTGAGAAACTGAATTAATATTTCAGGTTCTATGACCCTTCCAATTCTGATGAAGGGTCACTGGACCCAAAATGTTGACTGTGCTTTCTCCAGAAATTTTTCTTTCTGTATGAGTTATCATAATGTTTAATATTAACTGTATAGTCAATACAAGCTTGAGAAGTTACAATTCTGTTCATGAATTCTATTAAATTCATTTTGTTTGAGTTATTTCTAATGTGCTGAAAGAAAACCTGTGGAGAAACAATATGTATTAATGGCATAAAAAAGGGAACAAGCGATTGATCAGAAATATCGACTGACAGAAAAATAAGGCTTAAACTTTGGCAAACATAAATACTTGAACTGTAGGTGAAATGGGAAAGCCTTAAAACACTTTAGGATCCTTGGTTTCAGAAAGATGCACTCATTTCAATTCCAGTAAGTTTTGAAGCTGTTCTAAACAAATATTGGATCTCAGTTGCAGTATTATGCCATTCTGGAAATCACAGTCAATGAAAATCTCTGTTTTGTTTGGGGGGGGGGGCGTTTGTGGAGATGCATCATTATCTTCTCACAATCATTGGCATCAGTCATTTGGATCGAGTGAAAATGTATCATCATTCTTCAAGGAGGCAATCAAAAAGATATTGAAGAAAATGGTTTAAGATGATCACAATGTTTAATAGAGTAAATGAAAGCAATTAAATATCTACAGAAAGCTGAGGATATAGATTGGATGAAATTTGAATGAGGAACAGAGGTCACATGATTGGCTTTGGTCAGAAATGCATTTTCTGACATTATGATGAAAGTCGTTGCTATAACAATGTTGGAAAGAAGTGGGATCCATTCTTGTTCAGAAAAATGTCGAGCTCTTCTCGGTTCTGTGCTCAGCTGTGCTCTTTTGGGCTTGGAATATGAGTGCTACTCAGAATCATCGAATTATTATGGTGTAGAAGGAGGCCATTCAGCCCATTTTGCGTGTACCAGTTGTATTTTCTGGTGCCACTCTCTTGTGATTGCGCCATGTCCCTGCATTCTGTGACTACTAAAACAGTGCAAGTACAAACAGGAAGAACTGCAGATACTGCAAATCAAACAAAAATAAAAAAAAATGCTTGGAAAGCTCAGCAGGTCTGGCAGCATCTGTGCACACAAATCAGAGTAAATGTTTCAGGTCATGTGACCCTTCATCAGAACTGCACTCGACCTGAAATGTTAACGATGATTTCTCTCCACTGATGCTGCCAGACCTGCAGAGCTTTTCCAGTAGTTTGTATTATTGGTTTTCAAAATTCAAAGCTCTCTTCAATGCATCAGTTGAACGTATTGAAGATGGAACATGATTTATGAGATGGGAATGAATTCGGATTCCAAACCAAATCTGCTCCCTGTTTGGTGGATCTGACAAGCATAGAAAACGGATATTTCCCAATTGTTTTCAGTTACTCTCGGAACTGACTCTGGGTCACTGTGTGGATGCAAGTGTTTGAGCAGGTGCTGAGGAGCTGAAGCAGGTATCCAATGGTACCTGCAGTGGCTGAAGGTGGATATGAGTCATACAAAAATGCAATTAGCTGATATAAGAAACATATAAGGTAAGGGGTCCATAAAGCAATGAAACTACCGGAGATAGTGAAGAATAAAGTGATGGATTTTCTACGTTTATCTATCTCTGGGTCATTGGGAGACTCACTGTTCTTCTCCTCCTAACGTCTCTTCCGACCGTGACTAGCTATTAAAATGTGTCTGATGGTCAGAGTATTGAGCATCAGAATCAAAACAAAAGGGAGCAAAGGATTTAAGAGACGATGAAGGAGCTCAAATGCCGCCCAGAATGTTGGACTGCAGTACTCTTGTTTGGTGATGCAAAACCATTCCTGGTTTTTGTCGATATACTGAGATTTAAATCTGAAAAACCGCGGAGTGCTTTCCAAGCAGGCGAGCACACTCACTGGCACAATAATGATGTCTGCAGTCTTTATCTTGCAGTACCTTGTTTTGAGCATTTGGTAACAAATGGCAGCAAATCGATCAAAGGTGAAGACAATGGTGAACCAAACTGAACTCATTGTGTTGGCAAAAATGAGAATGGTAATTAAGCTACATACAGGTGTAATATAGGGAAAGAAATAGGGAAATAAATGATAAACCACCTGAGGATCACATCAGTTACAACAACCAGGAGATCAGCTGAGGTCATGGCCACTTGGTAATGAGTGACACATTTGGTGACACCACAATTTTTCTGAAAAAGGAGCAGAATGTCAGCAGGTTCATTGAAAAAAAAGGGAAGAAATGGGTTGGAAGGATTTTATGTGAATTTGGTACATTCAACACTTGAAAAAAAAACATTTGATCTAATCTGTGTTTAGAATGAAATGGGATAAAAGATAACCAACAAACAAGGATTAAACATTGGCTGTCTTAAAACTGCTTTCTTGCCAAAAAAGCCATAGTCATAGAGATGTGCATCATGGAAACAGACCCTTCATTCCAAATTGTCCATAATGACCAGATATCCTAAATTAATTTGGTCCCATTTGCCAGCACTTGACCCAAATCCCTCTTAATCCTTCCTATTCATGTGTCAATCCAGGTTTCTTTTAAATGTTGTCTTGGCATCAGTCACCACCACTTCTTCTGATAGCTCATTCCAAACGTGCACCACCCTTTGTGAGAAGACGTTGCACCTAAGGTCCCTTTTAAATCTTTCCCCTCTTACCCTAAACCTATGTCCTCTAGTTTTGGACTCTCCAACCTAGGGGAAAAAAATCTTGTCAATTTATGCTATTCGTGCCCCTCATGATTTTAGAAACATCTGTAAGCTCATTCCTCAGCCTCTGGCACTCCAGGGAATACAGCCCCAGCCTACTTAGCATATCCCTACTGCTCAAATCATCCAACCCTGGCAACATCCTTGTAAATCTTCGCTGAATCCTTTCAACTTTCACAACATCCTCCCTTTTGGAGGTGACCAGAATTGCACACAACATTCCAAAAGTCGTGAAACAATGTCCTTTACAGCTGCAACATGACCTCTCTACTCCTGTAAGTGATACTCTGATCAATGAAGGAAAGCAGACTAAACACCTTCTTCACTACCTTATCTACTGAGGCTCCACTTTCAAGGAAATATGAACCTGCACTCTAAGGTCTCTTCGTTCAGCAACACTTCAAAGGATCTGACCATTAAGTCAAAGTCCTGCCCTGATTTGCCTTACCAAAAACAAGCCCCACACTATATCTATATCTCAGCAAGGGGCCCAGCAGTCACTTCCCAATTTTTGCACAAAGTTCTTGGGTATACCCAATCAGGTCCTGGGGATTTATTCACCTTTTTGCATTTTAAGACATCCAGCACCTCCTCCTTAGTAATATGGACATTTTCAAGATGTTACCATCTATTTCCCCAGATTCTATATCTTCTAGTCTTCCCCAAGTAAACAGTAAACATATAGCATCTCTCCCATCTCCTGCAGTTCCACACATGGGCTGCCTTGCTAATCTTTGAGTGGTCCTATTCTCTCCCTATTTACCCTTTTGTCATTAATGTATTTATAAAATCCCTTTGGATTCTCCTTAACTTGATTAGCCAAAGCCATATCATGTCCCTCTTTTCCCCTCCTGATATCCCTCTTAAGTATATTCCTACTGCTTTCATACTCATTAAAGGATTCTACTCAATCTCTGCTCTCTATACCTGGCATACGCTTCCTTCTGTTTCTTGACCAAACCTTCCCTTTCTCTCGTCATCCAGCATTCACTACACCTACCAGCCTTGTCTTTCACCCTAACAGGAACATGATGGCTCCCTGACTCTCATCTCATTTTTGAAGGCTTCCTATTTTCGAGCCGTCCCTTTACCTGTGAACATCTGCCCCTCTCAAGCAACGTTTGAATTTTCTTGCCTAATGCCATCAAAATTGACCTTTCCCCATTTAGAACTTTCACTTCTTTATCCTGCCTATTCTTTTCCATCACTATTTTAAAACCATGGAATTATGGTCGTTGGCCCCAAAATGCTTTCCCACTGACACCTCAGTCACTTGCCCTGTCTCATTTCCCAAGCGTATGTCAAGTATTGCGCACACTGAATAGAAACATTTCTTGCAAACGCTTCTAGATGGTCGGACTGAGGGCATTCTGGTTAAGTTTCCAGATGATACAAAGATAGGTAGAGGGAAACATAGTATTGAGGAGGCAGAGATGCTGCAAAAGACTTGGACAGGTTAGGAGTGTGAGCAAAGAATGGGCAGATACAATGTAATGTGGGAAATTGTGAGTTATTGCACTTTGGTAGGAAGAGTAGAGGCATGGACTGTTTTCTAAATGGGGAAAAAAATTCAGAAATCTGATGTGCAATGAGATTTGGGAGTTCCAGTCCAGGATTCTGTCAAGGTAAACTTGGAGGTTGAATCAGTTGTTAAAAGGGCAAATGCAATGATGAGAGGACTTGAACATAAAAGCAGGGCTGTACTTCTGAGGTCTATAAGGCTCTGGTCAGGCCATGTTTGAAGTATTGTGCGTAACGTGGAGCCCATATCTCAGGAAGGATGCACCGGACCTGGAGCGTGTTCAGAGGAGCTTCACGAGAATGATCTCAGGAATGAAAAGGATATAAGGATCATTTAAGGACTCTGGGTCAATATTCAGTGGAGTTTAGAAGGATGGAAGGGGGCGATCTAACTGAAACACACAGAATACTGAATGGTCTGGACAGAGTTGGACGTTGGAAAGATGAATCCATTAGTAGGTGAGACCAGATGTTGAGGGCACAGACTTAGAGTATAGGTTTTAGAATGGAGATATGGAGAACGTTCTTCAGCCAAAGAATGGTGAATCTATGGAATTCATTTCCACAGAAGGCTTTGGAACCCAGTCCATTGAGTATATTTAAGACTGACTCAGATAGTTTCTTTCATATCAAGGGGATCAATGATTATGGGGAGAAAGTGGGAGAATGAGATTGAGAAACTTATCAATCATGATTGAATGGCAGAGCAGACTCGATGGGCTGAATGGCCTAATTTGTGCTCCTATGCCTTATGGTCTTATGGATGTTGACCAATTGTTGTGACAGTTGGACATGAACTGTTTAGTATCAGATGAGTCATAAGTATTGTTGACCTTGATGTGCCTCTGATCCAAAGTATACTCTAATGGAAGAAAAGTGATTGAGAGACTCCAGCATGACCCTGCTGGATAGCTGAGCCAATTGTCCCAATAGCCTTTCTGATCTGCAGCCCTCTTTTAGGCATATGCTTCATTCTCTGAACCGCTTAATGCTCTGTTGATAGACTCAGTCACAACTGATGGCTCCAGTGATGAACCTTGAGTTTCTGCATTTTTATTTGGATCTTTACTCATCAACATTTCTCAAGATATCAGATGTCCTTCTTCCTATGCTGTTGTTTCCACTTAGTCCACATTATTTGGATCTTTGGCCTTATTTTCCAGGTTTGTTTCTATCTCTGAGGAGATATCTCTAAGTGGGATTCAGATCACATAGCACAAACATCATAATGTCCATTCTCACATGCCAAGAACAGTTTTCACCCTTCCCAGGTTACTGTCTACCAGGGAGGTAATGACCTAGCAGTATTATCACTAGAATGTTATTCCAGAGACCCAGGTAATGTTGTGGAGACCTGGGATTGAATCTAGCCACAGCAGATAGCGGAATTTGAATTGAACAAAAATCTGGAATTAAGACTCAAATTATGATTACGAAACCATTATCAAAGTTCGGGGAAAACCCATCTATTTCACTATGGAAAGAGGATAGAACATAGAACACTATAGCGCAGTACAGGCTCTTCATCCGTCGATGTTGCGCCAACCTGACATACCAATCTGAAGCCCATCT
>NC_057726.1:71462181-71466212 GCF_004010195.1 Chiloscyllium plagiosum | reverse complement strand
TTGCCACCTCTCAGCTCAGCTCTGCATCCTATATATGTCTCCCTGCAGCCTACTACGTCCTTCGTCACTATCCACAGCTCCTGCGACCATAGTATCGTCCGCAAATTTACTAGCCCACCCTTCTAAGCCCTCAACCAGGTCATTTATAAAGATGATGAACAGCAGTGGACCCAACACCAACCTTGCGGTACATTACTGATAACTGGACTTCAGGATGAACATTTCGCATCAACAACCAGCCTCTGTCTTCTTTCAGCAAGCCTCTTAATGATCCAAACAGCTATATCTCCCACAATCCCATTCTTCCGCATTTTGTACAATAACCTACTGTGGTTGTCTCTATTTCCCTTCTTGAACAGGGGAACCACATTTGCTATCCTCCAGTCTTCTGGCACTATTCCTGTAGACAATGACGATTTAAAGATCAATGCCAAAGACTCAGCAATCTCCTCCCTGGTTTCCTAGACAATCCTAGTATAAATCCCATTCGGCCCACGGGACTTATCTATTTCACACTCTGCATGATTTCTAATAGCTCTTCCTTGTGAACCTCAATCACACCTAGTCTAATAGCCTGTGCCATCCTTGCTTGGTCTGGCCTACATTTAACTCCAGACTCTCAGATTGATTCATAACAGTCCTATGGAGAATAAATGCTGGCCTAGCCATTGATACCATCATCCCATGAATGAATACATAAAAAGATTATTCATCAATCCCTTCCAATTAGAGTGACATTCCCCATTCATCCATTCAGCCCAATGTCCTCTTCCTTCTTTACAAAGGTGACAAATCCTTCTTCTCCCAGTGAAAAAAAATGTCCATTATAACACTCCTCCCTTACGTTCGGTCACATCACCCTTCCATGACCATTTACGAACATTGAACGTCCACATAACCTGAGGAGTGTGACATCCTTTTGAAACAAGGGATCCCTGATTGGTTGGGAAAAGTAAATGGTGAACAATTGGAGAGAGTTAGAGGAACAGAAAGACCAGAATGTGGTGAGGGTCCAAGAAATTTGGAGAAAAATTGGTAGAGAGACTATAGAATGGTTTAAACAGCTGTTGTGGATGAGCTTTACAGCAGAACATACTTTTGAGTTATGGTGGAGGTCAGTACAGATTTCAAGTCAATATCAAGTTGATGCTGTGTCAAATGCTTCCCTGAATATCAAGTGTGATACAAGGGTTTTGAACAGTTAGTTTGAGCATTAGACAATAGTCAGCGGTCAGCATGAAATCTGTGGGTTTTTTTTAGAGATTGTGATTGGGAGTAGAGATGGCTGTATCAGGGATCAAAACTAAATATAAATAAAACAAACGTAGAAAATGCTCGAGAAATACAGCTGGTGTAGAGGCATTTATGGCGAAATAAAGAGTTTTGGGTCTAATCAGACTTATCTTCCGAAGTGAACATTTTTTTTAGCATCAGACAGAGAATTGAAAGATCAAAGGATATGTTGCACACATTCTAATATTAGGAGAAGGAACATTTTCAGATGAAAATTCTACTAAATTGTGGGAGTGAGTCAACATCATTTTTCCAGTCAATATATCAGTAATAACTGATGTGTTTGGAGAGCCAGTGCCAAGAAACGAACTTCAATAAATGTCCAATAACTTGAGAGAGGAGAACAATGATTATTTTTTCTGTTTCTTGTCGTTTCATAACAGTTTTTCATTTAATTGTCAAATGAAAACACTAGACTGTTATCATGATATATGTTTTGTCTTTATTGAAATGTAAGCTGGTAGTAAAATATTTGGAAATTTCCTTGAAGTGGGAGAGAATTTATTATGGAAGAACTTAACATTTCAACAGGGAGTTCCAACAAAATAGAGAAGAAATTTGCAGAATTGGAAAGAGACAGACAAAGACTTGGCGAGTTTAAATGCAAAGTTAAACGTGTGATTCAAGAAATTAGAACCATCGACAAGGACTTCAAATCAATGATCTCAGAAGTGTTAAGAATGGTGGATGATTGGACTTAAAAAAACTTATTTAATAGCTTTCATGGCTTTACCTTCACAGATCACATTTGGATATTTAATTATAAAGCAAATATAGACAATTCGAATTAGGTCTGGGTAGCAAGATTTTAAACTTGATAGTTTTTAGATAATTTTCATATATACATGTTATAGCAACTAACACGTTCGAGGGAGCCCTTTTGTTCTCCACATCGAGTTAGAGAAGATATTTATATTCTGTGCTCCATTTTTCCTGTCAACCAATTGTTTTGATCAAACCTACCATGCTGAGGTAGTCAGAAACAGTTAACTGAATGCATAATAAGCTTTAACTTTGAAAATATATTCGAAAGATTATATTTTGCTTACCACTTCTCCTCGGTTGCTGAAGTTGTTAATTAATTGTGGTAATAATATACGTTCAGAAGAAATGTGCTAGGAATGAAATCTTGATGTTCTGATAAAATCTCAACAAGTGCACCTTGAGTCAAAAAGATTTGTGATGTGTGTGTCTCAACTATTCTGAGACTACATCTGGTGCAGCGGATACAGTAAATGATGTGTGTGGAGGTGCAGGCGAATTTGCGAATTTGGTCTCCTTTACACTGGGGAGTCAGACCACCTACTTACAGAACGTTTCAGGGAACACTTCTGGGATACCCACACCAACCAACCCAACGGCCCCATAGCTGAACACTTTAACTCCCCTCCCATTCCACCAAGGACATGCAGGTTCTTGGCCTCCTCATCGCCAGACACTGGCCACACGATGCCTGGAGGAAGAGCACCTCATCTTCCGCCGAGGAACCCTTCAACCACATGCGATGAATGTAGATTTCTCCAGCTTCCTCGTTTCCCCTCCCCTACCTTATCTCAGTCAGAACCCCCGGTTTCAGCACCGCCCTCTTGACCTGCAATCTACTTCCCAACCTCTCCGCCCCCACCCCCTCTCCGGCCGATCACCCTCACCCTCACCTCCTTCCACCTATTGTATTCTCAACGCCCCTCCCCCAAATTCTCCCTACCTTTTATCTCAGCCCGCTTGTCACACCAGCCTCATTCCTGCTCCTCGGATGCTGCCTGGCCTGCTGCGCTTTTCTAGCACGATACTTTTCAAGTCTGGTCTCCAGCATCTGCAGTCCTCACCTTCTAATTTAAAATTGGTTAAACTTTTGAAAACCAAAATGAAGTGATTAATTTTCAGGTTAGAGTGATTGAAATTAGGTAACTTACAGAGAGACAGAATAAATAAATAAATCAACACGAGAAACCAGCAGAACCACATTCAATTACAAAACACAGAAATGCACAGAATGCCTCCACATACAATTACATTCAACAGGACCTGTTTGAGTGTTCAGGACAAAGTAGAATGGATGGCTTTGAGGTATGTAGAGAAGAGGTGTTGGAAATTCTGGAAAGGGTGAAAATAGATAAGTCCCCTGGGCCTGATGGCATTTATCCTAGGATTCTCTGGGAAGCAAGGGAGGAGATTGCAGAGCCATTGGCCTTGATTTTTATGTCCTCGTTGTCTACAGGAGTAGTGCCAGAAGATTGGAGGCTAGCAAATGTGGTTCCCTTGTTCAAGAAGGGGAGTAGGGATAACCCTAGTAATTATAGGCCGGTGAGTCTCACTTCTGTTGTGTGCAAAATCTTAGAGAGAATTGTAAGGGATAGGATTTATGCACATCTGGATAGGAATAATGTGATCAAGGATAGTCAGCATGGTTTTGTGAAGGGCAGGTCGTGCCTCACAAACCTTATTGAATTCTTTGAAAAGGTGACGAAGGAGGTTGATGAGGGGAAAGCGGTAGATGTGGTATACATGGATTTTAGTAAGGCGTTTGATAAGGTTCCCCATGGTAGGCTACTGCAGAAAATACGAGATATGGCATTGAGGGTGAGTTGGAGGTTTGGATTAGGAATTGGCTGGATGGAAGAAGACAGAGGGTAGTAGTTGATGGCAAAGTTTCTTCATGGAGTGCCGTCACTAGCGGTGTTCCGCAAGGATCTGTTTTGGGACCATTGCTGTTTGTCATTTTTATAAATCACCTGGAA
>NC_057726.1:71437700-71461675 GCF_004010195.1 Chiloscyllium plagiosum | reverse complement strand
GGTGGTCGGTATAGGACAGATGTTAGGGGTAGATTCTTTACTCAGCGTGTCGTGAGTTCATGGAATGCCCTGCCAGTAGCAGTGGTGGACTCTCCCTCATTATGGGCATTTAAGCGGGCATTGGATAGGCATATGGAGGATAGTGGGCTAGTGTAGGTTAGGTGGGCTTGGATCGGCGCAACATCGAGGGCCGAAGGGCCTGTACTGCGCTGTATTCTTCTATGTTCTATGTTCTATGTTCTATGTAAGTCCAGTCAATGCCATAATGATATTCTGTGGGTTGAATGTTCTGAAATCTGGTGTACATTTATGACCCCCTAATTTTGTCTACATCTAGTTACTTCATTATGTATCTGCAGCAGTGTCCAGTGTCACTGTGCCTTTTAAAAATACATCAGTGAATACGTCTTCTTGTCGATTCTTTCAAAGCTGCAAAGCCCATTTTTATTTGTTGTTTTACATAACATCGGTGAAATGTCTACAGACTTCTGAACACACTACAAATTGGTTGCTGCAATAGCTGCTTTCTCCATGCTATCAAAATGATAGCTAGATTAGATTAGATTACTTACAGTGTGGAAACAGGCCCTTCGCCCCAAGATGTCCACACCGCCCCGCCGAAGCGCAACCCACCCATACCCCTACATGTATCCCTTACCTAACACTCGGGCAATTTAGCATGGCCAATTCACCTGACCTGCACATCTTTGGACTGTGGGAGGAAACCGGAGCACCCGGAGGAAACCCACGCAGACACGGGGAGAACGTGCAAACTCCACACAGTCAGTCGCCTGAGGCGGGAATTGAACCAGGGTCTCTGGCGCTGTGAGGCAGCAGTGCTAACCACCGTGCCGCCCAAATTCAATTCAATTCAGTTCAGTTCAGTTTAGTTTCAGCATTTCTCCCTTTCACTATATCTGACAACATCGTCTGTTAAAAGTCAGGAAATATTCTTGACAAACATTTTAAAAATTACATTTCCATGGTAACACGAAAACACAAGCACAGGAGGATAATATTTAATCTATAATGTCAATACCAGTGCATTGTTGGAGTTATTCACTCCCTGCTTCCATTAACACCCACTCAAAAATATTGAAATCATTTTATCGTTGACTGTTTATTTAATTTCATTTTAATATGTGGAGCGTAGAATTTTTTTAAAGCCTAACAGATTTTTTGAATATGTTGTCAAGTGCTTGGATGAGGGAATTCCGTTTGTTATTGTTTATATAGATTTTAGCAAAGCTTTAGACAAGGTTCCACATGGGAGAGTGATTGACAAAGTTAAAGAACATGGAATTGAGGGAAACTTTGTGACATGGATTAGAAACTGGCTTAGTAATAGGACACAAAGGTACTGGTGGAAGATTGTATAAGTGACTGGAAGCTGGTGTTCAGTCGGTACCATAAGAATCAGTACGGGAGCTCTTATTGTTTGTCCCTATCTATAAATGATACAGAAAGAAATGTGGGGTATGGGTTATGCAAATTGTCAAATGACACCAAAATCGGCCGAGTGAGTAATAGTGAAGCAGGTAATCATAGGCTACAGAATGATATAGATGGGCCGATCAAAGCTGATACATGTGAGTTAATGGATTGGAAAAGAAGAAACAACATTATGGAGTCAGAGATTCCGACAGATATACAGCATAGAAACAGACGCTTTGGTCCAACATTTCCATGCTGAACAGATATCCTAACCTAGTCTAGTCTCATTTGCCAACTCTTAGCCCAAGTCTCTCTTTCCCCTTCCTATTCATACACCCATCCTGATGCCTTTTAAAATTTGCTATTGCACACGCCTCATTCACCTCCACTGGCAGCTCATTTCATACAAGCGCCATCCACAGTGTGAAAACATTGCCTCTTAGGTCCATTTTATATCTTTCCCCTCTCACCCGAATCCTATGCCCACTATGCCTGGACTCCCCCAACCCAGGGAAAGGATTTTGTCTACTTACCCTATCCATGCCCCTCATGATTTTATAAACATTCATGAGGTTCACCCCTCAGCCACTGATGCTCCACGGAAAACATCAACAGTCTATTCAACCTCTCCCTGCAGCTCAAAACCTCCAATCCTGGCAACATCCTTGGAAATCTTTTCTGAACCCTTTCAGGTTTCACAACATCCTTCTTACAGGAGGGAGATCAGAGTTGCACACAATATTCCAAAAGTGGATGAGCCAATGTCCTGTACAGCCGCACATGACCTCCCAACTCCTATACTCAATGCTCTGACCAATAAAGGAAAACATGCCAAATGCCTTCTTCACTATCCTATCTACTTGTGACTCCACTCTCAAGGAACTATGAACCTGCACTCCAAGACGCCTTTGTTCAGCGACACTGCCCAGGACCTTACCATCAAGTGTACAAGTCCCGCTATGATTTGCCTTTCCCAAGTGCAGCACCTCACGTTTATCTAAACCACATTCCATACGCCACTCCTCGGCCCATTTAATTTAATTTTAATATGTGGAGTTTAGAATACTTTGAAAGCCTAACAAAGTTTTTTGAAAACATGATCAAGTGCTTGAATGAGGGAATTTCATTTATTGTACTTTATATGGACTTTAGCAAAGCTTTTGACAAGGTTCCACATGGGAAACTGATTGACAAGGTTAGAGAACATGGAATTGAGGGAAACTTTGTGATATGGATTAGAAACTGGCTTAGCAACAGGACACAAAGTTACTAGTAGAATGTTGTTTAAGTGACTGGAAGCTGGTGTCCAGTGGGTACCATAAGGATCAGTACAGGGCGCTTATTGTTTATCCCTATCTATAAACGATACATTTTTAAGATCCCATTGTAACCTTCGCTGTCGACTAAACCTCCAATTTTAATGTACTCTGCAAACTTATTAACTACACCTCCTGTGTTCACATCTGAATCATTTATATAAATGATGAAATGTAGTGGGCCCAGCACCGATCCTTGTGGCACACCACAGGTTACACGCCTCAGTCTGAATAGCAAATTTCCACCACCATTCCTGAAGAAGGGCTTATGCCCGAAACGTCGATTCTCCTGCTCCTCGGATGCTGCCTGGCCTGCTGTGTTTTTTCCAGCACCACGTTTTTCAACTCTGGTACTCCAGCAAATGCAGTCTTCACTTTCTGTTATTTCCACCACCACCGTCTATTTCCAACCTTCTAGCCAGTTCTGTATCCACATGGCTAATTCTCCCTGTATTCCGTGTGATTTTTCCTTGCTAACCAGTCTCTCATGGGAAACTTTGTCAAATGTCTTCATACCCTCCAGCATGAAGACAGGCCCTTTGGTCCAAACTGGTCCATGTGACCTAAATGTCCATCCACTTTAACCCCTTTGCCCTGCACTTGACCCATATCTTTCTAAAGCTTTCCTGCCCATGTATTTGTCCATGCTATGATTAATGCGATGATTGTGCCCGCCCCAGCCACTTCCGTTGGCAACTCATTCCATGTACGTACCACCCTCTGTGTAAAAAAAGTTGTCCCTCAAGTTGCCTTTTTTCTCAATGGCCTCTCGTTCTTGATTCTTCAACTCTGGGAGAAAAGACTGAGTGCATTCACCCTATCCATGCCTCTCATGATCTTGTGCATCTCTACAAGAAATCATAGAACCCTTCAGTGTGGAAAGAGGACATTTAGCCCAAGAAGTCCAGACGACTGTCTGAAGAGGAGCCCACCCAAAGCCATTTCATTTCCCACTACTTTATATTTACCCCAACTAATGCATTTAACCTACACATCTGCACACACTATAGGCAATTTAGCATGACCAATTCAACTAACTTGCACATCTTTGGATTGTGGGAGGAAACCAGAGCACCCAGAGGAACCCCACACCGACACAGGGAGAATGTGCAAACTCCACACAGACAGTCGCGCACACAGGAATCGAACCCATGTCCCTGGTGGTGTTTGGCAGTTGTGCTAACCACTGAGGTGCACCCTCAGTCTCCTACACTCTAAAGGAAAAAGTCCTAGCTTGTCCAACCTCTCTCTATAACTCAGACTATTGGGTCCAGGCTCATCCTTGTAAATTTCCTCTGCAGAATTTCCAGTTTAATAACATGCTTCGTAAAATAAAATGATGAAAACTAAACATAATACTCCAAATGTGGCCTCATTAATGTTTCTCATTATGTCCCTACAGTGTGGAAATAGGTTATTTGGCCCAAGAACTGCACATTAACCTTCCGAAGAGTAACCCACCCAGACCCATTTCCCTACCCTATACTCTGCATTTACCACTGACTAATGCATATAAACTACATATCCCTGAATACCATGGACAATTTCGCACGGCCAATACACCTGGCCTGCACATCATTGGTTTGTGCGAGGAAACCGGATCACCTGGACAAAATCCACACAAACACGGAGAATGTGCAAACTCCGCACAGACTGTCGCGCAAGGCTGGGTCGAACCCGGGTTCTTGGCGCTGTGAAGCAGCAGTGCTAACCACTGAGGCACTGTCCCTCCCCACGTAAAATTGTACAATATTCTGTATAACTGTAATATAAATCCTCAACTTCGATACTCAGTGCCCTGAGAATCTAATTTAATCTAATCTAATCAAACCCTGCCTCTCAAAAACATAGATATCTTATCTCTCAGAATGAATGATAGGATTCAAACTTAGAGCAAGAGAGGGTTCCTGGGTTAAATATTTACAGACCCCAGAAGTTCGCAGAGTACATAAATAGGATAGCTGAGAAGTCATGTGGGACACTTGATTTCATCAGATGTGATTTAGATTTTAAAAACATGGAGATGATGTTACAGTTGCACGGAGCGTTTGTCAGTCTGTACCTGGAGAATTGTGTGTAGTTCTGGCTACTTCGCTACAGGAAGAATCCGATAGCACTGGTGGGGTACACAGGAGATTCACCAGGATGTTGCCTGGGATGGATAAACTGAGATATAAGTAGAGGCGAGATAGGCTTGGATTGTTTGCCTTAGAGCAGAGAAGACTAAGGGGGGTCATGATTGAGGTGAATGTGATTATCATGGATATGGACAGCGTGAACAGAGAGCAGCTGTTCCTTTTGGTTGATGTCATGATGAAGAGCAATTTAAGTAAAGTGGGAAAGTACATGAACAACGGGTATAATGCAACAATAGTCTGTTTTGATTGGGAATGAATCGCCTGATATTGAGGGGATGTGGGAACCATCCACTTGTACAGTGTACATTTGGCAAACTGAACTTGTTTTTATACGTATATAAGACATGGAAAAGTACCAAAGGTATTACAAAAATGCTGATATAGCATGCAATTTTAAATTCACAACCGTATTAAAATAGGGACGTGGTCCCACTCAAGGGACTATTCATCATTGGGCTGAGGTTCGTGCCATGGAATCTGACATCGGACTCCAAGTGAAATCCTCTCTAAATCCCCAGTGAACAGAAGGCAGTGTGAGACTCACTGGTTTGTGTGCATGAGTGCGTATATAATATATATATAAGTGTATGTGGGGATTAAGCAAGTAAGGTTGCTCCACATTGAAGTGCATGTGTCTTCTTGTATTAATTTTTATCAGAACTCAAGGAACCTGTGAGATACTCGCAGACTAACAATACCACGTACAATGTGTTCACAATGCCCACTGATGCAGGTTGTGTCTTTATTAAAAAAAAAGTGCACCCATTTTGTCTCTTGTTCTATTTCCCAATTATCTGGGAAAGATAATTCCTCTTGTTAAAAAGATGCCTCCCTGTTATTTGATTCTTCACATTCAATCAAATCTTATTGCATGGTTTGGCAAATCCCAATTGAAATTTTGGTGCTCCACAGAGAAAATAATTCATCCTCTCAGTTCCGTTAAATCTCTTCTGCACTCTTTCCTAAGCTTGAACTTGGACATAAAGCGTGGTGCCAAGAATGAGCAGAATTCTGCAGCTGGGATCTTATCAGCACTTTTAAAATGTTCAATAAAAATCCTTGCTTTTTCATTCCATTACCTGCATTGAGTCTTCCCACTTAATTAACAGATCTAGCTACTCCTGATTAAATATTATCATATTTCCCATTACTTACTATATTTCCAGATTTATGCAATCTGAAAGGTATGAACTAATGTCTTGAGTCACCAAGAATCAAAAACAGCAATGCTCCCAACATCTACTCCTCGGATATATCACCAATGTGTATCACCATAAAGCATACGTTCAACACGACTCTCTGCTCTTTGCTTCTTAACCATTGTCCCTTTTGATTCCACCCACCTTAGTTTTGCTAATAAAACTTCAGGAAGTGTGGCACTTCAACAATCACCTTTTCAACATTCCACAGCAACTATGATACTCTAATCATCACTCTTCGTTGGAGTAAATACCAAAAACCCAATAGTGCACATTGCCACAACTAATAAATTATTCTGAGCAGTTCCGTGAAGTTACTTTCATTATTTCAATCAGATTAAATACAGATGGTGGAAAACACACTGAGTTCAACTGCTTATTTTTCTCTACTAAACCAATTTTCATTTGTAATAGTAAAACCAGATTACCCTTAAATTACGAATTATTTCCTGACTTTTTTAAAATTAGATTACATTACAGTGTGGAAACAGACCCTTCGGCCCAACAAGTCCACACCGACCCGCCGAAGCACAACCCACCCCTTACCTAACACTACGGGCAATTTAGCATAGCCAATTCACCTGACCTGCACATCTTTGGACTGTGGGAGGAAACCCACGCAGACACAGGGAGAACGTGCAAACTCCACACAGTCAGTCGCCTGAGGCAGGAATTGAACCCGGGTCTCCAGCGCTGTGAGGCAGCAGTGCTAACCACTGTGCCACTGTGCCGCCCACAATGAAGCATTATCCTCTTAAGTTGTAATGGTACTGCATGCCAAACTACTATACAATTGTATTGGTACACAAAATATTGTGGTGCTCTCAAATGTAGTGTGATTTTGAACAGGACGTGAGTTCATGTTGCTGATTATGTCAAAAAAATCAATACCTGGTGAATGAAACAATAATGAATGGTATTCACAACTTACTTGGCAAACCAAGGGTCCCAAATACAGGGCAGTAAATGATTTCAACATCAGTGAGCATTGGCAGCAGGTTAAATGAATATTTCATTTTCAGTTTACTTTAGGATGTCAAGTCGAACTGAAAATATATTCACATGCATGCATTATACATCCAAGATAATTCCTCCAGAGACACAATGAGATGAGATGAGTGTTGATATTTCCTACAGACATTTAAACAAACAGATCCGGCAGAGGCACACAACATTAAACTAAATATTACATCAGAAACTGGAGTCCCCAGGCTAAGGAATGGAGAAGCAAAATGTGACACAGAATAAAAAAGGTTTGAGAAAGTACAGAGGCAGAAAGGTGGAGCAATATTAATAAAGTTACAGAAACAAAATGAGCTGCATGCTCTTATGATATAGTTGTAAAATAAGCACTTAATGTACCTAATTTCACCATGAACAAGAGGCTGACTGGACTAATTCTTCTCCATCCCTAATTCTCTGCTTTATTGGTAATCTTTTATCCATCTATATTCCGTAGTGTGATGGGAAGTTGTGTCTGTGCTCCAAGGAGAGGGATGCAAATGAATCAAATCCAGGTTTTACACGAATGGTTTAATGTCATTGTTTAACAACGACAGGAGGAATGAAAGGAGAAGGTCCCCAGATGCGCTCAATGCTTGCAATTCATGGCTCAAGCAGAATGCCAGTAGCACTCTGCACCTGTTGCCTCTGTCACTGCTGCAGATATCAGTCCAGTCTTCCTGAGTGTAAACCTGAGGAAAGCGACGGGCCCAGATGGAGACCTTGGCCGTGCATCTGGCTATTGTGCAGATCAGCTAGTGGAGGCATTCACTGACATCCTCAACCTGTCCTTGCTACAAGCTGAATCCCAAAAAGACTTCAAGGAGACAGTAATTATCCCAGTTCCTAAGAAAGTACATGCAATGTTCCTTCATGACTACTGCCCAGGTCTATGACTTCAATAATAATGAAGTGCTTCGAGAGGCTGGTCATGGCCCACATCAACCCTTGCCTCCAAGCCTGCCTCGATTCCATACAATGTGCCGATCGGCAAAAGAGGTGCCCCGGGGTTGCCATTTCCCCAGCCCTACCTTCATTCCCAGAACATTTGGATAACAAGGATACTGATTTCAGTCTCCCAGTCATCAAATACGGAACGGCTTTCAATATCATAATCCCCACCAGATTAATCTCAAAACTCTGGGACCTTGGTCTTGGCTCTGACTTCTGCAACTGGATCCTCAGCTTCCTGACCCACAGACTGCAATCAGTGAAGATAGACAACAGTACATCCTCGACGATAATACACAACACTGATATTTCACAAGGATGCATTCTCAGCCCCATACTTTACTCCCTATACACTCATGACTGTATAACCAAGCTCCTTAACAATGCCATCTACAAGTTTGCTAATGACACTACTGTGGTAGGGCGGTTATCAAACAGCGATGAGTTAGAGTAAAGGAATGAGATAGTGTGCTTGGTGTCATAGAGCAAAGATAAAAATCTCTCTCAAAATATCGGCAAAACGAAATAACTGATCATTGACTTCAGGAAGAAAGGAGGAGGACACCCCCTGTCGACATCAACACAGCTGAGGTGGAGATGGTCTGGAGTGTCACATTCCCTGGAGTGATGATATCTTACAATCTGTCCTGAACTTCCCATGTAGATGCGGCAATCAAGAAGGCATAGCAATGTCTGTTCTTCCTCAGGCAGCTTACGCAATACAGCAATATTCATAACTCCCCTCACCAACTTTTACGGATGTACCATAGAAAGCATTCTATCTGGTTGTAGAATGGCCTGGTACAGCAATTGCTCTATCCAGGGCGATAACAAACTACAGAGTGTTGTGTGAATGTCCCAGACCATTCTACAGAAGGGTGACACCTGAATCATTGACTACTCCATCTCCTGATGCTGCCTGGTTTGATGTGCTTTTCCAGCCTCCTGCTTCTCTGCCAGACGACCATGGAATCTGATCTCCCAACCATTTACACTTCTCTTTGCTGCAGAAAGGCTGCCAACTTCAACAAAGACCCCTCCCACCTCGGTAATGGTCTCTTCCGACCTCCTCTATCAGGCAAGAGATACAGATGCTGAAACACACACACACCAAAAGATTCCAGAACCGCTTCTCCTCAGCTGTTTTATACTGCAGAATGGAGCTCTCCAATTTCAAATAATTGTTGATCTTGGTAACGTTGATCTTGCTTGTGAACCTCCTGTGAAGTCATAACCTTGTACGCCTTGCTGCCTAAGCACACTATGATATCTGTATGTCCTTGTTTGCTATGATCTGTATGTACTGCTCTCAAAACAAAGATTTTCACTGTACTTATGTACACATGACAACAATTAATCAAATGAAATCAAATCAAGGCTGCCAAGAGCGTATCTGTCTTTCATGCAGGTTTCAAACCCTAATAAACTGTTCAATTGTGACACTGTTCCTTTTCAATCTTTGTTTTATTCATTCATCAGGCGTGGGTATTGTTGTCTCAGCAACATTTATTGCCCATCCCGAGCTGCTGTCGGAAAGGTATTAGTGAGCTGCCATCATGAACTGCTGCAGTCCACATGCTGGGAGTTGACTCATAATCACTGAAAATATGTTGCTGGAAAAGCGCAGCAGGTCATTCCTGAAGAAGGGCTCATGCCCGAAACGTCGATTCTCCTGCTCCTTGGATGCTGCCTGACCTGCTGCGCTTTTCCAGCAACACATTTTCAGCTCTGATCTCCAGCATCTGCAATCCTCACTTTCTCCTAGTTGACTCATAATGCCCTGAATGGGGAAATGCCAGGATTTTAAACTCATGACATCGAAGGTATTTCCAAGTTAAGATGCTGAGTGGCTTGGAAGGAACCCTGCAGATGGGTCAAATGACATCACTTGAACTTCAGCAGTTCAAAGAAGGCAACGCATGACCATCTTCTCAATGGCAAATCGGAATGAGCAATAAAGACTTGCCCAGTCAGTGCTGCCCACATCCTGTGAGTGAATAATTATAAGAAAAGGTGATTCTTGTTTTCAAGTTGATACTCATTTACAAGCTATTGCACTTTTTTTCCATTGACACATGGGATGTGGGACTTGGTGGCTGTTTATTTCAAGACTGTTCTCTGGTTCCTAGATTCTCCTATAAGAGGAATCATCCTCTCAACTTTTACCCAGGCAAGCACATTAAAAATCATATACGATTCAATGAGGTCACCTCTCATTCTTCTAAAATCCAATGAGGAACATCCCTGCCTAATTAACATATGCTCATAAGACAATCTCATGCCTGACCGGGTTCATTACCCAGTACCAAACCCAAAATGGCATCACCCCTTGTTGGCCTGTCTATATACTGTGTCAGAAAACCCTCCTGCAAACATTGAACAAAAACTGACCAATCAAAATTACCTGAAGTATAGTATTCCCAGTCAATACTGGAGAAGCACAGTGGCTTGCACTGTTGCTTCACAGCGCCAAGGACCCGGGTTGTGTTCCCACCTCAGGCGACTCTCTGTGTGGAGTTTGCACATTCTCCCCGTGTCTGCGTGGGTTTCCTCCGGGTGCTCCGGTTTCCTCCCACATTCCAAACGTGTGCAGGTCAGGTGAACAAGCCATGCTGAGCTGTCCGCAGTGTTAGGTGAAGGGTTAAATATAGGGGAATGGGTCTGCTTGGGTTGCACTTCGGCGGGTCAGTGTAGACTTGTTGGGTCGAAGTGTCTGTTTCCACACTGTATGTAATCTAATCTAAAAAAAAATCTAAAAAGCTAGAGTCCCCCATAACAACGACCCTGTTACTCCCGCTCCTATCAAGAATCATCTTTGCTTTCTTTTCCTCTATATCCCTGGATCACTTCAGAGGCCTTCAGAAAACTCCCAACAGGGTGACCCCTCCTTTCCTGTTTCTAACCTCAGCCCAAATTTCCTCAGTGGATGAGTCCTCAGCTGCTGTAATACCACCCTTGATTAACAATGCCACCCCCACACCCCCGACACAACCCCACCCCCATTTTACCAACATCTCTGTTCTTGCTGAAACATCTAAATCCTGGAATCTGCAACAACCATTCCTGTCCCTCTAGATATGTCTCTGAAATGGCCACAACATCGAAATCACAGGCAAGTTTACCCACCTTATTCTGGATGCACCTGGCATTGAAGTAAAGGAATTTAAACCAACATCCTGATTGCCAGTGTCCTTTCAAACCTTGTAAACCTATCCCTGACCTTACTACCCTCAACCTCCTGTACACTGGAACTACAATTCAGGTTTCCATCCCAATGCTGAATTAATTTTAACTCGCCTGAAGAGCATTAGCAAATTTCCCCCACAGGATATTGGTAGCCCTTTGGTTCAGGTGATGACCATCCTGTTTGTAGAGGTCCCACCTACCCTTGAAACAGTGCCAAATATCCAGGAATCCAAAACCCCTCCTCCTGCACCATCCTTGCAGCAATATGTTCAGCTCTGCTGTCTCCCTGTTCCTCACTTCACTAGCACGTGCACGGGCAACAAATCAGATATAACATCTCTATTTTTTCTAGCTCTAAGATTCCAACCTAGATCCCTGAATTTCTGCCTTAAATCCCCACTTTTATTCCGACCTATGTTGTTGGTGCCTATGTAGACCACGACTTGGGGCGTTGCTTCACAGCGCCAGGGACCCGGGTTGTGTTCCCACCTCAGGCGACTCTCTGTGTGGAGTTTGCACATTCTCCCCGTGTCTGCGTGGGTTTCCTCCGGGTGCTCCGGTTTCCTCCCACATTCCAAACGTGTGCAGGTCAGGTGAACAAGCCATGCTGAGCTGTCTGCAGTGTTAGGTGAAGGGTTAAATGTAGGGGAATGGGTCTGCTTGGGTTGCACTTCAGCAGGTCAGTGTGGACTTGTTGGGCCGAAGTGTCTGTTTCCACACTGTATGTAATCTAATCTAAAAAAAATCTAAAAAGTTAGAGTCCCCCATAACAACGACCCTGTTACTCCCGCTTCTATCAAGAATCATCTTTGCTTTCTTTTCCTCTATATCCCTGGAACACTTCAGAGGCCTTCAGAAAACTCTCAACAGGGTGACCCCTCCTTTCCTGTTTCTAACCTCAGCCCAAATTTCCTCAGTGGATGAGTCCTCAGCTGCTGTAATACCACCCTTGATTAACAATGCCACCCCCACACGCCCGACACAACCCCACCCCCCTTTTACCATCATCTCTGTTCTTGCTGAAACATCTAAATCCTGGAATCTGCAACAACCATTCCTGTCCCTCTAGGTATGTCTCTGAAATGGCCACAACATCGAAATCCCAGGCAAGTTTACCCACCTTATTCTGGATGCACCTGGCATTGAAGTAAACACATTTCAAACCAACATCCTGATTGCCAGTGTCCTTTCAAACCTTGTAAACCTATCCCTGACCTCACTACCCTCAACCTCCTGTACACTGGAACTACAATTCAGGTTTCCATCCCAATGCTGAATTAATTTTAACTCGCCTGAAGAGCATTAGCAAATATCCCCCACAGGATATTGGTAGCCCTTTGGTTCAGGTGATGACCATCCTGTTTGTAGAGGTCCCACCTACCCTTGAAACAGTGCCAAATATCCAGGAATCCAAAACCCCTCCTCCTGCACCATCCTTGCAGCAATATGTTCAGCTCTGCTGTCTCCCTGTTCCTCACTTCACTAGCACGTGCACGGGCAACAAATCAGATATAACATCTCTATTTTTTCTAGCTCTAAGATTCCAACCTAGATCCCTGAATTTCTGCCTTAAATCCCCACTTTTATTCCGACCTATGTTGTTGGTGCCTATGTAGACCACGACTTGGGGCTGCTCTCCCTCCCCGTCAAGGACCCTGAAAACACGATCAGAGACATTATAAACCCTGGCACCTGGTAGACAATGCACCAACCGAGGAATTCTCTCATTCACACAGAACCCCCTATCTGTCCCTAACGTTAGTCCCAATGACTAAAGCTTTGCTCCTCTTCCCCCTTCCCTTCTGAGCAGCAGGGACAAACTCTGTGCCAGAGACCTGTACCCATTACTTACCCCTGGGAGGTTGTTCCCCCAGCAGTATCCAAAAAACAATACCTGTTGTAGAGGAGAACCACCACAGGAGATCCCTGCGCTGTCTGCTGGTTCACTTTCCGACTCCTGACAGTCACCCATCTAGCTTCTTCACATGGCTGTGGAATAACTCCATCCCTGTAACTCCTGTCAATAACCCCCTCCACCTCCTGAATGATCTGATGTTCATCCAGCTTTAGCTCCAGTTCCCAAATTTCGTCCTTGAGGAGCTGGGGTTGAGTGCACTTCCCACAGATGCAGTCGGCAGGGACACTAGACTCACCACTACCTGCCACACACTGCAGGAGGAACATTCAACTACCGTTAACTCCATTCCCATTATTCTAAATTCCCAAATAGACCACTAAAAAATGAAATACGAAAGAAAACATTTACCATCTTACCAATTGATGCACAGAACGTTTTCTTTTGATTAGAGGAGGAGGGTGGGTGGGAGACACTCGCTGAGTAGTGTTTTGGGTAAAGCCATCGCCCAAATACGTGACCTCGTGACCTCTCATACAGGTTCCTGCTCGACACTCTTGCACTTCCTGCTGCTGGAACAGCAATGGCGGACCCCAACGCTGGAGATTAGTTTAAAATTTATTTACCTCGCCTTCCCGAGAGCCACTTGTTCAATGTTACTGCCCTTCCTGCTCCTGATCAGCAATCTTCAACAAACTGTCAGAATTTGTGGCAACCTTCACCCCATTTTTTTTCAATGGCGAAATGATTTGTGAAATTGACATTATTTTACAGACAGTGGCTGCTTATTCAGATTGAAGAAGGATAAGCACATGCTATTAGCTGAATGTTGCTATTGGAGTGCAATAATATTATCGTTTCTACTTTGGATGTAAGAGCGATTTC
Organism: Chiloscyllium plagiosum; assembly: GCF_004010195.1. NCBI lineage: Eukaryota > Metazoa > Chordata > Chondrichthyes > Orectolobiformes > Hemiscylliidae > Chiloscyllium > Chiloscyllium plagiosum. The sequence continues at coordinate 71,447,709 of NC_057726.1, read as the reverse complement.
TGCTTTGTCAATCTGTGTTCTTGCCACTTAATGCTACACATTGTAGAGAACGGGCAATTCTGGATTTGCTGACATGTATTGAGGCAGACTTCATTGGGAAACTTAAGGTCAAGGAACCCTTTGGGGTAATGTTCATAATATGAGATCATTCACCCTGCAGTTTAAGAGAGAGAAGCTTGAACCAGATATCAGAATTGACTAAAGGTAACTGCAAAGACATGAGGCAGGAGCTGGCAAGAGTCATAGAGGCATTGAGCTGAACAGTATGGAAACAGATCCTTCAGTCCAACCGGTCCATGCCAACCAGATATCCGAAATTTATCTAGTCCCATTTGCCTGCATTTGGCCCTTATCCCTCCATACTGTCCCGATTCACGTACCCATCCATATACACAACCATATCATTTTCCATCTTCCGCCTCACTTATTTCTTTACTAGGGTGTTCAATTCACCATTTTTCAGTCTTCTGGCACACACTCTGACTCCAGTGAGTTCTGAAAGCTCATCATTAATGCTGTAACTGTACCAGTCTCCACCAATTCTTCTGGCAGCTCTTCCATATACGCACCACCCTCTGAGAGAAGAAGATGGCCGTGAGATTAGATTTTTTAGATTAGATTACTTACAGTGTGGAAACAGGCCCTTTGGCCCAACAAGTCCACACCGACCCGCCGAAGCGCAACCCACCCAGACCCATTCCCCTACATTTACCCCTTCACCTAACACTATGGGCAATTTAACTTGGCTAATTCACCTGACCTGAACATTTTTGGACTGTGGGAGAAAACCGGAGCACCCAGAGGAAACCCACGCAGACACAGGGAGAACGTGCAAACTCCACACAGAGTCGCCTGAGGCGGGAATTGAACCCGCCTAACCACCGTGCCACTCTGCCGCCCACAATAGGTCCATATTAAATTTTTCCTCCCACACCTTAAAGTTTGCCCTCTAGCTTTTGACTCTGTTATCCTGGGGAAAAAATAGACTTCGGTTATTCACCATATGTATGCCCCTCATAATTGTATAAACCTCTATAAAGTCACTCCTCAGCCTCTGAAGTTCCAGGGAAAATAGCCCCAGATTATTCAGCCCCTCCCTCCAACCCTGGAAAGAGCCTTGTAATTCTTTTCTGAACCCTTTCAAATTTCACAACATTCTTCCAACAACAAGGAAACCAAAATCGAATGCAGTGTTCCAAAGGTGGTCTAACCAATCGACTGGAAATGGAGCCCAGCTGGAAAGGTGGTGGGGGCACAATGGGCGGGAGTTTCTGGGGGTAATTAAAAAGATAACAAGAGTTTTAGTTTAGGATCTAGAACATAGAACAGTTTAGCACAGAATGTGCTGTGCCAACCATAAGGTAACGTGCTCCAGGCACCCATTACTCTCTGTATGAAAAGCTTTCTCAGCACATCTCCTTTAAACTTTTCCCCTCTCACCTTAAACGTATGCTCTCTAGTATTTGACATTCCAACCTGCGAAAATGATTGCGACTATGCACACCTCTTGTAAATTTACATTCCTCAAGATAGAGGTGAGAGTGAACATTGGAATGGTGGTAAATCAAGCTGCAGGAGTAATAAATGAAACAAAGAAATAGCAGAGGAACTGAATCGATACTTTGCATCAACTTTTATTGTGGAATACACTAGTAACGTGCAAGAACTTCAAGAGAGTCGGACGGCAGATGTGAATGCATCATTGCAGGCCACCATTGAGGAGAAGGTGCTAGGAAGTGGATCATCACTCAGGAAAACATGCTTAGGAAGATGGATAAATCACCCAGGATGGATTAACTTGATGCCAGCATGCTGAGTTCACTCTCCCCGTGCTGATCTTCTCCATGCTGCACAAACTCACTTTCACCAGAAGGTAAATAGATTAAAGTAAGAAAACAAAATATGGTTGAAGAGAAAAAAAAGTTGAAGAAGCCGACTGAACAGATCAGCTTCATGTAGGAACCCGCATGCTGTATTACGACAATGCGATTGTAGAGTATAGTCATGGAGTCATAGTGTTTTACAGCAAAGAAAAAGACCTTTCAGTCCAACTCCTCCATGCCAAACAGGTATTCGAAATTAATTTAGTTCTATTTGCGAATATATCCCTCTAAACCCTTCGTACTCATGTACTTGCCCAGATGCGTTTTAAATGTTGGAATTGTACCAGTCTCCACAACTTTCTCTGGCAGCATGTTCCATGCACACACCATCCTCTGTACCCTGAGGTCCCTTTTTCCCCTCTCACTTTGCATCTATACTGTCCAGTTTTGTACTCCCCTACTTTGAGAAAAAGACCTTCGCTATTCACTCTTCCCAAGCCCCTCGGAAGGTCATCCGTCAGCTTCCAACATTCCAGGGAAAATAGCCCCATCTTAGTCAGTCTCACCCAAAGCTCAAACGCTCCAACTCCAGCCACCAGGGTACATGAATATTATCTAGCCACAAAAAGTCATGACCCACTCTCACTAGTATCTTGACATAAAGATGAGAAAGGATACCACTTTGACTGTGACAACACATCCATCTTAGGACAAGCCAAACAGAGACACCGAGAAGCATGGCATTCCAACTGGAAGTCTATCAACAAACATGTTGACTTGGATCCCATTTACCACCCACTGAGAAGAAGAACCGAAAATGACATCGCCACAAGAAATGACATTACCAACCCAAGGAAACCTAAGCACATTAATAAAAAGCAGGCCATGCCACCAGTGCTTACTGGAGGCTCACTGTTGATGTTACCGAGAATGGTGATGAAACGTCTGAAAACAAACCTTCCAGCTCGGTGAGCAAACTTACATCCTGATACGTAGCCTTTAGATTTCATTTCACTATTTTGGAACCACTAGACTTATTTGTTGATGGACTGATGTTACAGATACAAATAATGTCTGATCACATATGATCATGATGTGGAGGAGCCAGTATTGGACTGGGACAAAGTTAAAAATCACACAACACCAGGTTATGGTCCGACAGTTTATTTGGAAACATTGACTTTTCGAGCGCTTCTCCTTCATCAGGCAGCTACCTGATGAAGGAGCAACACTCTGAAAACCAGTGCTTCCAAATAAACCTGTTGACTATTACCTGGTGTTGTGTGATTTTGAACATATGCTCACTACATTGCCTGTGACCATGATGACATTAGTGCTTGCTACTTACTTTAAATGCTTGAATGATTTCCTGTATGAAGTTTTAGTGAAGATCTGTAGCTCGGATTGTGGTTGAAGTTGTTGGTCGGTTTGCCAAGCTGGTTGACTTTCTTGTAACTTTAGGGTGTAGGTTTGCTCGCTGAGCTGTAGGTACGATATCTAGACGTTTCATTACCTGGCGAGGTAACATCATCAGTGGCGACCTCCAAGTGAAACGAAGCTGTTGTCTCCTGCTTTCTATTTATACTTATGTCCTCCATGGGGTTCGTAGGATTTGTGGTGATGTCATTTCCTGTTCATTTTCTGAAGGGTTGATATATGGTATCTAGATCTATGTGTTTCTTTATGGCGTTGTGGTTGGAGTGCTAGGCCTTTAGGTACTCTCCAGCATGTCTTTGCTTAGCCTATCCCAGGATAGATGTGTTGTCCCAGATGAAATGGTGTTTTTTTTCAACCATGTGTAGGGCGACGAGGGAGAGAGGTTCGTGCCTTTTCTGGCTAGCTGGTGTTCGTGTATGCTGGTGGCTAACTTTCTTCCTGTTTGTCCCACATAGTGTTTGTGGCAGTCCTTGCAAGGAATTTTGTATATGACGTTGGTTTTGTCCATGGGTTGTACTGGGCTTTTTAAGTTTGTTAGTTTTTATTTGAGAATGTTGGTGGGTTTATTTGATACTAGGATTCCGAGGGGTCTTAGTAGTCTGGCTGTCAGTTCTGAAACTTCTTTGATGTATGGTAAGGTGGTTAGGGTTTCTAGCTGTGTTTGGTCTGCTTGTCGTGGTTTGTTCTTGTGGAATCTGCGGACGGTATTTTTTGAGTATCCGTCCTTCTTGAATACGTTCTATGGGTGGTTGTCCTCTGTTTTCCGAAGTTCGACTGTTCCGCAGTGTGTGGGGCTCTTGTAACTGTACCCTCTCCTTCCTGGATGACATCTTCAGTGCTGTGTATCCTCCGGATGAAGCATTGTCATTGTGATCTTCCCTGAATTTATATGTACTGTCTAGTGTGGTGGGTGGTTCTGGTATTGTATCACAGTGTGTCACAGTGCAACAGTCAATTAACTAATGCACACTGCATCTCTCCCTCTCAGCCAAACAATCTGAAACTAACTGAAAGCTGCTGCACTGTTACAAAGTGTAAGATTTTTACAGTCCTGCCCCACTTATCTTCAACTGCCTCACTCACAGTCACACTGTCATTTCCTGGATAAGCCAAAGCACGAGGCCCGATCTTCAGGAGTGTATCCATCTCACAGCAAAGTTGCTCAGGTAACTATCCACCTTCCTGTTTCCCAAAAATTGTATTTTGGCCACCAGGCCATAAACCTTGATGCAAAATTATTCCAGTTTTAAACACTTATTGCATCCATAATTGCCCTTGATCACAATAGTGCCCAGGAGATCCCATATTCCACAATTACAGTGTGCCTTATGCATTGTAAACTTCATTGCATCCCAATTAAGTAATTTATTAAGCAATAACTCTTACCAGTACTATTAACATTACAACTTAGATCTTGTACACCAATAAACTTTACTCCTTTTGAGTAAGATAAACATGCAATTTCTCATGAGCAAACAATGCTCTAAACAATCATCATGATTGCTTGTAATCTTAATTTTGGACACCATGTATTCTTATTTTATTAGAGATTTGAAGATCAATGAACAAAATATCCACCAAAAAACATTGATTTTCTTTCCAAAGATGTCAGATTTTGATTTCTCTCAGAACATGTCTCCTCTGCTCCTGGTTACGCTGGACTAGGCAGGACTGTAGTGGATAAGAGTGGACGGCTCTTTGAAATGATGCTGACCATCTTTGGTTTTCCATTCACTTAAGCTTCTAACTACAATTGACTTACTATACGTAAGGGTGATGAGACAGAAACCTTCCTAACATTAAGAAGTATTTAAATGTGCACTTGCAATGTTAAGGCACGCAAGGCGATGGAGAAAGTGGGCACTGCAGATGCTGGAGATTAGAGTCAAGATCAGAGTAGTGCTGGAAAACCATAGTGGGTTAAGCAACGTCCGAGGAGCAGGAAAATCGACCTTTCGGACAAACGCCCTTCATCAGGAATGTGCTAATCAGGAATACTCCTGATGAAGGGCCTTTGCCCGAAACGTCGATTTTCCTGCTCTTCAGATGCTGCCTGACCTGCTGTGATTTTCTAGCACCACTTTATACGAGGCTTTGGGCCAAGTTCTGGGAAATGCGATTAGAATAGGCAGTTATTTTTGTCAGGCCACATGCAATGGACTGAATGGTCTTTCTCTGTGCTGTAGATGGCTATGGGTCCTCTTTTTTGCTCACCCCTCTATCTGATGGCGATTGCTTCTGGGTCCTCTATCCATTTGTTACTCAACCAAATGCAGCTTGCGGTGAGTATTTGGTTTTAGCACAGTCTTCGGACAATGGTTATTTTACAGGTCCTAATCTCAATTGCTCCTCTAACTGATGCTGACTGCCTCTGGATCTTCCTCTCACTTGTTGCCTTACTCCATTGCTTTTTCCCGCTTGCAATAACTTTTAATTTTTTTCCCTTAAGGTGCTCCACAACAATGGAGGTGTTGTTCCTCCAATAGGAGTTGTAGTATGTTTTATCAATGGATGAGGCCAAAGATGGTCATATCAGAAAGCGGGTGGTTGGAGGAATGGAAATGGGCAGGAAGTGGGAGGTCTGGTTGGCCCCTGTGGACTGGCTGCGATACTCAGTGAACTGTTTTCTAAGTTTACATTTGGTCTCCCTGATGGAGGAAAGACCACATTAGGAGCACCTGATGCCATAAACTAGGTTGAAAGAGAGGCAGGTGAACCTCCGTCTCGCCTGAAAGGTCTGTTTGGGGGCCTGGATGGAGTTGAGGGGATGGCGGTGTTCTGACAGGGTTTGCATCTTTTCTGGGTGCAGGGAAGATACCTGGAGGTTCGATGACGGGGGTCGCGTGGACGAGGACAGTCGGAGATAACGGTACTTGCAGAAGGCAGAAAGCGGTGGGGCAGGGAAGATATTCTTGATGGTGGGTCTATTTGGAGTTTGCGGAAGTGTTTGAGGATGATGCGTTCGATGCGGAGACTGGTGGGTTGATAGGTGAGGACAAGGGATCTCTGTCTTTATCGCCTTGGGAAGAGGAGTTTACAGTGATAGAACGAAGAATGGAGGTGGTGCAGTGGATGACGTCTGGATTTGAGATGGAGAAAAGCATGTTGTTCAAAATAGGTGGAAATCTGAGATGCTCGTGAGTGGAATGTCTCATCATCAATGCAGATTCAGCAGAGGCAGAGGAATTGGGAGAATGGGATGGAGATCTTGCAGGATCCCGGGTGGAAGGTGGTGTAGTCCAGGTAGTTATGGGAGTCTGTAGGTTTGAAGTGGATGTCCATCAAGAAACTGTCTCCAGACATGAAAATTGTGAGGTCGAGAAAGGAGAGGGAGGTTTCCAAGATGGACCAAGTTAATTTGAGGGCGGGGTGAAAGTTGTGGGCGACTCCTCAGCTCATTAGCTCGTCTGATCAAGATCCCATGGTACTCTGAGGTAACCTTCTTCGCTGTCCGCTACACGTCCAATTTTGGTGTCATCTGCAAACTTACTAACTATACATCCGATGTTCACATCCAAATCATTTATGTAGATGACAAAAAAGTAGTGAACGCAGCACCGATCTTTGTAGCACAACAATGGTCACATGCCTCCAGCCTGAAAAACAAACCTCCTTCACCACCTTCGACCTTCGAGCCAATGCTGTATCTAAATGGGTAGTACTCCTTATATTCCATGTGACCTTACCTTGCTTGTCTACCATCAGGAACATTGATGAATAACTTACTCATGTCCATATAGATCATGTCCACTACCTTAAACAATCCTCTTTGTTACTTTTCCAAAAACCTCAAGTCAGTAAGACGTGATTTCCCACACACAAAGCCATGTTGACTATCCCTAATCAGTCCTTGCCTTTCCAAATACATGTACATCCTGTCCCTCAGGATTCCCTCCAACAACGTGCCTACCATCGATATCAGTCTCACTGGTCTATACTTCCTTGGCTTATCTTTACCATCTTTCTTAAATAGTGGCACCACATTAGACAACCTCGAGTCTTCTGGCACCTTACCTGTGCCATCGATGATACAAATATCTCAGCAAGGATCGCAGAAATCACTTTCCTAGCTTCCCACAGAGTTCTAGGTCACACCTGATTAGGTCCTAGGGATTTATCCACTTTTATGCGTTTTAAGGCATCTAGCACTTCCTCGAATCTAATTCGGACATTTGTCAAGATGTCCCCATCTATTGCCCCACAATCTGTATTTTCCATGCCCATCTCCACAGTAAACATTGATACAAAGTATTTGTTCAGTATCTCCCCATCTCCTGTGGTTCCACACACAGTTTGCCGAGCTGATCTTTGAGAGGTCCTATTCTCTCCCTTTGATCCTTAATGTTCTTGTAAAATTCATTTATATTCTCCTTCACCACATTTTCCAAAGTTATCTCATTTCCCTTTTGTGGCCTCCTGATTTCCCTCTTAATTATCCTCCAAATGTCTTTATCCTCTTCTAAGGATTCCCTCAATCTTTGCTTTCTATACCTGACATATGCTTCCTTCTTTTTCTTGACCAAAACCTCAATTTCTCTCGTTATCCATCATTCCCTAAATCTACCAGCCTTGCCTTTCACTCTAGCAGGAATATACTGTCTCTGGGCTCTCAATATCTCATTTCTGAAGGCTTCTTGATTTCCATCCGTCCCTTTACCTGCATTTATCTGCACCCAGTCAACTTTTGAAAGTTCTTGATTAATAACATCAAAATTAGCCAACCTCCAATGTAGAACTTTAACTTGCAGATCCTGTTTATCTTTTTCCAACGCTATTTTGAAATTAATAGAATTATGGTCAATGGCCCCAATGTGTTCGCCCACTGACACGTCAGTCCCTTGCTCTACCTTATTTCTCAAGAGTAGGTCAAGTTTCACACCTTCTCTAGCAAGTACATCCACATACTGAATAAGAACATTTTCTTGTACACACTTAATAAATCCTCTCCATAAAATCCCTCCATCAGTCCCATCATGTTTGGAAAGTTAACTCCCCTAACATTATCACCCTAATATTCTTACAGATAACTGAAATCTCCTGACTTTTTTTTTCTCAATTTCCTGCTGACTATTTGGGGGACTATAGACCGATCCAAATAAGGTAATCACCCTGTTGTTATTTCTCAGTTCTACCCAAATAATTTCCTTGGATATATTCCCAGGACTATCGTCTCTAAGTACAGCCATAATGTTATCCCTTGTCAAAAACACCACTCTCCCTCTTCTCTTGACCCACTTCTATCCCAGAAGAGATTCTAATGATCTAAAAATGTGAACCCTTCTCCCCTGCACCAGCTCCTCAGTCACACATTCATCTGCTGTATCCTCCTATTGCATCCCCTCACTAGCTCATAGCACCAAGTAATCCAGGTATTATTACCCTTGAGAAACTCCTTTTTAAATTCCTGCCTAACTTCCTGAGTTCGAATCTCATCCTTCTCCTATCCTATTTCATTAGTTCCAATGTGTACAATGGCCTCCTGCTGGTTCCCCGCCCCTTTGAGAATATTCTGCACTGTCTCCAAGATATTCTTGATCCTGGCACTATGGGAGGCAACACATCATTCTGATTTCTTGTTGTTGGCCACAGAAATGTCTGTCTGTGCCTTTGACTAGAAAGAACCCCTATCACAATCGATCGCTTGGAAACTGATGTAACTGTCAGTGCATTAGAGCCAACATGCAGCAAGATCGAGATGACGTCCAGCTTTGGGCTGAATAATCACAAATAAGCACTCATCGAGGGCCAAAGGGCCTGTTCTGTGCTGTACTGTTAAATATGCACTACACAAAGCAATGAAAAGTACAGCACAGGACCAGCCCCTTCAGCTCAGCAAGCCTGTGCTGACACATGACGCTTTTCCAAATCAAAGGCCTTTTGCTTCTGTGATGCTTGTATTTCTCTTTACTCATATATCTGTCAAGATGCATTTTAAACATTGCATTTGTATCTGCCTCCACTAATTCCTCAGTGCATTCCGGTCACTTACCCACCCTCTGTCTAAAACCATGTCTCTCACATCTCCTTTAAACTTTCCCTTTTTACCTGAAATCCATGTCTCCTCTATATATATATATAGTGCTAAAAGACTTCAATTGCCATTTCTATTAATGCTTCTCATAATTTTGTAAACCTCCATCAGGTCACCCCTCTGCCTCCAACTTTCAAGCAAAAACAAATCACGTTTATCTAATCTCACTTCATATCTAATATTCTGCCAACCAAGCAACATGATGATAAACCTTTTCTGTCTCCAAAGACAGGTTGGGACATTTTTCACTGAAGGAGAAGAAGTTGACAAGTTTTCTTATAGAGGTTTTTAAATCATGGGAGGCACAGAAAAGGTGACTAGGAACGGGCAGCAAAGCCTTAGGGTAGGGGAATTCAAAACTAGAGGGTATGTTTTAAGGTGACAAGAGAAATGTTTAGAAGGGACCGGAGAGGAAACTTTTTCATGTAAATATTGGTTTGTCTGTCAAATGAACTACCAGAGGAAGTAATGCATGTAGATACAATTACAACATTGAGGGCATTTTGAAAGATACATGAATAGGAAAGGGTTACACGGATTTGGGCCAAAAGCAGGAAAATTGGATTAGACTGGCTGGGGAATTTTGTTTCCCATCGGCGATTTGGACTAAAGGGCCAGTTTCCATTCTGTATGATTCTATAACTAATACTTCTGGTAATGTGGTGATCAGAACTGTTTGCAATATTCCAAATGTGACCTCACTAAAATTCCATATAGC
>NC_057726.1:71432453-71436627 GCF_004010195.1 Chiloscyllium plagiosum | reverse complement strand
TTCCAACAGTGGCCTAACCAATGTCCTGTACAGCCGCAACATGACCTCCCAACTCCTGTACTCAATACTCTGACCAATAAAGGAAATCACACCAAATACTTTCTTCATTATCCTATCTACCTGTGACTCCACTTTCTAGGAGCTATGCACCTGCACTCCAAGGCCTCTTTGTGCAGCAACACTCCCATTAACTGGATAAGTCCTGCTAAGATTTGCTTTCCAAAAATATAACACCTCGTATTTATCTGCATTAAACTCCATCTGCCACTTCTCAGCCCATTGGCCCATCCGATCAAGATCCCGTTGTAATCTGAGGTAACCCTCTTCACTGTTCACTATACCTGCAAACTTACTAACTGTACCTCTTATGCTCGCATCCAAATCATTTATGTAAATCACAAGAAGTAGAGGACCCAGCACCGATCCTTGTGACACTCCACTGGTCACAGTCATCCAGGACAAAGCAACTGTCTTAATGCACACCTGCTCCCATCAGATGCCTACGTTTTTTTAGCACTGCACCAACTCTGAAAGAACTCTTTGACAACCCCCTCCCAAACCCATTATTCAAATTTCGGTAAGGAATTCCATTAAAACTTATTTTCTTTCCCCAATCTTGTAAAGATTCAAAGTTTCCAAATTTTATTCAATATAAATAAGAATTTGCACATTCTAATATCTGAATGGCACAATTAAATGCAGCAATTTTATCTTTTATTCTTTAATCAAAAGTGCAATGTCCATATAGTTCATTCGTATTCTTTCGAACTAATGCTATACCTCCAAATGTGTGCCTTGCCTCAGTTTCATTTATTTGTTAAAAACAGCCTGCTGGACTCTTTCCAGAAGATTCCTTTTTCCATTTCCTTGCACAGGAAATTTCATAGAGTTTGATTTCACTCAGCAGCAAAAGATAGCAGATGCTGAAAAATCTGATCTAGAAACAGAAGGTGCTGAAATAACTCAGCAGGTTTGGGAACTAACAGAATTAACATTTTGAATTTCTTCAGTACGAAAAAGAGAGATGGAAGAGTGATAAGATTTCTCCAGGGCAAAGGTGGGGAGAGTGTGAGATCGAGAGCTGAATGCTGCTTTGAAATAGCAAATTAATTGTCATGCTTGAGGGTTCAGTGGGCATGTTCCATATGCTGAAAAATCTGATCTAGAAACAGAAGGTGCTGAAATAACTCAGCAGGTTTGGGAACTAACAGAATTAACATTTTGAATTTCTTCAGTACGAAAAAGAGAGATGGAAGAGTGATAAGATTTCTCCAGGGCAAAGGTGGGGAGAGTGTGAGATCGAGAGCTGAATGCTGCTTTGAAATAGCAAATTAATTGTCATGCTTGAGGGTTCAGTGGGCATGTTCCATATACCAGTCTTCAAATCTGATTTGTTTCCAATATCACATTGTGAGCAACAAATACAGTACGTAAGACTGAAACACGTACAATGAACTTGTTGTTTCCACTGGGAGGAGTTTGGACAATGAAGCCGGAGGAAGTAAAACGGGATGTGTTGCACCTCCTTCAATTATACGTGAATAACGAAGAGGGGCATCAGGTATTTGAGCTGATGGAAACGTGTTCCATGATGTCACAGGTGGAATAGTCCTTGGTAATGTTGACGGAGGAAGAAAGGCAACGATGTGTTTGCAGGAAGCAGCACACTGGAGATGGTAGAAGTTAGAAAGGGATGAGTTTTTTGGGAATGATAATGGTAATGCCAGTCAATGTGAAGCTGAAAAGGTTAGATCCTGTTGTTGGAAACATTCACGTGACATGGATGTTACAGTTATCAATCCAAGTCTTGAAGTCTGGATGTGGACTACTTCAACGTCTTGGATGTCTCTAAATGCTGTATAATTATCAATCACATCCCCATTTCCCTGTGATGCAGGGAAGGTTGATCATGAAGCAGATGAATTTCAGGACATCTACCAGAGGAACAGCTGCAGAAATGACTTGCAACTGAGATTCTAGCGTCCAGCAACCACAACCTACTTGTGTTAGCTATAACCTGAAGCAGTATAGGGAGTTCTGTTCGATTAACAGTTTACCATGAATCTTTGATGGAGCACTTGAAATGTTCCCATTTTGCCAAGGACTCATTCTCATCTTATCTCGGGACCTTTTGGATCAAGGCTGTTAGGTGGGCAGAAGCTGTGTGCCCTTTTGGAACCAAAACCAGAGCATCAATGAAGAGGTTCTTCCTGTGGAATTGTCCCTTCACAGCACTGTTGATGCTGCCTTCCATCATTTTGTTGTTGATCAAACAAAGGCTGATCGAACAATTATAGTTAGATTACTTACTTACAGTGTGGAAACAGACGCTTTGGCCCAACAAGCTCACATTGACCCTCTGAAGCACAACTCACCCAGGCCTATTCCCCTAACACAACGGACAATTTAGCATGGCCAATTCACCTAACCTGCACATTTTTTCGCACTGTGGTAGGAAACCGGAGCACCTGCAGGAAACCCACGCAGACACGGGGAGAATGTGCAAATTCCACACAGACAGTCGCCTGAGGCGGGAGTTGAACCCAGGTCTCTGGCGCTGTAAGGCAGTAGTGCTAACCACTGTGCCACCTTGGTGCACAACAAAGACAGTTGGATTTGTTCTGCTTCTTATGGCTGGATATACCTGGGCAATTTTTCACATTAGTTGATAGATGCAGTGTTCCACCTGATGTGGAATAGCTTTTCTGCATGCATGACTGTTTCTGGAACCCAATTGTCAGTATTATTACTGAACTCATACAATTGCCCATAGTCTTTGCAGTATCCAGTGCAATTATCTGTTTCTTGGTATCATGTGGAGTATCTCATATTGGCTGAAGACTGTCCACTCAATACTTTTGGCTGATGATGAATGGAAATTCTTCAGTCTTGTCTTTCCCATTGATGCTCTGGGCTCCCTATCATTGAAGATAAGGATGTTTGTTGAACCTACTCTTCCAGTGAGTTGTTTAATTGTCCAGGACCATTCACAACTGGAGAACTTATGATTTTTTTTTGCCTTAGAAGTCATGGAAGATTAACTTTGCGGAAAGGTAGCAGGCATTCTAAGAATTACAGTTGTTACAAAAGTTTTAAAAACAGGAATGCATTCACATGTTTATCTACTCATAGATTCAAACAGCACAGAAAGGGCCCTTCCGCACATGGAGTCTTCACCAACATAGCTACCAGGAAAAGTGAGGCCCATTCCCAATTTTCTACACTCGTCCCATAACAGGGAAGATGATGACATCGTCCTATTATTGCACAATCCGGAAACACAGCTCATGTTCTTTGGAATGTTCCAATCCCATCACAGCAAATGGAGGAATTTGAATTCATTTTTTATTAAAATCAGGAATTTCAAACTACTGATGACTATGAAATCATTGCCAATTGTCAGAAAAACCCATCCAGGTCACTAATGTCCTGCAGGGTATTAAGTCTGCCAACATGTGACTTCAGACCCACAGCAATGTGGTTGCCTCTTAATTGCTCCCTGAAATGTTATAGCAAGCCATTCAGTTGTTTGAATCACTACAATGTTTCAAAGAAACAAAACTGGACAGATAACCTGGCATTGACTTAGGCACCGGAAATTATAATGGTAGAAACAGTCTTGTTGATACTGAAAAATCCTCCGTACTACCATCTCAGTACTAGTGCCAAAATTGAGAGCTATCTCACAGACTAATCAAGTAAGAGCTTGAAATACTTGTGAATAACAACTTACAGACAAAGTCCCAGACATCACCATCCTTGAATATGTACTATCCCACCAGCAGAACAGACCCAGCAGAGGTGGTTGCACAATGGTATACAGTCTGGAGGGAGTTGCCTCAGGAGTCCTCAACATTGACCTCGACCCAATGAAATCTCATGGCTTCAAGTTAAAAGTAGGCACAGGAACCTCCTGCTTATTACCATGTACTGTACTCCTCCGTATTGAACAACACTTCGGGGAAGCATTGAGGATGGCAAGGGAACAAAATGTACCCTGGGTGGGGGATTTCTATACCAACCACCAAGAGTGGCTCGGCAGCAGTACTACAGGTCAAATTGGTCAGGTCCTAAAGGGCATTTGTATGTAATTGGGTCTGCGGCAGATGCTACGGGAACCAACAAGAAGGGAAAACATACTCGACCTCATCCTTAACAATCTTCCAATTGCAGA
>NC_057726.1:71428304-71431953 GCF_004010195.1 Chiloscyllium plagiosum | reverse complement strand
AACTGTAATCATTTTCTCATCACTATACTATCAATCTCTATGTCCCCTGTGAGCTTACATTCATACTTTATCTCCTTTACAGAAATCTAAACTGCTTCTACTCCTCTGGCTTGCCCCATTTTGTGGGCCATTTGTATGTTCTTCTTTCTATCTTATAACATCCCCTTTTCCCCTTGTTAGCCAAGGTCAGGAAAACTTTCCATTTTTACTTTTGTACCAGACAGGAATGAGTAATTGTTGCAGTTCTTCCACACACTCCTCTAATACTCCCCTTCAACTCTGATGCTGATTGACCTAATTTGCTTTTTCCAGCTCCACTCGTTATCCACTCTGATTCTCCAACATCTGCAAGTTTCACTATCTCCAATGTTATCCCTTTAACTAATATTCCTCAAGCTCATGCAGAGGCTCGTGCCTTGTACCAATGCAGTTTTCTTTAATCAGATTCAAGTCCTTACTCTCTCTTAATGAAAGATTCTACCATATTATTGCCTCTTTTACACTCGGTCTTGACATGGCTCTGTTTTGAAGTGCCACGAGGAATGGTCAATAAATGCTGACACAGCCAATGATTCGGACATCCTCATGAATGAATGATAAAATTCCCATGAATACGTCTTGAAGTTTTTTTGCACACTTCTCATAATTTGGAAAACTGGATTCAGATGCCAGTTGATTCTAAAGATGTAAGAATTTTCTTCACAGTGATCGTGAATTATCCAGAATTATTGTTGTATTATTGTATTTTATCAGAACTTTATTTCCTTTTGAATTCTCTTCTCTATAATTACATAATGCAGGATTGATTACACTGCCTGAACTAAGTTTTCTAAGATTCCTGAAGAAGGACATATGCCAGAATCATCGGTTCTCCTGCTCCCCGGATGCTGTCTGACCTGCTGTGCTTTTCCAGCACTACACTTTGAACTGATCTCCAGCATCCGCAATCCTCACTTTCTCCTGAACTAAGCTTTCATCAATTTAGGTTTATACACATTGTTTAACAATGCCTTTGTTCATTATTCAACCAGAAATAATTCACTTTACACACCTGCGCATTAAATTCTCTGCCACATATACCAACGCGACTGCTTATAATTAAAACATAGAATAGAATCCTTGCAGTGTGCAAACCGGTCATTCAGTCCAACTTGTCCACATTAATTCTCTGAAGAGCATCCCGCAGATTCACAACCCTAGTCTATCCCTGTCACCTTGCATTTCGAATGGGTAATCCACTTAACCTATACATCCCTGGACACTATTGGCAATTTAGCATGGTCAATCCACCTAACCTGCTCATCCGTTGACTGTGGGAGGAAACCAGAGCAGAACCACGCAACCACAGGGAGAATATGCAAACTCCACAGACAGTCATCTGAGGCTGGAATTGAGCCACCATCTGTGATTTTATAGGCCTCTGTCACCAATCGGAGGAAACTGTGATTTGGTGGTTAATATTACAAGGCTATTAAGCTGGAACCCCAGGAATCCGAGGACTTGATTTAAAATCCAGTTATGCCAGATAGTGAAATTTGAATTTAATAGAGGGGGATACCTGAAATAAAAAGTCTAAGGGTAACCATTGTAACAACTGCCAATTGTAATCTGCTCTCCTGGTCTGGCCTTAATGTGACCCACAGCACTTTTTACGGGGCTATGAGGAATGGGTAATAAATGCCAGCCTAACCAGTGACACCTGAATCACGTGACCAAAGCAAACATTTGCGTACTGAAGGAAGATTGCAAATTTATTGTCAGTTGTTTGTTAATTCCTATCCTTAATTCCTTGATGCAGCTGGACACATTTCATTTATTGAATTGAAGTGAATTGAATTCAATTGAATTGTATTTATTGTCACGTGTACCAAGGTACAGTGAAAAGCTTTGTCTTGTGAGCAATACAGGCAGATCACAGAGTTAAGTAGCATAGATAAGGAAATAATAGGTAAGCAGCGACAAAAACAAAAACACAGGTACAGGCGAATGTTAAGTGTTTGTGAGTCCATTCAGTATTCTAACAACAGGAGGGTAGAAATGGTATGAAACCGGCTGGTGTGTGTGTTCAGGCTCCTGTACCTTCTCTCCGACGGTAGAGGTTCAAGAAAAACATTGCCAGGTTAGGTTGAATCTTTGGGAATGCTGGCAGTCTTTCCTTGACAGCGGACCTGGTAGATGGGAGATTGGCCTTTGTGATTGTCCGGGCCGAGTTCACCACTCTCTGCAACCGCCCCCGATCTTGAATGGTACAGTTGCCTTACCAGGTGTAGTGCACCTATAAAAAGGTATTTGGCAAAGGTATTTGCCGTCATGCCAAATTTCCTCAGCTGCCCGAGGAAGAAGAGATGTTGTTGGACCTTTGTAACCAGTATGTCCACATGAAGAGTCCAAGAAATGTTGTTGTGGATCATCACACCCAAAAGCTTCACAGTCGCCACCTGCTCCACCTCTGTGCTGTTAAAGCATAAGGGGGGCATGAATAACAACCCACCGGGAGTCAATACTGTGTTCCTTAGTTTTGCCGACATTGAGAGCTGGGTTGTTCTCAGTCCTCCATTTTCCCAGGTCTTCCATCTCCCATCTGTAGTCTGTTTCATTGCCATCTGAGATTCAACTGACTATGGTGGTAACATCAGCGAACTTGTAAATGGGATTAGTCTAGTATTTGGTGACACAGTTATGGGTATACAGTGAGTACAGGAGGGGGTTGAGTACGCATCCCTGGTGGGCTCCAGTGTTGAGTGTTAGTGAGGATGAAATATTGTCCCCAATCTGCACTGATTGGGCTTTACGTTTATGAGCTTTACATGGGGGTAGCTAATTTAACAAACTTAATCAGTGATTTTGCATTTGTTATTGTTTATTAGGAAACTTTGCTTGTGTATTTACTGCAAACAAAACAAACGGAACAAAGCACATTTTTACATACTACCTTTGAAATTGTATTGATGTACATGCTCAGTCTGCAGTTTGTGAATCCTTCCTAAAGTTGTGCTATATGTGTCAGAGGTTTACAAAATTATGAGAGGCATGGATAGGATAAATAGACAATGTATTTTCCCTGGGGTGGGGAAGTCCAGAACGAGAGGGCAGAGGTTTACCGTAAAAGTGGAAAGATGTAATAGGAACCAAGGGGCAACGTTTTCTCACAAAAGGTGGTGCGTGTATGGAAGGAGCTGACAGAGGAAGTGGTGGAGGCTGGTACAATTACAGAATTTAAAAGGCATCTAGATGGTTATATGAATAGGAGGGTTTGGAGGGATATGTACCAAGTGCTGGGTTTAGGATATCTGGTGGCATGGGCAAGATTTTCCGAAGTGTCTGTTTTGCCGTTGTACATCTCTATGACTCTAAATGGACCTGCCTCAGCCACTTCCTCTGGCAGTCCATTCCATATACAAACCACTCTCTGTGTGAAGAAGTAACCCTCCCGGCCTTTCTTAAAGTCTTTTCCCTCACACTTTAAACCTATGCCCTATAGCTTTCAATTCCCCGCCTCTGGGAAATTGATTATTCCATCTATGCTCCTCATGATTTTATATATCTCAAAAAGGTCATCCCTCATTCTCATACATTCCAAGGAATAAAGTCCTATCTTCGGACATAGAACAATACAGCGCAGAACAGGCCCTTCAACCCTCAATGTTGC
>NC_057726.1:71402153-71428004 GCF_004010195.1 Chiloscyllium plagiosum | reverse complement strand
CCTTTTTCAGGACATTAGGGTTTCAAATTTGTTTGAGATCTTGTTTGTCTGGGGTCTCCTGCTGTAACTGTCGCACTGGCTTTCCTGTTCATCAAGAATAATCTTTCCTCAACCACTGTCTAGTCCCATCCTGTGATGACCCTTTCAAACTCCTGCTCCAAATTGCTCTACTGGTCTATATTTTACAATGTCTTCAACACTTTTCATATTCTGAGATTTTGAGTTTGACCAATTGAAGTCAAAGAAACTTGCCATAGATTTGGACTCAGATTTCCTCAGAGATTGCACATGGTGGGTTGGGAGCCAGGTCTAGAAGTCCCATACCCATTTCTGATACATATTCTTTCATGAGTAGGGCTCAGTGCTGAGCTCAAACAGACTCAATATTCACTGGAGTGAGGGTCTTATCTTGCAGTCGAACAAGTTTGGGTTTTTAGAGTAAATGTACATGTTCTTGATGGGCTTAAACAATCCACAGTGTGGTATGAAGTGGAATTGTTTAAATTCCAAATGTTTTACAACTTAAGAGGAATATAGCATGCCTATACCAAAGTAGAAAAATAATCTATTCTAGAAATTTAGAACAGCTGTTTGTTGACATTATCTCAAGGGCTATCATTTGGTAATACCATAGGCAACACCAGAGTTAATAGTGTGACAGTAGGAACAGAAGCTATTGTACAAAAATCACCTTCTCTGCTTAGATCAGAGTTTACTCTTTTCCCAATGTGAAGATGTGAGGTGTAGTGAGACAGACTGTTAAGGGGATATGTGAAGTAGGTTTGAGTGATCTATGACAGCATGGGGAAGGGTGATGGAAGGGACATGTGACAGTAGTGGGGATTAGGCGATCAGGATGAGTAATCTGCATGCAATATCTGGGAAGGAATGGCTATAAGTGAGAGCATTATGGGGGTGGTGGGAGATGTAACAGCATGTTGGTGGCTGTTTAATCCATAGATTTTATGAGTAAAGAGCATCAACGTTTCACTGAGCTTTTCAAGACCTGGTTTAGGCCTCAAAGATTATCCACTTAGGATATGCTCACTATTTAAGGTTACTGCTATGATTTAAAGCTGCCATAAAGCTGTTAGTACTTGTCCAGAGCTCAATGGTGACCACTGCTATTCTGGAGCTAATGGCACCAAACTTATGAACATATGAATACTGAAATTAAACCTGCATAGATATCAATGGCAGTGACCAAGAAGATAGTGGTCAGTTTACTGATACGGGCATTAATACTGCCAGTGAAGATTTTGATCTTAGCAACATAGACACGACAACTTTTATCTGCTACATACAAAAACGTTGCCTATGAATCACTTGTTACTGAGAGCTTGGTATTTAGTTTAATATGTACAATAGTATGCAATACTCAAAATGGATGAATATCACATATAAGCCATATATGATTGCTTACAATCATGATTGCAATGATTTACGATCAGGGAAGACCTGGATGAGATTGGTGAGAATGGAACCACATGAGAGCAGTTCTACCCCAAATATACAACAATGGGGAGACGTGGGAGGAATATAGTATACATTCGTCAATCGTATAAAAGAACACAGATTGGTTAAAAAAGATAACAAGAGAAAGCTTGCCTTGCCACTGCATTGTGAGGGATTGTATTAAATGGAGGTGACAATGATCTTGATCACCAGCTGGAGAACCAGTGAGAGTCCAATGTCACCTTTTTTAAGGAAGGATCACCATATTAAGTTTGACTCAGGCCTTTCCAAGACCAAGAATCCTCAGGGCAGATGTCCTACCAACCAAGAGTTGCTGGTTGATCAGAAGCTGGCAGCTCTATTGAATGGCAAAACAACCCAGAGACAGAGGCTGCTGCCAGTGTGACACATATCCAAGAGCTTTACCACTGGATCCCAAGGCATGAGAGAGTGATACCAGGGAGGGGTCATGGGATGAGGGTCACAAAGAAAGTAGGACAGGATCCCTATCCAGTGATTTGTTCAGGCATTGAATTTCTTTGAAACAGGAATCTCTAGCTTGACATAACATTGGTTGCAATCACCACATGACAAGTCTCATGCCTGCTCCTAGGTTAATACAGAGTAAACCAAGGTAGAGATAGAGTTCACAGAGAGAGCAAAAGCAAGAACAAAAACTGAAAGAACTGCTGATGCTGTAAATCAGAAACAATAAAAATCACCTCATAGTTCAACAGGTCTGGCAGCATCTGTGCACACAAATCAGAGTAAATGTTTCAGGTCATGTGACCCTTCATCAAAACTGCACTCGACCAGAAATGTTAACGATGATTTCTCTCCACTAATGCTGCCAGACCTGCAGAGCTTTTCCAGTAGTTTGTATTATTGGTTTTCAAAATTCAAAGCCCTCTTCAATGCATCAGTTGAACGTATTGAAGATGGAACGTGATCTATGAGATGGGAATGAATTCGGATTCCAAACCAAGTCTGCTCCCTGTTTGGTGGATCTGACAAGCATAGAAAACGGATATTCCCCAATTGTTTTCAGTGGCTCTCGAAACTGACTCTGTGTCACTGTGCAGATGCAAGTGTTTCAGCAGGTGCTGAGGAGCTGAAGCAGGTATCCAATGGTACCTGCAGTGGCTGAAGTTGGATATGAGTCATACAAAAATGCAATTAGCTGATAAAAGAAACATATAAGGTAAGGGGTCCATAAAGCAATGAAACTACCTGAGATAGTGAAGAGTAAAGTGATGGATTTTCTACGTTTATCTCTCTCTGGGTCATTGGGAGACTCACTGTTGTTATCCTCCTAACGTCTCTTCCGAGTGTGACTAGCTATTAAAATGTGTCTGATGGTCAGAGTATTGAGCATCAGAATCAAAACAAAAGGGAGCAAAGGGTTTAAGAGACAATGAAGGACCTCAAATGCTGCCCAGAATGTTGGACTGCAGTACTCTTGTTTGGTGATGCAAAACCATTCCTGGTTTTTGTCGATATACTGAGAATTAAATCTGAAAAACCGCGGAGTGCTTTCCAAGCAAGCGAGCACAGTCACTGGCACAATAATGATGCCTGCAGTCTTTACCTTGCAGTACCTTGTTTTGAGCATTTGGCAACAAATGGCAGCAAATCGATCAAAACTGAAGACAACGGTGAACCAAACTGAACTCATCGTGTTGGCAAAGATGAGAACGGTAATTAAGCTACATACAGGAATAATATCAAGGAAAGAAATAGGGAAATAAATGATAAACCACCTGAGGATCACATCAGTCATAACAACCAGGAGATCAGCTGAGGTAACGGACACGAGGTAATGTATGACACATTTGGTGACACCACAGTTTTTCTGAGAAAGGAGCAGAATGTCAGCAGGTTCACTGGAAAAAAAAGGGAAGAAATGGGTTGGAAGGATTTTATGTGAATTTGGTACATTCAACACTTGAAAAAAAACATTTGATCTAATCTGTGTTTAGAATGAAATGGGATAAAAGATAACCAACAAACAAGGATTAAACATTGGCTGTCTTAAAATTGCTTTCTTGCCATAAAAGCCATAGTCATAGAGATGTGCATCATGGAAACAGACCCTTCATTCCAAATTGTCCATGATGACCAGATATCCTAAATTAATTTGGTCCCATTTGCCAGCACTTGACCCAAATCCCTCTAAATCCTTCCTATTCATGTGTCAACCCAGGTTTCTTTTAAATGTTGTCTTGGCATCAGTCACCACCACTTCCTCTGATAGCTCATTCCATACGTGCACCACCCTTTGTGAGAAGAAGTTGCACCTAAGGTCCCTATTAAATCTTTCCCCTCTTACCCTAAACCTATGTCCTCTAGTTTTGGATTCTCCAACCTAGGGGAAAAACATCTTATCAATTTATGCTATTCGTGCCCCTCATGATTTTAGAAACATCTGTAAGCTCATCCCTCAGCCTCTGACACTCCAGGGAAAACAGCCCCAGTCTACTTAGCATCTCCCTACTGCTCAAATCATCCAACCCTGGCAACATCCTTGTAAATCTTCGCTGAATCCTTTCAACTTTCACAACATCCTCCCTTTTGGAGGTGACCAGAATTGCACACAACATTCCAAAAGTCGTGAAACAATGTCCTTTACAGCTGAAACATGACCTCTCAACTCCTGTAAGTGAAGCTCTGATCAATGAAGGAAAGCAGACTAAACACCTTCTTCACTACCTTATCTACTGAGGCTCCACTTTCAAGGAAATATGAACCTGCACTCTAAGGTCTCTTCGTTCAGCAACACTTCAAAGGATCTGACCATTAAGTCAAAGTCCTGCCCTGATTTGCCTTACCAAAAACAAGCCCCACACTATATCTATATCTCAGCAAGGGGCCCAGCAGTCACTTCCCAATTTTTGCACAAAGTTCTTGGGTATACCCAATCAGGTCCTGGGGATTTATTCACCTTTTTGCATTTTAAGACATCCAGCACCTCCTCCTTAGTAATATGGACATTTTCAAGATGTTACCATCTATTTCCCCAGATTCTATATCTTCTAGTCTTCCCCAAGTAAACAGTTAAAAATAGCATCTCCCCCATCTCCTGCAGTTCCACACAAGATGTTACCATCTATTTCCCCAGATTCTATATCTTCTAGTCTTCCCCAAGTAAACAGTAAACATATAGCATCTCTCCCATCTCCTGCAGTTCCACACATGGGCTGCCTTGCTAATCTTTGAGTGGTCCTATTCTCTCCCTAGTTACCCTTTTGTCATTAATGTATTTATAAAATCCCTTTGGATTCTCCTTAACTTGATTTGCCAAAGCCATATCATGTCCCTCTTTTCCCCTCCTGATATCCCTCTTAAGTATATTCCTACTGCTTTCATACTCATTAAAGGATTCTACTCAATCTCTGCTGTCTATACCTGGCATACGCTTCCTTCTGTTTCTTGACCAAACCTTCCCTTTCTCTCGTCATCCAGCATTCACTACACCTACCAGCCTTGTCTTTCACCCTAACAGGAACATGATGGCTCCCTGACTCTCATCTCATTTTTGAAGGCTTCCTATTTTCGAGCCGTCCCTTTACCTGTGAACATCTGCCCCTCTCAAGCAACGTTTGAATTTTCTTGCCTAATGCCATCAAAATTGACCTTTCCCCATTTAGAACTTTCACTTCTTTATCCTGCCTATTCTTTTCCATCACTATTTTAAAACCATGGAATTATGGTCGTTGGCCCCAAAATGCTTTCCCACTGACACCTCAGTCACTTGCCCTGTCTCATTTCCCAAGCGTATGTCAAGTATTGCGCACACTGAATCAGAAACATTTCTTGCAAACGCTTCTAGATGGTCGGACTGAGGGCATTCTGGTTAAGTTTCCAGATGATACAAAGATAGGTAGAGGGAAACATAGTATTGAGGAGGCAGGGATGCTGCAAAGGACTTGGACAGGTTAGGAGTGTGAGCAAAGAATGGGCAGATACAATGTAATGTGGGAAATTGTGAGTTATTGCACTTTGGTAGGAAGAGTAGAGGCATGGACTGTTTTCTAAATGGGGAAAAAATTCAGAAATCTGATGTGCAATGAGATTTGGGAGTTCTAGTCCAGGATTCTGTCAAGGTAAACTTGGAGGTTGAATCAGTTGTTAAAAGGGCAAATGCAATGATGAGAGGACTTGAACATAAAAGCAGGGCTGTACTTCTGAGGTCTATAAGGCTCTGGTCAGGCCATGTTTGAAGTGACCTGGGTTTGAATCTAGCCACAGCAGATAGCGGAATTTGAATTGAACAAAAATCTGGAATTAAGACTCAAATTATGATTACGAAACCATTATCAAAGTTCGGGGAAAACCCATCTATTTCACTATGGAAAGAGGATAGAACATAGAACACTATAGCGCAGTACAGGCTCTTCATCCGTCGATGTTGCGCCAACCTGACATACCAATCTGAAGCCCATCTAACATACACTATTCCATGTACATCCATATGCTTAAATACACTTAAATATGGCGAATCTATTAATGTTGCAAGCAAAGCATTCCATACCCTTACTACTCTCTGAGCAAAGAAACTACCTCTGACATCTATCTTATATCTATCACCCCTCAATTTAAAGCAATGCACCCTCGTGGTCGTCATCAACATACTTGGAGAAAGGCTCTCCCTGTCCACCCAATCTAAACCCTCTGATTATGTTATATATCTCTGTTAAGTCACCTCTCAACCTTCTTCTCTCTGACGAAAACAGCCTTAAATCCCTCAGCCTTTCCTCTCAAGACCTTCCCTCCATACCTGGCAACATCCTATTAAATTTCCTCTGCACCTTTTCCAAAGCTTTCACATCCTTCTTATAATGCGATGACCAAAACTGTACAAAATACTCCAAGTGCGGCCGCACATACAGCTGCAGCATAACTTCGTGGTTCCGGAACTCGATCCCTCTATTAATAAAAGCTAAAACACTGCATGCCTTCTTAACAACCCTGTCAACCTGGGTGGCAACTTAGAAGGATCTGTGTACCAGAAACCGAGATCTCTCTGCTCATCTGCACTGCCAAGAATCTTACCATTAGCCCAGTACTTTGCATTCCGGTTACTCCAACCAAAGTCACACTTGTCCGCATTAAACTCCATTTGCCACCTCTCAGCCCAGCTCTCCAGCTTATCTATGTCTCTCTGTAACCTACAACATCCTTCACCACTATCCACAACTCCACCGATCTTAGGGTCATCTGCAAATTTACTAACCCACCCTTCTACGCCCTCATCCAGGACGTTTATAAAGATGATGAACAGCAGTGGACCCAACACCGACCTTGCGGTACATTACTGGTAACTGGACTTCAGGATGAACATTTCGCATCAACAACCAGCCTCTGTCTTCTTTCAGCAAGCCTCTTAATGATCCAAACAGCTATATCTCCCACAATCCCATTCTTCCGCATTTTGTACAATAACTTACTGTGGGGAACCTTATTGAATGCTTTGCTGAAATCCATATACATCGCATCAACCGGTTTACTCTCATCTAACTGTTCGGTCACCTTCTCAAAGAAATCACTAAGTTTTGTGAGGCACGACCAACCCTTCACAAAACTGTGCTGACTATCTCTAACCAACTTATTCTTTTATAGATGAATATAAATCATATCTCTTATACCTTTTTCCAACACTTTACCAACAACTGAAGTACGGGTCACTGGTCTATAATTGCCTGGGTTGTCTCTATTTCCCTTCTTGAACAGGGGAACCACATTTGCTATCCTCCAGTCTTCTGGCACTATTCCTGTAGACAATGACGATTTAAAGATCAATGCCAAAGACTCAGCAATCTCCTCCCTGGTTTCCTAGACAATCCTAGTATAAATCCCATTCGGCCCACGGGACTTATCTATTTCACACTCTGCATGATTTCTAATAGCTCTTCCTTGTGAACCTCAATCACACCTAGTCTAATAGCCTGTGCCATCCTTGCTTGGTCTGACCTACATTTAACTCCAGACTCTCAGATTGATTCATAACAGTCCTATGGAGAATAAATGCTGGCCTAGCCATTGATACCATCATCCCATGAATGAATACATAAAAAGATTATTCATCAATCCCTTCCAATTAGAGTGACATTCCCCATTCATCCATTCAGCCCAATGTCCTCTTCCTTCTTTACAAAGGTGACAAATCCTTCTTCTCCCAGTGAAAAAAAATGTCCATTATAACACTCCTCCCTTACGTTCGGTCACATCACCCTTCCATGACCATTTACGAACACTGAACGTCCACATAACCTGAGGAGTGTGACATCCATTTGAAACAAGGGATCCCTGATTGGTTGGGAAAAGTAAATGGTGAACAATTGGAGAGAGTTAGAGGAACAGAAAGATCAGAATGTGAGCGAGGGTCCAAGGAATTTGGAGAAAAATTGGTAGAGAGACAATTGAATGGTTCAAACAGCTGTTGTGGATGAGCTTTACAGCAGAACGTACTTTTGAGTTATGGTGGAGGTCAGTACAGATTTCAAGTCAACATCAAGTTGATGTTGTGTCAAATGCTTCCCTGAATATCAAGTTTGATACAAGCGTTTTGAACAGTTAGTTTGAGCATTAGACAATAGTCAGAGGTCAGCATGAAATCTGTGGGTTTTTTTTAGAGATAGTGATTGAGAGTAGAGATGGCTGTTTCAGGGATCAAAACTAAATATAAATAAAACAAAAGTAGAAAATGCTCGAGAAATACAGCTGGTGTAGAGGCATCTATGGCGAAATAAAGAGTTTTGGGTCTAATCAGACTTATCTTCCAAAGTGACTTATTTTTTAGCATCAGACATAGAATTGAAAAATCAAAGGATATGTTGCACACATTCTAATATTAGGAGAAGGAACATTTTCAGATGAAAATTCTAGTAAATTCTAGTGAGTAAACATCATTTTTCCAGTCAATATATCAGTAATAACTGATGTGTTGGGAGAGCCAGTGCCAAGAAACGAACTTCAATAAATGTCCAATAACTTGAGAGAGGAGAGCAATGATTTTTTTTATGTTTCTTGGAGTTTCATAACAGTTCTTCATTTAATTGTCAAATGAAAACACGAGACTGTTATCATGATATATGTTTTGTCTTTATTGAAATGTAAGCTGGTAGTAAAATATTTGGAAATTTCCTTGAAGTGGGAGGGAATTTATTCATGGAAGAGCTTAACATTTCAACAGGGAGTTCCAACAAAGTAGCGAAGAAATTTGCTGAATTGGAAAAACAAAGACTTGGCGAGTTTAAATGCAAAGTTAAACGTGTGATTCAAGAAATTAGAACCATCACAAGGACTTCAACTCAATGATCTCAGAAGTGTTAAGAATGGTGGATGATTGGACTTAAAAGCAGATGAAGCAGCAAGAACGCATTTAATAGCTTTCATGGCTTTACCTTCACAGATCACATTTGGATATTTAATTATAATGCAAATATTGACAATTCGAATTAGGTCTGGGTAGCAAGATTTTAAACTTGATAGTTTTTAGATAATTTTCATATTATACATGTTGTAGCAACTAACACGTTCGAGGAAGACCTTTTGTTCTCCACATCGAGTTAGAGAAGATTCTGTGCTCCATTTTGTCTGTCAACCAATTGTTTTGATCAAACCTACTATGCTGAGGTAGTCAGAAACAGTTGACTGAAGCTTTAACTTTGAAAATATATTCGCAAGATTATATTTTGCTTACCACTACTCCTCAGTTGCTGAAGTTGTTAATTAATTGTGATAATAATATACGTTCAGAAGAAATGTGCTAGGAATGAAATCTTGATGTTCTGATAAATCTCAACAAGTGCATCTTGAGTCAAAAAGATTTGTGATGTGTGTGTGTGTGTGTGTGTGTCAACTATTCTGAGACCACATCGGGTGCAGCGGATACAGTAAATGATGTGTGTGGAGGTGCAGGCGAATTTGCGAATTTGGTCTCCTCTGCACTGGGGAGTCAGACCGCCTTCTTACAGAACGTTTCAGGGAACACTTCTGGGATACCCACACCAACCAACCCAACGGCCTCATAGCTGAACACTTGAACTCCCCTCCCACTCTACCATGCAGTTCCTTGGCCTCCTCCATTGCCAGACACTGGCCATACGATGCCTGGAGGAAGAGCACCTCATCTTCCGCCGAGGAACCCTTCAACCACCCTATATCTACCCCTGCCCATGGCCAATTCACCTAAACTGCATATTTTTGGACTCTGCGAGGAAACCGGAGCACCCAGAGGAAACCCAGGCGGACATGGGGAGAATGTGCAAACTCCACACCGACAGTTGCCTGAGGTGGAATTTGAACGTGGGTCTCTGGTGTTGTGAGGCAGCAGTGCTAACCATTGAGCCACCGTGCCGCCCAATTCACCTGACCTGCACATGTTTGGACTGTTGGTGGAAACCGCAGCACCCAGAGGAAGCCCACGCTGACACGGGGGAATATGCAAAATCTACACTGACAGTTTAATTTGAATAAACGTAAAGTATTGCATGTTAGTCAAACAAACAAGGACAATACTGATACAATTAAAAGTATACCCTTGTTTAGTTGTAGAATCGATGGATCCGGGGTTCAGGTACAAAATCCTTTGAAGTTTGCGGAACACAAAAGCAGTTTTGGTACCAAGGCATTTAACATACTTGCCTTCATTGCTCAGTTCCTTGAATAAAGGAGATTTGATATGTTTTAAAGTTGGGTAGAACATTGGGAAGATCTCTTTGGGAGTACTGTGTCTGGCTCTGGTCATCCTGTTATAGGAAGGAGACGATGAAGCTGGACAGGGTTCAGAAAAGATTTACCTGGATGTTGCTAGGAATGGAGCGTTTGAGTTATAAAGAGGGGCTGGATATGTTTGGACATTTTGCAGCTTGAGGAGCTTGAGGACTGACCTTAGAGAAGTTTATAAATGATGAGGGGTACATATAAGATAGACAGAGACGAAAAAACTGCAGATGCTAGACTTCAGGAGTGGAGTGGAGAGTCGGGGGTGCTGCAGAGAAAGGGGTGGCGGGGTGCAGGGTGGTGAAGTGTCATAGGTAGAGGGTACAACTTGGTTGTTCAATAGTAGGAATGAATCTGGTTGGAGGTAGGGAGCAGTGGAAGGGAGGGAAAGGGGCTGGGAAGGAAGTTGGGGGATAGGGAGGGTGGATATTTTAAATTGGAAAACTCAGTGTTGAGTCCTCCAGGCTGTAGGGTGCCCAGATGGCAGATAAGGTGTTGTTCCTCCAATAAGAGTTGTGGTATGTTTTGTCAATGGAGGAGGCCAAGTATGGTCATTTTGGGCAGGGTGTAGTTGGGGGAATTGAAGTGGGCAGTGACTGGGAGTTCTGGTTGGCCACTGTGGGCCTGACTGTGATGTTCAGTGAACCGTTCCCTAAGTTTACTTTTGGTCTCTCCGATGGAGTAAAGACCACATTGGGAGCATCTCATGCAATAAGCTGGGTTGGAAGAGAGGCAGGTGAACCTCTGTCACACCTGAAATGTCTGTTTGGGGCCCTGGATGGATTCAAGGGGGTGATGGTATTCCGGCAGGTTTCAGATTTTTTCAGGGTGCAGGGAAGTTCCTGGGATTTTGGTGGCAGGGGTCACATGGACCGAGGACTGTCGGTGGGAATGGTCCTTGTTGAAGGCAGAGAGGGGTGAGTTGGGGGAAAGATATTCTTGGTGATGGTGTCTAATTGGAGTTTGCAGAAATGTTTGAGGATAATGTGTTAGACGTGGAGACTGGTGGGTTGATAGATGAGGACAAGGGAGACTCTGTCTTTATTGCATTGGAGGGAGTTTGCAGCAAGATTAGAGTGGTGCTAGAAAATCACAGCAGGTCAGGTAGCATCCAAGGAGCAGGAAAATTGAGATTTCGGGCAGAAGCCCTTCATCAGGAAGTGGAATTGGGAATGGAGGTGGTGCGGTGTAGGGCTGTCTGGATGACAGTGGGGGGAAAGCATGCTGTTCGACATAGGTGGACCTCTGGAATGCTTGGGGTGGAATGTCTCCTCATCTGAGCAGATGTGGCGGAGGCAGAGGAGAGAAAGAATGGAGTTCTTGCAGGATACTGGGTGGAAAGACGTGTCGTCCAGGTAGTCTGTGGGTTTGTAGTAAACGTCCATCTGGAGACTGTACCAGAGATGGAAATGGAGAGGTCAAGAAAGGGGAGGGAGGTGTCCGAGATGGACCAAGTGAATTTGAGGGCGGGGTGAAAGTTGTGGGTGAAGTTCGGCTGAGACTGAGGAATTTGGAGAATGGGATGGTGTTTTTGCAGGATACAGCGTGGGAGGAGGTATAGTTCAGGCAGTTATGGGAGTCTGTTGGTTTGTAGTGGACGTCGTCTGGAGACTGTCGCTGGAGATGGAAATGGTGAGGTCAAGAAAGGGGAGGGATTTGCTCGAGATGGGTCAAATGAATTTGTGGGCGGTGTGGAAGTTGTGGGTGAAGTCAAACTGCTCCAGTTTAGCCTGGGTGCAAGGCACTGCACCGATGCAGTCATCAATTTAATGGCGGAAGAGTCAGATACAGTGCCCGTGTAGGTCCTGAAGAGGGAATGTTCGATTTCGCCGACAAGCTTCAGGCATATTGTTTGCACTGATGTTCCATCATTGACACTTGATTTTCAGGTCTGCCTGTTGCTGCTCCTGACATGCCCTCCAGCATTCTCCATTGAACCAGATGGGGTCACTGGGATATATGCTGGGCCATGAGGTTACAGCGTGTATTGGAGTACAGTTTGCTGCTCTTGAAGGTCCACAGCGCCTCATGGATTTCCAGTCTTCAGTTGCCAGATCTTTTCAACATCTGTCCCATTCAGATGATGTGCCTTAACCATGGGAGATACAAGGATGAGAGAGAGGGGTGTGTCCGGGTGCTTATCGGAGGTTCAGTGTGGGCTTGTTGGGTCAAATGGCCTGTTTCCACACTAAAGTGATTTTATAAAAAAAAGCATGGTGAGAGTTCCACAAAACAAAATGAAGGTTATTCTCAATGTGAAGGTGGGTCTTCGTCTCCACAAGGAATGTGTGATGTTTGCTTTTACCAATACTGTCGTGGAAGATTGTTAAGGATGAGGTCAAGTATGTTTTTCCTTCTCGCTGGTTCCCTTAGCACCTGCCGCAGACCCAATCTCGTACCAATGTCCTGAAGGTTCTGACCAATTCGACCTGTAGTACTGCTGCCGAGCCACTCTTGGTGGGTGGTGTAGCAATCCCCCACCCAGAGTAAAATGTGCTACCTTACCATCCTCAATGCTTCCTCGAAGTGTGGTTCAACATGGAGGAGTACAGTACATGGTTATCAGTAGGAGGTTCCTGTGCCTACTTTTAAATTGAAGCCATGAAGTATAATTGGGTCCGAGGTCAAAGTTGAGGACTCCTAGGGCAACTCTCTCCAGACTGTATACCACTGTGCAACCACCTCTGCTGGGTCTGTTTTGCTGGTGGGGCAGTACATATGGTGTCTGCGACTTTGTCTGCAAGGTATAAGTCCAATCTCCTCCCAGTGGAAGCAATAAGTTTCTTGTACGTGTTTCAGTCTTACCTGCTGTATTAGTTGCTCACAATGTGATAGGGGAAACAAATCAGATTTGAAGACTGGTATATGGAACATGTCCACTGAAATTTCAAGCATGACAATTAATTTGCTATTTCAAAGCAGCATTCTGCTCGCGATCTCACACTCTCCCCATCTTTTCCCTCGAGAAATCTTATCACTCTTCCATCTCTCTCTTTCGTACTGAAGAAATTCAAAATATTAACTCTGTTAATGCCTAAACCTGCTGAGTTATTTCAGCACCTTCTGTTTCTAGATCAGATTTTTCACCAGTGAAAAAGCTGCCGAGTGAAATTAAACTCCATGAAATTTCCTGTGAAAGAAAATGGAAAAAGGAATCTTCTGGAAAGACTCCAGCAGGCTCATTTTAACAAAGAAATACAACTGAGTTAGGGCACACATTTGGAGGTACAGCATTAATTGGAAGGAATACGAATGAACTATATGGAAATTGTGCTTTTGGTCAAAGAACAAAAGATAACATTGTTGCATTTAATTGTGCAATTTAGATATTAGAATGTGCAAATTCTTATTTATATTGTACCTTATTTGGAAACATTGAAGCGTTTCATGATTGGGAAAATAGAATAAGGTTTAATGGAATTCCTTGATGAAATTTCACTAATGGGTTTGGGAGGAGTTTGTCAAAGAGTCCTTTCAGAGTTGCTTCAGTACTAAAGGAAGCAGGCATCTAATGGGAGCAGGTGTGGATCAAGACAGTTCCTTTTTCCGGGATGACATGAAGAATTTGGAGGGCTGTTGAAGCTGCACTCATCATGGGAAATGGGAAATTAACACTTATTCAAAAATAGGGTCATGGCATAACAACACCTCTTCTGCCTTCGGCAGCTTAGGAAATTCAGCATTTCCATAAACTCACCGACATTTACAGATGCACCATAAAAAACATTCGATCCAGGTGCATAATTGCCTGGTCTGGCAACTGCTCTGACCAAGACCCAATGAAAATACAGAAAATGGTGTGCACAGCCCAGACCACCACGGAAGCCGACCTCCCCTCCAAAGACTTCATTTGCACATCTCATTGCCGTACAAAAACTTCCAACATCAACAAAGGCCCCTCCCACATTGCTGATGCTCTCTTCCAACCACTTCCGTCTGGCACAAGATACAGAAGTTTGAACATACACTCCAATATGTTCAAGAACAGCTTCTTTCCTGCTGTTGTTAAACTGCTTAAAGGACCTTGCTATCTTCAAATAAACTTTATCTTGCTTGTGATCCTCTATCTTCAAATAAACTTTATCTTGCTTGTGATCCTACTGTGCAGCAGTAATCTTGTGTGCCTCACTCTGTCTAAGCACCCTAAGATCTATATGTCCGTGTTTACCATGAGGGGCTTGTATTGCTCACAAAAGAAAGCTTCGCACTATACTTAGGTACAAGTAACTGCAATGAATCAAATCAAATCAAATGAAATACAAGCCTTAAACATTGGTGGGAAAAGATTCATTTTGTGGTAGCTCTTCATTTTGCACATATCAGGACAATTTCCAAGTAATTGCAACGGAAGGAGAAAAGAGAGAGGAGACTGCTCCATGGACAACAACAAGATTCCGATTGGTAAGGGCATTGCATGGAAAGTTCAAGCATTCATGACAGCTGATAGATTAATGTCAAATTTTGTTAAAATGCGAAATTGACTTTTTTCTAATACTTAAGGCTAAATGACTGTTATGAAATTTTCACTGTTTCACTGCACAGATGCTGCCTGGCCTACTGAATGCTTTCAGAGTTTTCTGTTTTTTCAGGGAAGTCTATTATTTTCACCACACGTCTTGCTTCTTGATTGTAGGTTTTGTAGTCAGGAGGTTTGTTGTGCATCACCGCATTTCTAGAATTTGTCTTTTATACGGTTGGGCCACTCATGCTACTTGTCACTTGTAAACCTTCGGGTCACGATGCTGGGATAATCAGTTATATTTATGTTGTTAAGAGTCAAAGACAAAAACGTGGATTCACTTGTTTGGAAATCATCTGGAATCTATCCCAGAATGCTGAGGGAGATGAGGAAGGAAATTGTAGGGGCCTTGTATGAAATCGTTATATTCTCTTCAGTCACAGACGAGGTCAGAGATAATTGGAGAGTAGCCAATATTGTCCCATTCTTTAAGAAGAGCAGTAGGGACAATCTTGGAAATTAAAGGCTGGTGAGATTTATGTCAATGGTAGGGAAATTATGGGAGAAGATTCTTAGGGATAGGATTTACACACCTGTTGAGGTAAAAAAAGGACTTGCCATTATAAGCAGCATGAACATGACTGGGGAGTATTGTGTCTCACGAATTTGATTGAATTTTTTGAGGAAGTAACAAAGACGATTATTGAGAGCAGGGTTGGTAGATGCGGTTTATTTGGACTTCAGAAAGACCTTTGTCAACGTTTGGCAAGCGGAAACATAAGGTAAAGTCACATGAGATCTGTAAACTGATAAGATAGTGATTACTGGTGATTCAGAGGAGAATGTAAAGATTTTGCTAGTTAATTTTGTGGATGACACAAAGAGTTTGAGAGTTGCAGGCAGTGAGGAGGATTGCCAGAGGTGATGGTAGGATGTAGATAGGCGAGGGACTGAAGTAGAAAAATAGCAGATGGCATGTCATCTGGACAAATGTGAGAAAATGCATTTTGGAAGGTTTAATTCAGGCCGGAAATCTACAGTAAACGGCAGAACACTTAGAAGCATTAATATACAGAGGGATTAAAGTATACAGGTCCAACACTTCCCTGAAAATGGCAACAGAAATGGATAAGGTCGTCAAGGCAGCAAATAACAAGCTTGCCTTCATTGGTTGGGGCACAGCGTTTAAAAATTGTCAAGTCATTTTGCAGCTGTATAGAATTATAGTGAGGTCTCATTTGAAATATTGCATACAGTCCTGATCACCAAATTACCAGAAGGATTAGTCATAGAGTGATAGAGTCATAAAGATATACAGCATGGAAACAGACACTTCGGTCCAACCCGTCCATGCCGACCAAATATCCCAACCCAAATCTAGTTCCACCTGCCAGCACCTGGACCATATCACTCCAATCTCTTCTGTTCATATACCCTCCCAAATGCCTCTTAAATGTTGCAATTGTACCATCCTCCTTCACTTCCGCTGGCAGCTCATTCCATACACGCACCATCCTCTGCCTCAAAAAGTTGCCCCTTACGTCTCTTTTATATCTTTCCCCTCTCACCCTCAACCTATGCCCTCTAATTTTGGACACCCCCACCCGAGAGAAATGACTTTGTCTATTTATCCTATCCATGCACCTCATATTTTTGTAAACATCTATAAAGTCACCCCACAGCCTCCGACGCTCCAGGGAAAACAGCCCCAGCCTTTTCAGCCTCTCCCTGTAGCTCAGATCCTCCAACCCTGGCAACATCCTTGTAAATCTTTTCTGAAACATTTCAAGTTTCACAACATCTTTCCGATAGGAAGGAGACCAGAATTGCACGCAATAGTCCAACAGTGGCCTAACCAAGGTCCTGTACAGCCGCAACATGATCTCCCAACTCCTGTACTCACTACTCTGACAAATAAAGGAAAGCATACCAAACGCCTTCTTCACTATCCTATCTTCCTGCGACTCCACTATCAAGGAGCTATGATCCTGCACTCCAAGATCTCTTTGTTCAGCAACAATCCCTAGGACCTTAGCATTAAGTTGAATACTCCTGCTAAGATTTGCTTTCCCAAGATGCAGCACCTCGCATTTATCTGAATTAAATTCCAACTGCCATTTCGCACCCCATTGGCCCATCTGGTCAAGATCCTGTTGCAATCTGAGGTAACCCTCTTCCCTGTCCACTACATCTCCTATTTTGATGTAATTTGCAAACTTACTAACTGTACCTCTTATGCTCGCATTCAAATCGTTTATGTAAATGACAAAATGTAGTGGGCCCAGCACCGGTCCTTGTGGCACTCTACTGGTCACAGGCCTCCAGTTGGAAAAACCATCACCATCACCCTCTGTCATAGAACAATACAGAACGGAAACAGGCCCTTCAGCCCAATTCGCCCATGGCAGGCAAATTTCCCTAGCCATATGAATCCCATTTGCTTGCTTTTGGCCCATATCCGTCTAAACCTTTCATATTTATGTATTCATCAGAATGCCCCCAATGATGCAATTGTACCTATATTAGATTAAATTGCTTACAGTGTGGAAACAGACCCTTCGGCCCAACAAGTCCACACCGCCCCGTCGAAGCGTAACCCAACCAAACCCATTCCCCAACGTTTACCCCTTCACCTAACACTACGGGGAATTTAGCATGGCCAATTCACCTAACCTGCACATTTTTGGATGGTGGGAGGAAACCCACGCAGACACGGGGAGAACATGCGAACTCCACACAGTCAGTCGCCTGAGGCGGAAATTGAACCCGGGTTTCTGGCGCTGTGAAGCAGCAGTGCTCGCCACTGTGCCACAGTGCCGCCCAAAGATACATGCATCACTTCCTCTGGTAGTTCATTTGACATACGAACCACTATTTTTGTGAAAATGTTGCCTCTCATTTCCCTTTTAAATATTTCTATTCTCACCTTAAAACATACCCTGTAGTTTTGAATTCCCCTACCCTAAAGCTTTGCTGACCTTTCCTAGTCACCTTTTCTGTGCCTTTCATGATTTAAAAACCTCTATGTGATCTCCTGTTAACTTCTTTTCCTTCAGTAAAAGGTGTCCCTGCCTGCCTTTGGAGACTGAAAACTTTTGCCATGATGTTGTTTGGTTGGGAGAATATTCGGTATGAAAAGTGATTAGCGCTGAAAATGTGTTGCTGGAACAGCGCAGCAGGTCAGGCTTATGCCCGAAACGTCGATTCTCCTGTTCCCTGGACGTGCTGCGCTGTTCCAGCAACACATTTTCAGCTCTGATCTCCAGCATCTGCAGACCTCACTTTCTCCTCCATGAAAAGTGATTCGACAAACTTGATTTGTTTTTTCTTGAACGTTGGAAGCAGAGGGATGACCTGATGGAAGTTTACAAAATTATGAGAAGCATTGATAGCAATGGCAGTTGAAGTCTTTTACCACAGTTCAGAAATATATATTACTAGGGGGCATGGATTTCAGGTAAAAATGGAAAGTTTAACGGAGATGTGAAAGTCAAGGTTTTACACAGAGGGTGCTAAATACCGGAATGCACAGGGCAAATGTCGGAGGCAGATTCAAAAGCAACATTTAAAAGGCATCTTGACAGATTTATGAATAAAGAGAGAAAAGAGGCAGCACGAGGGCAGAATTCCTTTGATTTGGAAAAGCATCATGTGTCAGTACAGGCTTGCTGGGCCAAAGGGACTGGTCCTGTGCTGGACCTCTCATTGTTTTTGTATCGTGTATATTTTACAATACAGGACAGAACAGGCCCTCGATGAGTGATTATTTGTGATTATTCAGCCCAAAGCTGGATGTCATCTCGATTTTACTGCATGTTGGCACAAACTGCATTTCTGACCATATGATGGAAGGAATGATATTAATAATGCAGCTGAGAACTTGCGATTAGATAACTCTACTTCAAGAAACCCCTGTGGTGATCTGATTATGCAAGCACTAGGCACCATGGAACAGATTGTTTACGTGAAGTTTTAAATACTGGGGTCCAATATTAGTACACTACTTAAATCACTGACTGTACATCCTGGTTTAGTTTCTGGATTCTATCATTAGACGGCAGTTTGAAGTTTGATGATTGGATAAACTTTGTGATCGTGGAATTCACCAGATAATCGTCTCAGTGAAGGAAGATCCAAGAGATTGTCCAGAGACAGGAACATGGACCATCGTCCCCGAAGACAGAGTGTTCAGTCTTTTCTGGAAATGTATTGATTTATATTCACTTTACTCCATTGGTTTATGCTAAATAAAGGTGTGGGTGGTTGACCCGGATATGAGTTTCTTGTATTAATGAATAACTTACTTACAACATTTCTTCTATTTATTTAACAGATCAAAAGCATTAATGCGGAATATGTAAAGGCTTCCAAAATAGTGGCAAATATATGTGTAATCCATGGTAGGGGCATTCTTTTATTCACATTCACTAAATTCAATAAAGTTTTCTGCAAATAAATTTCAAGGTGCATCAGACTGCAATTCAAATAAATATTGTCTCCATAAAACATTTTCCAGCAAGAGTCTGGAACAAACTACATTTAATCTGAAAGATCTAATTGAAGCAGATAATGACCAGGAGACTGTGAAATCAGCAGAAGAGGTATTGATTGCTCTTGAAAGAAATTTGTGCTGGTCTTTCCAGCAACGAGTTTCTGGTACTTAGACTGGTTCTAATGTACTGACGAGTACATCAGTTTCCAAGCAATCGATAGTTATTGGGGATCTTTCTAGTCAAAGGCACAAGCAGAAATTTCTGTGGCCAACAACAAGAAATCAGAATGATGTGTTGTCTCCCTGGTGCCAGGATCAAGTACACCTCGGAGACGGTGAAGAATGTTCTCAATGGGGATTGGGACGAGCAGGAGGCCATTGTACACATTGGAACTAATGACATAGGATAGGAGAAGGATAAGATTCGAAAGGGAGAACTCAGGAAGTTAGGCAGGAATTTGAAAATGAGGTTCTCAAGGGTAATAATACCTGGATTACACCTGATGCTTTGAGCTAGTGAGGGGGTGCATTAGGAGGATACAGCAGATGAATATGTGACTGAGGGACTGGTGCAGGGTAGAAGGGTTCACATTTTTAGATCATTGGAATCTCTTATGGGATAGAAGTGGGTCAAGAGAGGAGGGAGAGTGGTGTTTTTAATAAGGGATAACATTAGGGCTGTACTTAGACATGAGTATGCACAGGGATATTATTTGGGTAGAACTGAGAAAGAAGAAGGGGATGATTACCTCATTTGGATTGGACAGAGGTCCTCCCAATTGCCAGGAGGAAATTGGGAAAATAATTATCAGGAGATCTCAGTTACCTGTAAGAATAATAGGGTGATAATGTTCGGGGATTTTAACTTTCCAGATATAGACTGGGACTGCCAACATGTTCAGGGATTTGTTGGAGAGGAACTTATTAAGTGTGTACAAGAAAATGTTCTTATTCAGGATGTGGATGTACTTGCCAGAGAAGGTGCAAACTTGAACTACTCTTGAAAAATAAAGCAGGGCAAGGGACTGAGGTGTCAATGGGGGAGCAGTTTGGGGCCAGTGAACATAATTCTATTAATTTAAAAATAGTGTTTGAAAAGGATAAACAGTATCTAAAAGATAAAGTTCTAATTTGGAGCATGGCCAAATTTCATGTTAGGAAGCAAGAACTTTCAAAAGTTGACTGGTTGCAGAGAAATGCAGGTAAAGGGACGGATGGAAATCAAGAAGCCTACAGAGACAGTATATTCCTGTTAGAATGAAAGGCAAGGCTGGTAGGTATAGGGAATGATGGATAACGAGAGAAATTGAGGTTTTGGTCGAGAAAAAGAAGGAAGCATATGTCAGGTATAAAGAGCAAAGATCGAGGGAATCCTTAGAAGCGGATAAAGACATTTGGAGGATAATTAAGAGGGAAATCAGGAGGGCAAATAAGGAAATGAGATAGCTTTGGAAATTGTGGTGAAGGAGAATATGAAGGAATTTTACAAACACATTAAGGACAAAAGGGTAACTCGGGAGAGAATAGGACCTCTCAAAGATCAGCAAGCCAACCTATGGTTGGAACCACAGGTGATGGTGAGGTACTAAATCAATACTTTGTATCAGTGTTTACAGTGGAGATGGACATGGAAAATTCAGATTATGGGGAAATAGTTGGTGACATCTTGACAAATGTCCCTAGTAGATACGAGGAAGTGCTAGATGATGTAAAACACATTAAAGTGGATAAATCTCCAGGACCTGATCAGGTGTGACCTAGAACTCTGTGGGAAGCTAGGGAAGTGATCTCTGGGCCCCTTGATGAGATATTTGTATCATCGGTAGTCACAGGTAAGATGTCTGCCGACTCGAAGTTGGCTAATGTGGTGCCACTATTTAAGAAAGCTGATAAGAATAAGCCAAGGAACTACAGAGCTGCGAGACTTACATCGGTGGTGGGCACATTGTTGGAGGGAATCCTGAGGGACAGGATGTACATGTATTTGGAAAGGGATTAGGGATTAGGGATAGTCAACATGGCTTTGTGTGTGGGAAATCATGTCTCACCGTCTTGAGTTTTTTGAAGAAGTAACAAGGAGGATTGATGAGGGCAGAGCGGTGGACGTGATCTATATGGACATGAGTAAGATGTTCTACAAGGTTCCTAATGGTAGACCGGTCAGCAAGGTTAGATCACATGGTATATAAGGAGAACTAGCCATTTAGCGACAGAATTGGCTCGAAAGTAGAAGGTGGTGAAGGAGGTTTGCTTTTCAGGCTGGAGGCACGTGGGCAGTGTTGCGCCACAAAACGGTGCTGCGTTCACTACATTTTGTGATCTATATAAATGATTTGGATGTGAACATCAGAGTTATAGTTAGTAAGTTTGTAGATGACACTAAAATTGGAGACGTAGTGGACAGCGACGAAGGTTACTCAGAGCATCATGGGATCTTGATCAGACGGGCCAATGGCCTGAGGAGTGGCAAATGGAGATTAATTCAGATTGATGTGAGGTGGTGGAAAGGCAAATCGTGGCAGGACTTATATACTTAATGGTAAGATCCTGGAGAGTGTTGCTGTACAAAGAGAACTTGAAAGTGGAGTTGCAGGTCGATATCATAGTGAAGAAGGTACATTTTTCTGCTTTCCTTTACTGTTCAGACTAGTAACTGTAGGAGTGGGAGGTCATTTGTTAGGTCACTTTCAGAATATTGAGATGGGTAAAAGTTAAAAAGGATCTAAGTGGCAAATCTTTCACACAGACTGTGGTACGTGCATGGAATGAGTTGGCAGAGGAAGTAGTAGAGGCTATTATAATTAAAAGACATCTGGATGAGTTCAACAATAGAAAGTATTTAGGGGGATATGGGCCAAGTGCTGCCAAAGAGACTACATGATTTTAGGATATCTGGTCAGCATGGACAAGTTAGACCGAAGGGTCTGTTTCCATGCTGTCCATCTCTATGAACTATAGCACAACATGTTTTTGATTTTGAGAATGCTATTTACTCCAGTGGTGACAATAAGAGAATTAGTTCATTCAGAAGAGCCTTCTGCTTCAACTCAATGTTGTGGTCTCATCAATAAGGGAAAGGAGCACTTGTGTCACAGTGATATCAACTGTTGGATAAAGGACAATAATTTATAGCTTCCACCAGGGCTATGTTGGCTGGAAAACCTCCACCACACATATAAGTCAGAATTTATAAAATGTTGCATGGATTGGCTTTTTGGGCAAAATGGAATGTGTCTGCAAATACAGTTGTGCAAATGTAAATTCACTCCATAGACTTACATGTGTTGTATGAGTGCATGAGATAGAGAGTGTGTGTGTACACATATGGGTGTCTGTTGTGAGTCTCAGTGCACGTGACAGCATGTGTATTTGCATATGTGTGTGCTTGGTAGAATGTGTGTGTGAGTGTGACAGAATATAGATTCTAGATTAGAGAGGTGCTGGAAAAGAACAGC
Organism: Chiloscyllium plagiosum; assembly: GCF_004010195.1. Taxonomy (NCBI): domain Eukaryota; kingdom Metazoa; phylum Chordata; class Chondrichthyes; order Orectolobiformes; family Hemiscylliidae; genus Chiloscyllium; species Chiloscyllium plagiosum. The sequence goes on along the minus strand of NC_057726.1, from coordinate 71,405,419 downwards.
AGTTCAGGCAGCATCCGAGGATCTGGAAAATCAATGTTTTTGGGGAAAAAAGCCCTTCATCAGCAATAGAGGCAGAGTGCCTGTAGGGTGGAGAGATAAATGAAAGGAGGGTGGGGGTCGGAAGAAAGTAACTTAGAGTACGATAGGTGAATGGGGGTGGAGATGAAGTGATAGGTCAGGGAGGAGAGTGGGGTGAATAGGTAGAAAGGAAGATAGGCAGGGAGGACAAGTCATGGGGACAGTGGTAAGCTGGAAGTTTGGAACTGGGGTGACGTGGGGGAAGGGGAAATGAGGAAACTGGTGAAGTCCTGGGGTAGAAGTGTTTACTGAGACAGGCACTGCGGAAGCAAATGTGGCTGTGGTTGCAAGTCTGTTTCAGGACATGTTTGAAGAGCTTCAGGGCAGAGGAAATGACCTGGGAGTTGCAGTGGGAAAGGGACTCCCTGATATCCTTGTAGAGCGAGGAGGAAAACTTTTTCAAGGCAGCCATCCTTGCACGACGATTCGCAGTCGGGTTAAAATCAACCAGGTAAAAACAAGGACTGCAGATACTAGAAAACAGATTCTAGATTAGGGTGGTGCTTTTTGAGCATTGGCAGTCCTTGTGACAGAACATAAAACTGTCAGAGGGTGTGTGCCTGGGTGTGAGTGTGGTGTGTCTGTGTATGTGTGCATGAGAGAGAACGTGAGTTTGAGAGAGGGTCCACATGCATGTGTGAATATGTGACTCTGTGTATGTGTGTCTGTGTGTCGTGGGGTCACCTATAGTGTGACACGAACCCAAGGCCCAGGTTGAAGCCACCTTAAGTTATCTTGTAAATGAGCTATAGGGAGAGGTTGATAGGCTAGGGCTGTTTTCCCTGGAGCGTCAGATGATGAGTGCTGAGTTTATTGAGGTTTATAAAATAATGAGGGGCATGCGTAGGATAAACAGACAATGTCTTTTTCCTGACGTGGGTGAAACAGAGGTCATATTTTTCGGGTGAGAGGGGAAAGATATAAAAGGGACCTAACGGGCAACATTTTCACGTAGACATGGTGCGTGTACGGAATGAGCTGCCAGAGGAAGTGGTTGAGGCTGGCACAATTATAGTAAAGTTTGTGCGAAGATTTGTAGCTCGGGTGTTCGTTGTTGGGGTTCTGTTCGCCGAGCTGGAAGTTTTTGTTGCAAACGTTTCGTCCCCTGGCTAGGCGACATCATCAGTACTTGGGAGCCTCCTACGAAGCGCTTCTTTGATGTTTCCTCCCGTGTTTATAGTGGTCTGTCCCTGCCGCTTCCGGTTGTCAGTTTCAGCTATCCGCTGTAGTGTTTGGTATATTGGGTCCAGGTCGATGTGTTTGTTGATGGAGTTTGTGGATGAATGCCATGCCTAGAGGCATGACAAATTTCTCACATCAGTCAGTTACTGTATTCTGTCATTTTAAGATCGATCATCTTGTGAAAATTCCTATGAAAGGTCAGAAATGTGACGTAAGTACGAGGTTAGGTTGTCGGAATGGTTGGTTTCCCGTTCAGTAGGGTGTCAGATTGGTAAAGAACCTAATGGTTAGATTTGGCGATCAGTACCGTGGGTATCAGGTGAGTAGGAGGTACATTTTCAGGTAGGTAAATGATCAGAAGGATGGCAGATAAGACAGGTGCAAAGTGGAGGGGTGTGTTGGAGTCAGATCCTGGGTTGTTAAAGCTGTGTCTCGAAATGGTAGACGTCCTGGATCCCAGAGATATGCATATGTAGTGGGGCGAGGGGTGAGTATGGAACCTTTGTGGATGTGTGTAGTAATTTGTGCATTCAAATGATTATTTTGCTCAGGAGTGGGATTAGATATTTAATGGTCTAATATTTCCAGAGTTACCATTTACTTAACTGCAATAGAACACCATCAATTCTCCAAGCTAAAGTAATATTTTTAGAGTGTTCCAAGCATGTGGTAAACTTCAGTGGAATCTTCAATCTCAAAATCAGCATCCTGAGGACTCTACAAAGTCACAATCTGAAAGTCCCATCGACACTTCAGCAACAATTACCTGACAAGCAGAAAATCCAGGACAAAATGTGATAGGTGCCATGTTGTCACAATTGCAGAAAGATAGCTATGAAATTGCCACTTTCTATCTGGACATGAATATTAATCTTTATTTAACAGTTAACTTGTTGGCGCTCGCAATCCTACTTCGCAGAAGCTGCGGACTCTCCAAAGGTGTCAATCACTACCTGGTGGCTATGGCAATGAGAGATCTTCTGGTTGTCATCTCCGAGGTAATGTTGAAATGGCTTATCATGTACTGTCCAGTTTCTTTCCTGGATATTACTCCTCTATGTAGTTTGGTTACAGTGCTTATTATTCGCACCACAGTTTGTTCAGTTTGGCTCACAGTTGCTTTCACCTTTGATCGATTTGTGGCTATTTGTTGTAAGAAGCCAAGAACAAAATACTGCACTGAGAAAATAGCAGTCGTGGTTATTGAAACACTAAGTGTGTTGGGCGTTTTGGAAAGTATTCCCTGGTTTGTGAAATATAGAGCTAAAAACACCTTCAATAACCTGGAGTGGTTTTGCATCACAAAACCAGAATATTATACTTCAATTTCCAGGGCAACATAAGACCTTCTCCATTGTTTTCTAACTCCTTTAGTACCACTGTTTGGATCGTTCTCTTTATCATTCTGACAGTCAGAAATATCCTCATAGCAAGTAAAGCCCGCAGGAGATTCCGCGTGGATACTTCTGAGTAATCCAGAAATGGAAAGGCGCAGAAAGTTTGTCATTTTCCTCTTCGCTATCTCAGGTAGTTTCATCCTGTTATCGATGACATATGTTTTATGTTTTGTCCTTCAGCGAATTGCATTCATGTACAATTCATATCCACCTTCACGTATTATGGCTACCATTCGATACCTGCTCCGGTTCCTCAGTACCTGCACAAATACTTGCATCTACACAGTGACCCAGAGTCAATTCCGAGAGCAGTTAAAAACAATGCTGGCATAACCCTTCCGTTTGATTCTCAGAGCTATCAACTTTATGTTTGCCTTTATCAGAATTTATTTTGCTCTTAAGGGAAAAATATTAAAAGTTATTGTAAGCAGGGAAAGGACAATGGAGTTAGGCAGCAAGTGAGAGGAAGATCAAGAGGAGAAAGTGAGGTCTGCAGACGCTGGAGATCAAAGCTGAAACTTTATTGCTGGAACAGCACAGCAGGTCAGGCAGCATCTAGGGAACAGAAGATTCGACGTTTCGGGCACATGCCCTTCTTCAGGAATGAGC
>NC_057726.1:71397530-71398866 GCF_004010195.1 Chiloscyllium plagiosum | reverse complement strand
TCGCTTTGTGGCTAGTTAATGTTCATGTACCTTGATGGCTGGAGTTAGAGGGTTTGAGCTTTGGGACTAAGGCTGACTAAGCTGGGGTTATTTTCCCTGCAGTGTCAGAAGCTGACGGGTGACCTTATAGAAGTTTACAAAATTATGAGGGGCTCGGAAAGGGTGAATAGCGAAGTTCTTTTTCTCAGGGTACGGGAGTACAAAACTGGACAGTATAGATATAAAGTGAGAGGGGGGAAAGTGATGTAAGGAGCACAGAAGGTCGTGTGTGCATGGAACAAGCTACCAAAGGAAGTGGTGGAGACTGGTACAATTCCAACATTTAAAAGGTATTTGGGTATAAGTAGGAAGTGTTTAGAGGGATACGTTCGCAAATAGAACTTGGTTAATTTCGGATACCTGGTTGGCATGGATGAGTTGGACTGAAAGGTCTTTTTCCTTGCTGTAAAACTCCATGATTCCATGACTGTACTCTACAATCTCATTGTAGCAATACAGCATGCGGTGTCCTCCCTGAAGCTCATCTGTTCTGTCGGCTTTCTCGTTTTTTTTCTCTTCAATCATTTTTTTTTACTTTAATCTACTAACCTTCCGGTGAGAGTGAGTTTGTGTAGCATGGAGGAGATCAGCACGGAGGAGAGTGAACTCAGCATGCTGGAGTCAAGTTAATCCATCCTGAGTGATTTATCTATCTTCCTAAAGCAGGTTTTCCTGAGTGATGGTCCACTTCCTAGCACCTTCTCGTTAGTGATGGACATTGCACTCACCCTCGGACTCTCTTGAAGATCGGGCACGTTACTGGTATATTCCACAATAAAAGTTGATGCAAAGTATCGATTCGATTCCTCCGCTACTTCTTTGTTTCAATTATTACTCCTGCATCTTCATTTTCCACCGTTCCAATGTTCACTCTCACTTCTCTCTTGAGGAATGTAAAATTGCAAGGCGTGCGGATCGCCGGAGTCATTTTCCCAGTTTGGAATGTCAAATATTTGGAGCATAGGTTAGAGGTGAGAGGGGAAAAGTATAAAGGATATGTGCTCAGAAAGCTTTTCATACACAGAGTAATGGGTGCCTGGAACACACTACCTTGTGGTTGGCATAGACAACGGGTTAACTCTGTGCTATACTGTTACCCGTTCTCGACCCTGAAGTAAAACTGTTGTAGTCTTCTAATTCCGCCCAATATCGCCTGCCCATGGTGCTCCACCACCTTCCCTGCTGGACTCCATTTCCAGTCGGTTGGTTAGATCACCTTTGAAACACTGCATTTGATTTTGGTTTCGTTACTGTAGGAAGAACGTTTTGAAATTTGAAAAGGTTCACAAAAGTTTTA
>NC_057726.1:71375559-71397030 GCF_004010195.1 Chiloscyllium plagiosum | reverse complement strand
GATTGAAATGTCCACAGACAGCCCCGATGGTGGTAGTAATATTTCAGGAACAACATCACTACGTATCAGATGAAACTGCCCCGTGCTTCCAAAGACACTCTTTAAAGAACTAAACGGATGTGTCATGTGTCACAGTAGCTGATGTATTTTCAAGAAGCAGTGTCTACCACTTGTGCAGTGGTGTGGAAGGCGGGGAGAGGGCTGTTATCACAGAAATGACAAACGGGGAAAAGGAGAGAGAGGGGCTTTGACACCACTTTCAGTGTATTGACGCGAAAAATGGCTGAGAAAATCTTTTTCATACAGAGCATCACGGTGGACAGCGATGTAGACAGAGATACACAGAAGCATGGATAAGCATACTAATACACCCAAAACATACAAACACAATTTTTCACTCAGTAATGGACAGTTACAGGCGAACACAAACACATCAATATACCCACTCACATTGACATAATCAAAGAAGAAAGAACAAAGAAAATTGACAGCACAGGAAGAGGCCATCCGGCACTCCAAGCCTGACCTGATTCAAGTTTCGTGCCTAACCTGTCACCCAATTGCTAAGCATCTGGATCCCTCTGCTCCCCACCTACTCATGCATCTGTCCAGAAGCATCTTAAATGAATCGACCTCTACTACATCTGCTGGCAACGCCTTCCAGGCACTTACCACCTCTGTGTAAAGTACTTGCCGCGTGTATCCCCCTTAAGTATTTCACCTCTCACCTTGAAAGCGTGTCCTCCCATTATTGAATCCTTCACACTGGGAAAAAGCTTATCTCTATCTACCCTCTCTATACCCTTCCTGATTTTATCGAATTCAATCATGACACCCCTCTATCGCCTTTTTTCTAATGAAAATAACATAACCTACTCAACCTTTCTTCATAGCTCGCACCTTCCATACCAGGTAACATCTTCGTAAACCTTGTATGCACGCTCTCCAAAGCGTCAACATGTTTTTGGTAATGTGGCGACCAGAACTGTAAACAGTGTTCTAAATGCGGCCGAACCAATGTTGTGTACAATTTTAACATGACTTGCCACTCTTCTGCTCAATACCATGTCCAATCAAGTCAAGCATACCATATGCCTTATTGAGCACTCTATCCACCTGTCCTGCGACCTTCAGTGTGCAATGAACTTGAACTCCAAGATTTCTCTGTTCATCAAATTTCCCAAGGCTTTTCCGTTTGCTGTATAATTCGCTCTAGCATTATGCTTCCCAAAAGGAATCACCTCACATTTGCCTAGATTGAACTCCATCTGCCACTTCTACGTACAATTTTCCATTCTATCTATTTCCTCCTGCATTCTTTGACAGTTCGCTATGCTTTACAGCTGTACAGGGCTGTGGTGAGTCCGCGTCTTGAATATTGTGTGAAGTTTTGGTCTCCAAATTTGAGGAAAGACATTCTGGCTATTGAGGGAGTGCAGCGTAGGTTCCCGAGGTCAATTCCCGGAATGGCAGGACTACCTTACGGTGAAAGATTCGAGCGACTGGGCTTGTATACCCTTGAGTTTAGAAGGCTGAGAGGGGACCTGATTGGGATATATAAGATTATTAAAGGATTGGATACTCTGGAGGCAGGAAGCATGTTTCCGCTGATGGGTGAGTCCCGAAACAGAGGACACAGTTTACAAATTAGGGGTAGGTCATTAAGAACAGAGATGAGGAGAAATTTCTTCACCTAGAGAGTGGTGGGTGTTTGGGATGCTCTGTCCAGAAGGCTGTAGAGGCCAGGTCTCTGGATACTTTCAAGAAAGAGTTGGATAGAGCTCTTAAGGATAGTGGAATCAAGGCTTATAGAGATAAGGCAGGAACAGGATACTGATTGAGGATGATCAGGCATGAAAATAATGAATGGTGGTGCTGGCTCGAAGGGCAGAATGGCCTACTCCTGCACTACTGTCTATTGTCTACTTTTGCTACTCCATCAATCTTCGTGTCATCAGCGAACTTGCTGATCATTCAAAGAGTGCCCTCTTCCAGATGATTTATGTCTATCACAAATAACAGTGACCGCAGCACTGATCCCTGTGAACACCATTGGTCATCTCTCTCCATTTCGAGAAACTCTCTTCAACTAATACACTCTGTCTGTGGTTGCTCAACCAGTTCTTTATCCGCCTCGCGAGAATACGCTGCGCACCATGTGACTTCACTTTCTCTATTAGTTTACCATGTGGAACATAATCAAACGCCTTACTAAAGTCCATGTATATACCATCTACAGCCCTTCCTTCATCTATCAATTTCATCAAAAGGTCTATTATGTTAGAAAGGCACGATCTCCCCCACACATGAACATGTTGTCTATCACTGATAAGCACATTCTTTCTCAAATACAAATAGATTTTATCCCTCGGTACCTTCTCCAGCAACCTTTCCACAACTGACGTCAGGACGACTGGTCTATAGTTGCCCAGAATATCCCTACTACCTTTCTTGTACCAGGGAACAACGTGAGCAGACCTTCAGGACTCCAGAAACTCATCTGTGTTTAAAAATGCTGCAATGATATCTGTAAGGGACACAAAAATTTCCTCTGTCGCCTCCCTCAGCAACATGGGAAAAATCCCATCCGGTCCTGCGGACTTGTTCACCTTAACAACTTCAAGCCTATCCAACACATCTTCCCTAAGTATGTCAACGTGATCCAGAACAATCAATCGTCTGTCTCCAATCTCAACATTCATCATGTTTCTCTCCTCAGTGAACACTGATACACAATCATCATTCAGCATCTCACCCATTCTCTCAAGTTCGACAAGCAGCCTTCCTTCATTATCCTTCAGTGGAACAATCCTTTCTCTCGTTACCCACTTGTTTCTTACATAAAAATAAAGGGATTGAGATTCTCCTTACCTCTGGTCGACAATGCTACTCCATGACCCTTCTTAGCCCGCATGATTCTTCGTTTAAGATTGGTCATACTCTTCGGATATTCCGCAAAGGCCCGTCCGTTCTTAGCTGCCTAGACCTTGTGTACACTTCCCTTTTTCTCTTGGCTAGACGTACGGTTTCGCCTGTCACGAATCTTGCCCTTCCTATACTTTGCTTTCAACGGGACATGCTGAACTCGCATTATTTTTTTAACTATCTTTGACATCCTACCACATATCAAATGTGGCTTCCCTTCAAATAGCTGTGTCGAATCCACATTTCTCAGCTCCTGTCTAATTTTGATATAATTGGCCTTGGCCCAGGTTAGTCCATTTCCCTGACGACCACTCTCATCTTTGTCCACGAGTATTCTAAAACTTACAGAATTGTGGTCGCTGTTCCCAAAGAAATCCCCACCACAAAATTTACCACTTGGCCTGGCTCATTCCCCAACACCAGTTCCAGTACTGCCCCTTCCCTTGTCGGACTATTAACATACTGTTCTAAGAAAATCTCCTGGACGCTTGTTACAAGTTCTGCCCCATCCAGACCACTGACACTCAGTGTATCCCAGTCAATGTTGGGAAAATTAAAATCTCCCATCACAGCCATTCCGTTGCCTCTAGTTCTTCCCATAATCTATTTACCTATTTGTTATTCTACCTCACGCTCACGGTCGGGAAGTCTGAGACACAGCCCCAACAATGTAACTGCACCCCTCTTATACCTGAGCTCCACATATAATGTCTCACTACTCAAGCCCTCCAAAATGTATTCCTTCAGCACAACCGTGATATTATCCCTGACCAGCAATGCAACTCCTCTATCGCTTTTAATTCCATATCTGTCCTGTCTAAAGCCTCTATATCCTGGAATATTTAATTGCCACTCACGCCTTTCCTTCAACCAAATCTCTGTGATTGCAAAAGCGTCATCCTCGGAGGCACGAATCCAAGACCTAAGTTCACCTGCCTTCCCCACTACACACTTGACTTAAAGTATATGCGCGTCATGCTACCAGTTCGTTTAAATTCATCTACTCCCCGTCTACCCTTCTCCCTATTCCTGCTATCTTCTTAGTTCTTACGTGTCCAGTTTCCACCTCGCTGTCTACTTGTTTTCTCTTCTGGTTCCCAGCCCCTGCAGGAGCAAAAACTGCTCCAAGGCTATCAGTTCCTGTCTGGTTTAGATGCAGACAGTCCAATTTGTAATTGTGTCACCTTCTGTAGAAGCGGTCCCAAGGTCCAACAAATCTGAACCCCTCCTTCTTACGCCATCCGTCAAGCCTCGTGTTCATCCTGCGTATTTTCTCATTTCTGCACTGGCTAATGTGTGGCACTGGTAATAATCCCGAGATCACTACCATTCAGGTCCTCCTTTTTAACTTCTCTCCTTGCTCCCACAATTTTGCTTTCAGGAACTCATCTCGAGGGCATCGGTTTATGGTGACAGGGGAAAGATATAAAAGACAGCATTGGGGCAACTGTTTCACACAGAGAGTGTTATGTGTATGGAATGAGCTGCCAAAGAAAGTGGCACAATTGCAACTTTTATGAGGCATTTGGATTGGTATATGAATAGGAATGGTTTGAAGGGATATGGGGCGGGTGCTGGCACGTGTGGCTAGATTGGGTTGGGATATTTGGTTGGCATGGACGGATTGAACCGAAGGGTCTGTTTCCATGCTGTACATCTCTATCACTACTACTCTATAATGTTCAGTTGGAGAAGGCAGGAGAATAGTGTTCAAAAAACCTTCAGCCGAAATCACACGCTACTGCAGACTCGTTGGCCCGAATAGCCTAAATCTGCTCCAATTTCTTAGACTCCTGCGAAATTATGGTTACGTGGAGTTGTCTTCCGGTACGTTCAGTGGAGGCTGAATTGTATAAGCATTTAACTGTCGAGGATTAATGCAAATGAGGACAAGGTTGAGAGGGTGTATGGTATCTATGTGTTTCTAGTTGTTGTGGCCTTGTGCCTCAACAGTGTGGTGATAGTTTTGAGTTGAACACATTTTCGAGAATAAGCTGCCTTCAAATTTCAGGCTGAGGAGGAATTATGCTTTCTCTTATGGGTTGTGGCTTCTCTGCTCTTCCCATCACCAAACACCAGTGAAGACTGGTTCACTGAAAACATTCAAGCTTGAGTTCCATTGAACAACAAAATCCATGTTTTTTGGGAACAAACAGGAAAAGGATGTTCAGCCGCAATCACATCACAGTCAAAGAATTCTGATTGGTGCAGTCGGTTCAATAGTCCGAATGGTCAGCTACTGCTCCTATCCCATGTGTCTTCTCCAATCCCTAACCACGAAGCAGATACAGACTCAGAGGAAGATCCCATTCAGCCAGTCAGTATCGTTACGATGAGATGGGAGGAGACCATTCTGCCCTCTAAGGAGTTATGCACAATAACAATGAAGTTTTCTGCATTTCATGTAATTGCACAACAGAGGATGAGACTATCCAACTTTCCAGGCTTGTACACAGCAAAGGGGAGCACTGGGTAACTAATAGGAAATAGATGGCAGGGAGAAACGTTTATTTTCAGGTTGGAAAGCTATAACTTGGTGGAGTGTCTCAGGCATCCGTGTTTGATCATCAACTATTTACAACATATATGAATGATTTGGATCAGGGAACGGTTTGGATGGAGCTGAATTAACTCATTCACTAAGATGATCATTTAATTGGGGAGGGAGGGTCCGCACTGGGATATGGATTGGGGAGATTAGTGTACAAAACTTCAGCAAAAGTGCAATAATGTGGGTTCTGGAATTTTTGAACTATGATGGAAACTTAAAATAACAGTGAAAGACATAAATTGAGAGAGATTGCAGAAATGAGTGGAGCAAAAGAATTCATGTGGTTCTGACACACGAATCTGCAGTTAAACTGCAAAGTCAGCACGTGATTTGCAAAGTATTTGAAGTGATATTCTTTCATGCAAAGGTTATAGGTGTATACTCATCGTGATGTTTTAGTGCATTAGTACATGGAATTGTTCAGATCACATACGATGTATTAGATGCAGTTATGATTCGCTCAACTCAAAAAAAATCAATCGCTTCAGAAGAATTTCAATATGTTTCAAATAACTAGTTCAGGGATTTACGGTCTTATGTCTATCAGAGGAATGTAGTATGGAAACGGACACTTCAATCCAACTCGTCCGTGATGAACAGACATCGCAATTTGATCTAATCCCACATACCAGCATTTTTCCCATATCCCTCGTAGCACTTCCTTTCATATTTTCATCCAGTTGGCTTTTTAACTATTGTAATTTTAGCAGCCTCCACCACTTCGTCTGGCAGCTCATTCCATGCAAGCGACATCCTCTGGCTGATAAAATGTTATGCATCAGCACCCCTTTAAACATTTCCACTCGGCCATCTAGTTTTCGACATCCCCACTCTAGCAAAATGGAAATTCACTGTAGTCATGATTTTTAGAACTTTTGCCAGTTCATAACACTTCAGGCCTGAGAATGAGAGATGTTCATTTGAAACGTAGAAGGTATTAAATTGAGTAAATCAGATGTTTAGCTGATGAATGTTTCCGCTTTTGTAGGAGAATAAGATTAAGGATTCGCCTTTAAGAAAACAATGTACAGTATTCATTTTGACACTGATATTATGAAGCAGGTATTATACCAAAATGACAAGAAAAATTCTTCAAATTATAAATCGCTCCCACATGGAGTATGGAACAGGGATGGTGTCATAGAGTCCAGAGAATATTCACACAGACATCACATGACACAGTTTTGTGGTCGGATAACATTACTGTATGTTTCAACTCAGACACTGAGAACATGTAACATACCTGAAAAACAACAGCCTATTGCTCCCTCTCTTTCATTGCTCCTGCTTACAGCAGCATACAAGAGTTGAAAACCCGTCAGTCATCGTTATCACTCGTGGAGGATTCACTTTGAGCATGCATTGGAATCTCTCCACTGCCTTCAGCAAAGGGAATTCAGATAGATACCAGGAGGAAACCCCATTGTCAACAGCTTGTCAGGGCAGAATTACTTCAGGGGCAATATATCTTTCAACACGATCTGATTTTCTTTTTGTCATGAGTTTAACAATACTTTTGAGAAACCTCTTTCAGGTTAATATATCGACAGCGTTTTCTTTTTGTGTTTGTGTCCAGGAAGTGTGTGTGTTTCTGTGTGCGTAAAACAATGTCTGCATGTGTTTTTGTGCATGTGCCGCAGAATTTATAGAAAGATAAGTACTCATGTGCACATGTTAAATGAACATTTTTTTTTCATCCATCATTCCATCATAGCTTCACTAACTTTGCTTAATAACAGATTAGTTTTTTTTGCACATTTAGGACAGCTGCCTAACTTGTCCCGACCACTGAACACAAATCAGTCTGAGGGTTACATAACTAACCATACCACCAAGCTGATTACAATTGAACTTCGTCAAGAGTGAGACTAGAAAAGGGCATAGTTACCCTCCAACATCGATCAAACTTCTCAATGGGCCATGTGAGTTGGTACCCTCTTCCCCAAAGGTTCTGGTGTTACGTGTTGAATTTATTCAAATGTGTATTAGTGAGATATTTGACAGTGAAGTGAGTCAATGATAAGAAATATTAGAAAGTGCAACTCTTTTTACAAACAAATCAACTACGACCTTATGGTATGTTGGAGCAGGGCAAAGAGAATCATGACCAATTCATGCCCCTCAGTCCGGTTTCTCAATGTTCAATTCTGCCCCCAAAATGTGCTACACATTAGAGGCAGCTTGGTTGTAATACCTGGTGTGCAGAAACAGAAGAGACATTTCAGGCCCTCAAGACTGTCATTCACGGTTTTTGATGGATTGAAAAATGTAATTGGGATGGGAATGTGGTGCCAATGTGGAACATGCCCTTCCTCTCTTGTTACAAAAGTTACCCTCTCTCCGTTTATTGGTCAATTTGTTGGCACAGATTTACTGTGAATACAACTCACAGCATTTGCCCACAAATTCCTCTGGTCTCCCTGACTGCAACATTCGATAATAAAAATTCGAGGACGATTACAACCACTGACTTTCCTGTAACAGAATTCAAGAACATAAGAAACAGGAGTAAGTCATTCAGCTCCTCAATTCGAACTTACACTTCAATAATATCATTGCTGATCTGCTCCAGGCCTCAACGCCTCTCTTGTGCCCAATCCCTGCAGCCCTCAACACTGTGATGCTTTTAAAATTCATTGTACTCACCCTTCCAAACATCTCGTACACCATCACCCCTAACTCTCTGGAATAGTGATGTCAAGACAGTCACTACCCTCTGTGAAAATGAAACACTTCCCACACATACACGATGACTAAAAGACACTAACAAAAGACATGAACACAAGGTAGGAATGACTGGACCTGATATCAAGGCAGGATTTGACTGATGATCGTATCAAGGAACCCGAACAAAACTGAACTTAATGGAATCCGGTGTAAACTTCCCACTGCTTAAGATCATTCAGAACACAAATCGTGATATTTGTAGTTAATGGAACTCACTCCTCTCAGTCACGGGATATCTCAATAGGAGTTCCTCAGCATTGCTTCCACAGCACAAACATCTTCAGCTGTTCAAGAAATGCCTTGCCCACACCATAAGATCAGAAGTGGGGATGTTTACTGTAGATTAAGAAATGTTCAGGACAAAGCACTCCAACCCCGTCCCCCTCCCACCACCCCTCCAGCTCCTGAAGCCGTCTGTAACCATATGCAGTAAGACCTGGACAACACTAACATTCACGTAACAGTGCTGCTAGACACTGGTCATTACCACCGCAATAAAAGAGTTTATTCAACACCTCAAACTGATTTCACAGTAATATGACAAAGCCGTTCATCACATCGAACCGATTTGATAAGAAGAAGGCTCTGTACAGTCCCAGTGACCTGAAACATGAACAGTTCCACTCTCCATAGAACTACTTGACAATGTCCCTGCTCAACTTTCTGTCCCACAGTAACGATAAGGGCAACATGACTATTATCACTTGAGATTTTTGAAAATGCTGGGGTGGCAATGGGTCTAGGTATTACCTCCACGCTAATGATACACGGTCCCAAGAAATGTACGCTGGATTCGAACCATGCCACGGCAGACGGTGGAATTTGAATTCAATATAACCGCTGGAATGAAGCATTTAATAAAACTCTGGAACTATCACCGATTGTCAGAAAAAAAACAGCTGATTCAAAATTGTCCTTCACGGAAGGAAATCTGTTATCTTCTCTTGGTCTGGTCTACATATGACCCACGCCTACAGAAATGTTGTTGAATCTCAATTACCCTTTGAAATTGCCAAGCCACTCAGTTATATTAATCGCTTCGAAGTGCCAAAGAAACTGCTTGAACCAATACGTTGGCAATTTACAGCACTTTGATTGCAGTGATTCAAGACAGCAGCTCATCAACACTTTCTCAATGGCAACTGGGAAAGGGATATAAATCCTGACCCAGCCAGCGACACTCACAACACATTAATGAATGAATGAAGATGATCATACTCAGAGAAAAGAGAGAGAGGGGAGCTACCTAGGCATGACATTCATGAATATGGGAAAAGGTGAAAAATAAATTAGATTAATCTCACATGTTATTCCCAATCCCAGTTAGTGATCAACAATCCCATTGTTTACTTGTTTTTTTCTGACTATCTGTCTGTTTTTTCTCCATCTACTCAACTCACACCTCTTAAAAACAGAGGTCCCTGTCGCCAGCATCAATCTCACTATGTCCCAACTGCTTTCAGTCTCAATGTATGTTCAATGGACTCGAAATGTTAATTCTATTTTTGTCTTAATAGAGGTTTCCAAACCTGCTCCATTTCCCCGGCACTAAACTGTTTCTTTCAATTTCAAATCTCCACCTCTTTTTGTTTGTTTCAACCTATAATTTTGTTATTTCATGAGATGTCGGCCTCGCTGCCAAGGGCAACTTTGCTGATCATTATTATTAGCCCTTGATTTGGAGGTCAATCCACAAGGCAGTATATGATCAGCACATTTTAGCGGGTCTAAAGTCACTCCTATACCAAACCAGATAAGAATGTTAGATTTCTTTGGCAAAGGAACACCAGTGAAACAGATAGGCTTTCATGCATAATGCCGGGACCTTACGTTTGCGATAAGTTAATTTGGCATTTATTACAATTCTTATAATTTGATTTTAATTTCTGCCATCAACTAGGGTAGGATTTGAAATAGTGCCTTAAGAGTAATATCCTGCACTTCTGAATTACTGCTCAACAATAAAACTACTCTGACATGGAGTCACAGTTGTGAAGCTTGGAGACAAGAAAACAGTGTGATCGAATTATTTGTAACTGGAACAGTGGGCGCTGGAGAGCTGGAACCATAAAGTCTGATTTTACCAAGGCACAGAAGACAGTTTATTCAGGAACAACACTGACACAGAGGTGGAACGTGGGATACAATGGAGGTGCTGGTTGACAGGTTTTGCAATGAAGAGAACAGTGAGACATAATTCAGTTCAAGGCAAAAAATAGTCCTCGATGTTATGAACAATTTCGTTCTCAGATATGAGGGAGAGGTCTGAGGTTGATGGGTAATGAGTGGAGTTGGTTTCTGAGACTGATTACGGTAGTTTCAGGCATTGTCAAAAGGGAATAAAAATCGAAATAACAATGAAATTCAACATAGTTTATGGACTTAATAAAAGGACAGAGATAGAGAGAATTACCAGGTGCACCAATGATAGCAAGCATGGGATAGTAACCGACCTCAATAATAAGCAATACACCTAATATCCAATATGATACAGTTCCCAACAACAGGAAAGATATAAAAGACCCAATGATAAACTCCTGTCGATTGTTGGAACATTGCAGTCTAACGTTCTCAGATTCTGAACCAATGTTGGAACAGGTCAGTCTAATGGTCTCAGATTCTGATCTCTTCTTTCCAAGTCTGTGCAAATGTTGATCCTTGTTAGTATCGGAGTTGATCCATCTGCTGCTATAACGGGATACATCACTGAAAGAAGCCTCTTAATAATAGGAGAAGGAAAGCCTTCAGTGACACAGTTCGAATCCTTGGAGAGTAACATTAATCACGGTCACTAAACAAACATTTCCAGTTTCCTTTCACTACAGCACTTTCAGTAACTTGATCGGTTTGGATGTTGACATCACTGACTATCGGTCTCATTTCACATCAGCAATTGCTCTATTCAGTAAACAGAGAGGCTTGAATGTTTGCTTTTTGCGGGCCAAATGATTTTGCCTTGTTTTTATGTACAATGCACCATGTCCCACCAGCCCCACCCCAAAACAGCACACACAATGAAGATGTTGTTCCTTTGCTGATCACTCGTCCACTAAAACACGCCAAGCAAATGACTGTCACTGGGCAGGCTTGCTCTAACCAGAAAGAGGAAGCTTGGATTTGTCTGAACTTCCCTTTCGTTACTCGAGTAAGGCAAATCTTGTTGCAGTTTATTGACTTTAACGAGGGAACATTTACATTTGAAACTTCAGTCGAAAGCGAATTATGATATGAACAATGAACTTGCTCCTTAAAACATCTGTGTTAATGATCCAAAGACACGATGAATACGATATTGGCTAGGAGGCAGAAAGGAATGAGGCCAGCGGCTCTGGAGATAGCAGGCGAATTCAGTAATAATCTCAATCACCAGTAGTTCACATTCACTCTGATAGATAAAATGAAATATAACACACAACAAGGAGACAGGTTACACTTAGGAGATGGACTGTTGATCGAAACTGTGAATAGGACAGGATAATTTAATTACAGAGTATGCAGCTTGATAAGAATGTTCATATCTGAACATGATATTCAGATTTTTAAAATAGGCACAACTACCATCGTGTTTAGGAATGTAGGAACATTATAATAGAATAACAGCAGAAGTGTAGCTAATTCCAATCTGGTGCAGAGATGATGCTCTGATTGTTCATTATCTTTGCTGTAATTATTCTATGGCATGGATTAAAAACTTTCAGATCCTGAGAAATAAACCTGTACAGTGAAGGACAGAATGCGTCATGATCAATGTACTATCCATGAATTGTTGTTCCATGGAATGCAGCTGCCTCTAAAATATCCTTTCAAACAAAATAGATTTCGTGAGAGTTACACACTTAAAAAGGTATTGCAAAATGTTTTGTATAGGGAACTTGAAGAAGAAACGGATTCATGTGCAATGCAAGTACACAAAGAAATGGGCAATATTGTGCAATTATAAGCAAATTCAATATCGAAACTTGTCAAGGAAAGGAAAATACTGGCGACAATGGAAACCTGAAATAAAAATAGAAAATTGTAGAGAAACACAGTGGGTGAGCGTAAAAATGGAAACAATATGCAGAGTTAATATGCAGAGTCTTATTTGAATATGTACTGAACTAAAAGCGTTAATTCTCTTTCTCTCTGCTGAGATCCTATCAGGTGTGTTGAGTTTCTCTCCAGCACTTTGCATTTCAATAGTTAGAAGAAAGGTCAGCAGATTCTCTGTTCAGGAACATGACTCCCGGGATGTACGTTGTCTCCCAGGTGCCAGGGTCTGGGATGTCTCCGATCGACTCTACAACATTCTGACGGGGAGGGTAAGCATTCAGAATTCTTTGTGCACATTGGCACCAAAGCCGTAAATAGGAAAAGGGCTGAGTATCTAAAATGTGCAATCAGGGTGGAAGCTAAAAGGCAAGATGAGAGAATTCGTAATCTCAGCATTACTACCGGTGCCACGTCTGAGGGAGGCGAGGAACATGGAGCGAGTGCAGCTCAAAACATTACGACAGATCTGGTGCAAGAGGAAGGGCTTCAGGTCCATGGATCGTTGGGGTACTTTCTAGACCTGAACATGAAGATTGGGTTGCCCTTAAACTGGAGGCGTTCCGATATCCTGGGAACGAGATTTGCTAAAGAATTTAGGGAAAGTTTAAACTCGTTTGGCAGGGGGATCTGAACCAGAGATACGGATCTGAGGAGAAGGTAGTTGTTGAAAGGGCAGGACAAGAATGCAGAGTGTCTGTGAAGGAAGGATACATAATTGACAGGTCAAAGGGATGGATCAAAGTGCTTCTGTTTCAATGCACGGAGTGTCAGGATTAACAGTGATGAAGTCAGAGCATGGCTCAGTACAGGAACTATGATGTTGTAGCCATAACGGAGACATGTATTTCACACTTGCAGGAATGGTTGGTGGATATTCCAGGGACTAGATTTTATAAGAATAACAATGAGGGGATTAAAAGAGGAGGAGGTTTGCACCATGTCTCTGCAGATGTTGATCCTTGTTAGTATCGGAGTTGATCCATCTGCTGCTACAACGGGATAAATCATTGAAAGACGCCTCTTAATAATAGGAGAAGGAAAGCCTTCAGTGACACAGTTCGAATCCTTGGAGAGTGACATTAATCACGGTCACTAAACAAACATTTCCAGTTAACACTTTTCACTACAGCACTTTCAGTAACTTGATCGGTTTGGATGTTGACATCACTGACTATTGGTCTCATTTCACATCAGCAATTGCTCTATTCAGTAAACAGAGAGGCTTGGATGTTTGCTTTTTGCGGGCCAAATGATTTTGCCTTGTTTTTATGTACAATGCACCATGTCCCACAACAGCCCAAAACAGCACACACAATGAAGATGTTGTTCCTTTGCTGATCACTCGTCCACTAGAACACGCCAAGCAAATGACTGTCACTGGGCAGGCTTGCTCTAACCAGAAAGAGGAAGCATGGATTTGTCTGAACTTCCCTTTCGTTACTCGAGTAAGGCAAAACTTGTTGCAGTTTATTGACTTTAACGAGGGAACATTTACATTTGAAACTTCATTCGAAAGCGAATTATGATATGAACAATGAACTTGCTCCTTAAAACTTATGTATTAATGATCCAGAGACACGATGAATACGATATGGGCTAGGAGGCAAAAAGGAATGAGGCCAGCAGCTATGGAGATAACAGGCGAATTCAGTAATAATCTCAATCACCAGTAGTTGACATTCACTCTGATAGATAAAATGAAATATAACATACAACAAGGAAACAGGTTACACTTGGGAGATGGACGGTTGATCGAAACTGTGAATAGGACAGGATAATTTAATTACAGAGTATGCAGCTTGATAAGAATGTTCATATCTGGACATGATATTCAGATTTTTAAAATAGGCATAACTACCATCGTGTTTAGGAATGTAGGGACATTACAATACAATAACAGCAGAAGTGTAGCTAATTCCAATCTGGTGCAGAGATGATGCTCTGATTGTTCATTATCTTTGCTGTAATTATTCTATGGCATGGATAAAAAACTTTCAGATCCTGAGAAATAAACCTATATAGTGAAGGACAGAATGCGTCATGATCAATGTACTATCCATGAATTGTTGTTCCATGGAATGCAGCTGCCTCTAAAATATCCTTTCAACCAAAATCGATTTCGTGAGATTTACACACTTAAAAAGGTATTGCAAAATGATTTGTATAGGGAACTTGAAGAAGAAACGGATTCATGTGCAATGCAAGTACACAACAGTTGTAATGGGAACAGAAATGGGCAATATTGTGCAATTATAAGCAAATTCAACATCGAAACTTGTCAAGGAAAGGAACATACTGGGGACAATGGAAACCTGAAATAAAAATAGAAAATTGTAGAGAAACACAGTGGATGAGCGTAAAAATGGAAACAATATGCAGAGTTAATATGCAGAGTCTTATTTGAATATGTACTGAACTAAAAGCGTTAATTCTCTTTCTCTCCGCTGAGATCCTATAAGACGTGTTGAGTTTCTCTCCAGCACTTTGCATTTCAATAGTTAGAAGAAAGGTCAGCAGATTCTCTGTTCAGGAACATGACTCCCGGGATGTACGTTCTCTCCCAGGTGCCAGGGTCTGGGATGTCTCCGATCGAGTCTACAACATTCTGACGGGGAAGGTAAGCAATCAGAATTCTTTGTGCACATTGGCACTAAAGCCGTAAATAGGACTCATTATGTAGATAGGCCGACAAGGGGTGAGGCTATGTATATTTACTGTTAGTTAACGGCTCAGGCAAAGTGTTAGAACTCTCGGTGGGAGAACGTTTTGATGTCAGTGACCACAACTGCTTCATTTTACAATAGCCATGGAGAGGGATAGGATCAGACAGTATGCGATGTACTTAATCGAGGGAGGTGAAATTAGACTGCTGTGAGACAGGAGCTGTGGAATATAAATTGGGAACAATTACTCTCTGGGAAAGTCACAAAAGAAATGTGGAAGCTATTTCAGGAGCGCTTGTTGTGAGTTTTGGATAACTTTGTCCCACTGAGACAGGCAAGGAATGAGAAGAAGAAATCTTGATGACAACAGAAGAAGAGCTTCTCGCCAAGACGAATAAGGAGGCTTACTTAAGGTTGAGGAGATAAGGCTGTGACACAGCTTTACAGGATTAGAGTGTAGCTAAGAAAGAACTAAAAAGATTAACTGAGGAGATCTCAGAGGGGCACTAATAAGCTTTGGCAGGATGGATTAGAGAAAACCGAAGGCGTTCTAGAATTACGTGGGGAATAAAAGAATGACCAGCGAGAGCCGATTCAGGATAGTTGAGGGAACTTTTGTCTGGGATCAGAATAGGTAGGGGAAGATCTAAATGAATGTTTTGCTTCAGTATTCACTCGAAAGAGGGAACTCGTTGCAGGTGAGAATACGGTGGACCACGTTAGTTGGAATGAACAGATTTATATTAAGGAAGTGTATTTGCTTGGAAACGTGGGAAGCATCAAGTTAGATAAGACCCCAGTGCTGGACCAGATACATCGAGGTTACTATGGAAAGCGACGAATGAGATTGCTGTGCCTCCGCCGATGATATTTGCTTTCACAATTTGATAATTGGTTGGCTGACAGAAGGCTCATAGTAGCTGGAGTTGGAAAGCATTCTGCCTGGAGGTCAGTGTTGCATGGGATCCTGCAGGGTCTGTTCTTGAGCTCTGCTCATTGCAGTTTTTATATTTGGGTGAGGAGGTTGAGGGGTGGGTTAGTAAACTTTCAGCTGTCACAAAGGTTGGAGATGCCATCGATAGTATTGAGGGCTATTGCATTCTGCAGCGCGACATGGACAGGATGTGGAAATGGGCTGATAAATGGCAGATTGATTTCAAATTAGATAAATGCGAGTGATGCATTTTGGTCGGTCGAATTCGAATGCTGAATATAGGGTTAAAGACAGAATTACTGGCATTATGGAGGAACACAGGGATTTTGTTGAACAAGTACATAGATCCCTCAAAGTTGCCACCCAAGTAGATAGGGTTGTTAAGAAAGCATATGGTGTTTAGGCTTTCATTAATACGGGAATCGAGCTTAAGAGCCGCGAGGTTTTGCTACAACTCTACAAGTCCCTGGTGAGACTAAACTTTGAATATTGCATCCAGTTTTGGAGGTCTCCCTTCTCTCGAAAAGATACAGAGGCTTTGGAGAGAGTGCAAAGAAGGTTTACCAGGATGCTACCTGGAAAGGCGGGCTTGCCTTATGAAGAGAGGTTGAATAAGCTCGGACCTTTCTCTCTGGAGAAAAGATGGAAGAGAAGTGACATGATCGAGGTAGATAAGATAATGCGAGGGATGGATTGAGTCAATAGCCAGAGACTTTTCCCCAGGGCAGGATTGACTGATACGGGGGGTCATAGTTTTTACTAATCCAGAGAAATGGATAGAGGGGACATCAGTGGAAGGTCCTTTTCACAGAGAGTTCGGAATGCATCGAATGCATTGCCAGTGGTGATGGTGGAAGAAGTGTCATTGGGGACACTTACGCGACTGCTGGACATTGACATGGATTGTAATGAATTGAGGGGTGCATAGGTTAAGTTTTTTATTTTACATTGGGATCAACCCTCAGGTAAAACATCGTGTTCCTAAAGGGCCTGTTCTGTTCTGTACTTTTCTATGTTCTATGTTTGTTCTCTGTTGTTATGTTTTCTATTTATGTTTATTTCTGAGCTGCGACAAATTTTCTTGTCTGAACCAGAACAACGAGACAAGTGTTTCATTTGACTCTCAAGTAATTGGTAATGTACATTAAATGATAAAATACAAATGGTAGGCGTTAATGGTCCTTAATATTGTTGTATTTCTAAACTTGCTGTGGTAATATTTAACTCAATGGCACTGAAATAGCATCTCTGAAATTAACAGATGGAAAAATATGGGGAATGCTACCTCAATGACATGCCGGGCTTCTGGTGTTATTGGGATCACATTCATGAAGCAAGGACTCACTTTTCTGAGACTTTAGCTCAACCTGTGAAAGCATGAATTAGCTTGGCATTTTTTAACAGGCCATGTTCACTCATGGGTTTTGGGTGCAACCAGCAAGGGGCGAGTTTATTTGTCATCTGCAGTTCGCAACGCAGCAGGTGACAGAAAGGTACCTTCTTGAACATGTTCTATCTACGTGGTGCACATGCACACGCAGTGCTGATTGCAAGGAGTTTCCAAAATTATTAAGAAGTGTTCGTGAAAGAGAAACAAATGAGCCCTTAGTCAGGTTGGCATCAGACTTAGAAGATAGTTTGCAGAGATTGGATCAACCATATTTATTTCGCGGACATTACCATTGCAGAATTGTCTAATATTCCCATTGATCACAGTTTTGCTCAGGATCCTTGATGCCACATTCAGGACGCCACATTCAGCCAAGTAATGCTTCACTGGGAAGGGAAGACACTCTGATCACACCTCAAATGACATTGGAGTATCAGCTGAAACAAGGAAAATCAAAAGGACAGATCATGATTTGATTGAAGAATGTACTCACTTCTCTCACACGTTCAAAACAAAATTGTTACATGGACTTCCGATTCTATTAAGGAGACATTTGCCCTACTTGTAATGAGGCTGTGTGTTTTTGTGCCACGATAACAGTTCACAAAGACGCTCCACATTGTACCATGGGGATCATCACGTTCATTTGTATCCAGCAGTGACAAAGAAGCACTATTGTCTGTTCCTAATGAACAGTGATAAATCCAAACTCATTATTGAATAATAACCAATAGCGACACTCAAATCAGCATCCATCTCCCTCGTCGGAGACTGAAAACAGAAAGGGAGTGTCAGGGGAAGTGCGAGTAACAGGCAGATTTGTGTGACATACAGTAGGAATGGCAGAAGAGGAGTGTGAAGGGAGATGGTCCGTGGGAGGATTTGTAACAGCAGCGGTAAGAGTACAAAGGAAGTAGGAATGTAAGAAATGAGTCGGAAGAAGGTGGAGGAGTGACAAGCTGAATGTGCACGACAGGGAAAATAGAGTACTTGGAAAAAAGATTGATGGGCGATCAAACATCAATGTTGAGGAAAATCGGGACCTGGTTTCAATTGATAGTTGATGACACATTTCTTTTTTTCTAACACTTGATTCCCGTTCACATCATGCATACACTCTGTATTTATGTATCCCCATCAATTTCAGACGCCAGTGTTTCTCCCCCAAAGTGTGTTGTCAACATTTTGCTCTTCTTTTCAATATGAAGAACAATGGGCAATTATTCGAACAATTTGCTTCCGAATTGAAGGTAGACATTAGATTTCAGTTTCATCTCAGACAGTGTGTCTTTAACGACTAATTTAAAGCAATATTTATTCTCACCACTCTATTTCATTAAAGCATACTTAATGAATGAGTCTATATCCATCCTGCAGATGAAAGCTTTCTTAATCTCTGACTACTTCAGGGAATGTTGCAAAGAATATTCTCCACGTCACGTAAAATACCAAGTGCCAATATGTGGTCCAATGTTAATGACACACGAGCGTTATGAATAAGGCATGCAGATTGGGCCAAATCAAAAAAAGCAGAATTCATCTGCGTGTCCAACATATTATTTGTGTTTCTGTCATAAAGATCTCAACTGCATCACTCTGTTAATTTACCGAAATAAGAAAAAAAGAAAGACTGGAATTCTCCATTCGTCTTCTGAAAATAACATCTGGAGTGCAAGTAGAAAATTAGGGTGTGTTTGTGATATTCATTAATGTCGTTTGCCGTTCTTATTAAATGCTGCATCTGAGGACCTACTTTCTGCTATTAATACAGGAAGACAGCCAGATAAGCCCTCGTTAATGCACTTTGAATCTGTTTCTCATTTAAATCATAATTTGCCCTATTATACTTTTGGCCAAAATGGACAACCTCGCACTTAGCCCCGTCAAACTCCACCTGCAAAGTTCTCCCTCACTTGCCTGACGTGTCAATATTTATCTGTGAAATCTGTCTCCTCACCAAAACCTGTTTTCCAAACTCTTCCAGAATGAATTAAGAAGCAACCACGTTGCTGTGTGTCCGGAATCGCATGTAGGCCAGGCCAGACCAGGAATTGATAGCAGTTTCCTTCCTTAAAAGACATTAGCAAACTACTTGGGTTTTCCTGACAATCGATTCATGATCACCATTCGTGTCCTAATTCAAGATGTAAACTCAAACTCCACCATCTACCCTGGAAGGCTTCAAACCCAACTCCTGAGTACACTATCTGGTCATTCGATTAACAATTGTGCGTTGATATGAGCCTTCCTATGACGCCGATTCGAATCCTGCACAAGGAAACTACCTTGTGCCAGAATGACATGTCCCAATTTTGCCCAAATGTTATCCATGGACATCAGTGTTAAAAAGGGTGCAGGGGTTTGCTTCTTTATCAGCAACTTCTGGTGCATGGACATTGCAACCTGGCGCAGCCATTGCTCCACAAACGTTGAAATACTCACCATCAAAAGCCGCCCCTTCTATCTCCAATTTGAATTTCTCGCTGTTTTACAAACTGCTGTGTACATACCGCCAAAAGCAAATGTTGAGGAAGCTCTCGATGTGCTGTACTCCATTACGAACACCCTGGAGATGGAACACCCCGTGGTCCTGTTTATTGTAACTGGCGATATAAATCAAGCCAATGAAGGGAAGGTGTTGCCCAAGGGCCACCAAAACATTATCTGCCCCACTGGGGACCGAACATTGTAGACCACGGCCACAGTGCCGCTTTTCTTCACCCACCTTGCAGACAAAAGCTCAAGGAAGAGACCCTCTCGCGGATGCAGGTCAAGTGCTGTTTTGAGCAGACAGAGTTTCAACTCCAGCGCTGTCTTGAATCGGCTGACTGAGTCATTTTCAAACAATCCGCAGACACCTTCGAAGAGTACACCACAGTCATTATGAGCAAGTGTGTGGAGAACTGAATACCAAGGAAATCATTCTGGGTGTTCCCCAACAAGAAAGCCTGGATGACCTCGGACATACTGAACTTGCTAAAAACCTGGCGTGAGGCCTTCAGATCAGGGGATAACACTCAAAGATAAGGAATCCAAGAATTCCCTTCATAGAGACTTTAGGACAGACAAGGACCAATACCGAACCAAACTAGTAAATCAGACAGACAACCAGCGTCTATAGTTAGGGCTGGATGACATCACAGGTGCTAAAAGGAGACAGTGCATGATAGCAGACGATGGCATATTCCTCCCAGATTGTCTCTACGCCCTTTATGCTAATTTGAGCAGAGCTTCAGTGGAGAAGTAACACGTCTTCTGACAAGTCCCAACGAACCTGTCGAAACAGTCACTGCATCATAAGTCCGATCAGTTTTCCTTCGTGTGAATCCAAGGAAAGAAATGGGATCAGATGGAGCACCAGGCTGTGCACTCAGGGCATGCACAGATCAACGGGCAGAGGTCTTCTTGGAGATCTTCAAACTGTCCCTGCAGCAGACCATTGTATCTGCCTGTTTCAAGAGGGCCAACATCATTCCTATGCCTGAGAAGACTCATGCAGCATGTCTCAATGACGACCGCTCTGTTGCCCGAACTTCGGTGGTCATGAAGTGCTTTTAAATGCTGGTCATGGCATTAATCAACTCCAGCCTCTTCACTACTCTTGACGCACTCCAATTTGCCCCTCGGACCAACAGATCAATGTCAGATACCATATCACTTGCCCTTCACTCCTCCCACGAACACCTTGACATCACTTACAGCTACGTAAGAATCCTACTCATTGATCGCAGTTCAGCCTTCCACACGATTAACCCCTCGAGACTGATTGCTAAATTTAGTGATATCGGACTAAGCCCCACTCTCTGCAATTGGATCCTCAGTTTCCTGACCCACAGGCCACAATCAGTGAAGACTGGGGACAATACTTCATCCTCACTACCTCACACGAGTTTCAAAGGCCGATTGGTGTCTCAACTTCCTCAGGCAGCTGAGTAAATTGGCATGACGGCGAATACTCTTGCCAACTTTTATAGATGCGTCATCGACAGCATTCTGTCTGGATGTATCATTACCTAGTGTGGCGACTGTACCATTCAAGATTGGAGATGGTTACAGAAAGTGGCGAACTCAGCGCGGACAATCACAAAAGTCAACCTCCCATCGATAGAATCGATCTACCAGGCCTGCTTTCAAGGGAAGGCCACCAACATTCTCAAATAAACATTCAACACTGGCAATGTTTTTTTCCAACCTCTACGTCGGAGAGAAGGTGCAGAAGACAAAAAAACACAAGCACCAGCCGATTTCG
>NC_057726.1:71353588-71375059 GCF_004010195.1 Chiloscyllium plagiosum | reverse complement strand
TCACTCTACTTGCCTGTGTCATTGGTTGTAACGTGCACCACAGCTTCTGACTGTTCACCCGTACCCTTGGTATCTCCTGAGCATACTCAGAAACATCCTTGACTCTGGTACCAGTTTTTCTTGTTCTGCAAAGATGTGCCCATTACCACGCTTACTGAGCATTTCCAGTAATTTCTCATTTTGTCACCAACTATGATTGTGTATTGATAAAAGAAAACCAGTGCCACCCAGAGTTGAAAACAAATCTGAATTTGAAGTCCTCCTAAATATCTAGATAGTTGGTTGTTCAACAATGTCAAATTACTTGTTATCCAGTCCATGAATATCACTTTGTGTTCGTTAGTTGGCATTACAGTAAGTAGGATATATAGGTATATCAGGAATAAAAGAGTGATGAGCGAAAGGTGAGGGTCAATCAAGGTTAGTAGTGGGAAGTTGTGCGTGGAGTCCGAGGAGAGAGGGAAAGCGCTAAATGAGTATTTTTCAACAATATAAACACTTAAAAAAAGACGATGTTGTCGAGGCGCATACTGTGATACAGGTTGCACGACAAGACGGGATTGAGGTTCATAAGGAGGAACAAATCTGTAAAATATCAAAATAAATAGGTTCCCTTGTCCGAGTGAGATTTATTCTAGGACTCGCTGGGAACCCAGGGAGCAGACTAGCAGAGATTTTGGCTTTGACCTTTATGTTGTCATTTTCTGCAAGAATAGTGCCACAAGACTGGAGGATAGCAAATGTTGTCCCCTTCTTCAAGAAGGGGATTAGAGACATCCCTGTTAATTGTAGACAAGTGAGCCTTACGTGTTTTGTGGGTAAAGTGTTCGAAAAGTTTATAAGAGATAGGATTGCTAATCATCTAGAGAGTTATAAGTTCATTCGGAGTAAGTCAACACGGTTTTGCGAAGGCAGCCATGGGAGTGAGATGATATATCAGTTTAGATCAGAAATTGGCTCGATGAAAGAAGACAGAGGGCGTTGGTTAATGGGAAATGTTCAGCCTTGTATTCATTTTCTCGTGGTGTACCTTAAACATCTGTTTAGGGACAGCTTCTGTTCGTCATTTTTATACAAGTCCGACTTGAGGGCATAGAAGGATGTTTTAGTCAATTTGCGGATGACATTAAGGTCGATGGTAGTTGTCGATAGCGCCGAAGAAATTTGCTGGTCACAAAGGTACATAAATTAGCTGCAGTGCTGGGCTGAGAGTTAAAAATGGGTTGAATGAGGAAAAGTGTGAGATGATTCACTTTGGAAGGAGCAACAGAATAAAGTTTACTCGGCTCATGGTAAGATTCTTGGTAGTAAGGATGAGCGTAGAGATCGCGGTTTTCACTCAATAAGATCCCTGAAACTTGCCACCCAGATTGATCGGATTGCGAAGAAGGCATACAATGCGTTACCTTTATTTGGTAGAGGGATTGAGCTTCAGAACCATGAGGTCATGTTGCAGCTGTCCAAAACACTGGTGCAGCCGCACTTGGAGTCTCGTGTACAGTTCCGGTCACTGAATTAAAGGAAAGGTGAGGAGGCTTTGGAAAGGATTCAAAAGGCGGTTTAGGAGTATGTTGTTTGGTATGGAAGGAAGATCTTATAAAAAAAGGCTGGGGAATGTGAGGCTGT
This sequence comes from Chiloscyllium plagiosum, assembly GCF_004010195.1. Taxonomy (NCBI): domain Eukaryota; kingdom Metazoa; phylum Chordata; class Chondrichthyes; order Orectolobiformes; family Hemiscylliidae; genus Chiloscyllium; species Chiloscyllium plagiosum. The sequence continues at coordinate 71,373,433 of NC_057726.1, read as the reverse complement.
TTTTCTTAGAGAGAAGGTTGAGAGATGTCTTCATTGAGACATAAAAGATAATCAGAAGGTTAGATAGGGTGGACAGTGAGAGTCTTTTTCCACGGATGGCGATGGCTATTACGAGGGTACATAGCTTTAAATTGAGGATTGACAGATATAGGACAGATGTCAGAGGTAGTTTCTTTACTCAGAGTCGTAAGGTAGTGGAATGCACTGCCTGAAACAGTACTAGACTCATCAAATTTAAGGGCGTTTAGATGGACATTGGATAAACATTTGAATTATAAAGGAATAGTGTAGGACAGACGGGCTTCTGATCCATCGGTCACGTGACGTCTAGGGACGAAGGGCCTTGATTTTTTTTAAGTTGAGTACAATTATTATCATGTTTAAGTTGTTGCTAAATAGCTGAAGCTTGAACATTATATTGTGAACTTCCATTAATTAATTATTTTTAAATCACTGAAGCGTTCATTAAATTGTTCAATCGTTTGCTCACTGTGACGTTCAGAAATCAACCACTTTGAAAATGTTAGAACGACCATGCATTCCCTTTAATACTGACATTGAATATGCAATTGCCATCACCACAACAGTGAGACAACGTGTTCTTTTCTCGATATAAAAAATGTACGCTCTTTACTTACGTATTGACATAGTTCCATAGATTTGATAGCAATGTTATTGTTTTCAGAGATAATGCAAATAAGGTTCTGTTGAGTTTTTGTACTCATATCTTGGTATTGCCCAAGACATGAAAAATGGTAAACATTTCGTTCGGATCAGTAAACTTTACGATTATAGCCAACACTGAATGCAGGCAGTGTTACTGGACCTTACAGCTTCCTGTGACGTTGAGTGATACATTGGCCTGCTCCTAAAACTGTACTGAGATCTTCCAATCTGGATCAGGGCTATCACTTAAACATTTCTTCATAACCATCCATTTGGAATCCGCCTTTGGCAGTGGGGTACCTAGCCAACAGAGCGTCACTGCTCTCAGTGTAGGTACCACCACTGGTCTCAGTGCAGGTACAAATGTTTTCCAAGTTACACAGCAATGACTGAACAGCAATCAGGCCCAACAGATTCATCTTCGGTCGGAGTCTGAATGCAGGGAGTAGATGCATGGTCACGAATAATCAGAATGCACCTCACATGTTACTTATATTGATGACAGGAGGTCTGCCTCCCATACTTCATTCATCTGCACCCTAGACCAGACCCTTGATGAATATATAAACAATTGAATAGACTCCTGTCGCACTTGATGTATCACAGTAAATCCTCTAAACTCGTATCCATAAATGTCACCTTCATATTCGCCAATAGCAATATATAATTATACATCTGCGTGTATGGTCAGAGATTAAAACATGGGTCATCTAAAGTGCTTTTTAATGGGCTTAAATGTAGATCGTTCCAGTAGATTGCATCTGAAAAACAAACCCAGCAGCAAACGGTAAGGCAAGAATCACATTAGTAACTAAGACATGTGGATTTTGTCGGGCGTCGGTCACCACACATTTTGTACTGACACTCAGTTGAACCTAACAATGCGCACCATAACTGGATGTCGTGGCCTAACACCCCTCCCCAGCTTCCTGACCTCACACACGCCGCTCCTTCACACATTCATCAATCCACAAGCTGCGTGAATCGGTTTGTGCTTCACCTCAAATTTCCTATTCCAAATTATCCTGCTCAATCCACTGACTCACAGGTTTTCATTTCAGGGCGATAGACGGTACTGTCATCCTGAACTAGTAGGGTTCCCAATATCATGTGGATCATGGAATGGAAAACAGAGGAAAGCACGAACCATTTCATTGTCAGAAACTCCATCTGGAGAAAGGCAGGTTTGAATTACCAGGGTGAGAGTGATCATTGCTCACAAAGCGTCAGCATAAGCCAGGACCCTGCACAGATAAGCAGCATCGCTGGGAGCATGTTGACTTACAGTCGCTGCATCAAACAGCATCCAGATGCCATTTATTTGTTATAATTTTACAAGCCACCACGACTTCCTCTAGCTGCTCATTCCATTCGCGCAACTCGCTCTGTGTTAAAGTATTGCATCTTAGTTCCATTTTATATTTTGCCCCTGTCACCCTGAACCTATGCCCTCTGGTTCTGGGACCAGTAACTATTACTTTATACATGTTAACTTTGTGAAGGAAATGACAAAAACAAAAGATGATTGTAAAAGAATGTTTTCTGGACTGGGGAGGGAGATTTGGTAAAGAAAAGACAGGATACAGCGAAGGTCGTCGAGCACAATTACCTTTGGGTAAAGTTCGAGCAAAATAGTTTTTTGGCTGTGGGGAGTTGACAGCTCATTCTTAAGATGGATTTATCAAGTGTATGGGCCCAGGATGTTGCATCTAAGATCAAATTTAGGAAACAAACCCAGAGAACATCGAATGCCTGGAAATATTAAGAAGAAATAAAAACTAAAGGAAAAGCTTAAGATCAGTATAAAGTGAGCAGCCGAACGGAGCTTATACAGGCCCAGAGAAATTGTAGCCCTAAACTTAAGGAAGTAAATAGAACTGCAAAAAGTGGGCATGATTAAACATTAAGGGCTAAGATTAAGAAGAATCCTAAGATAGTCTATCTGCATATCAACGGGAAGAGGATGATGCAGGAAAGAATGCGCCTATTAAAGTAAACAATGGGAGGAAATGAAAAGGTAAGGGACCCCTGGTTTACCACAAATTGCTTCGCTTGTTAATCTGAAGAAGGGGCCTGATGTGACAATGATACGAGATTGTTCAGATGAGGCGAGGAAGGATTTTAAGAGAGAGTTTAGATTAGCAAAGAGAGGGCATGGGAAGTCTTTAACAAGAAGGAAAAAGGAGCACCATCAACTTTCTCTTGCTAGATAACGAATAAAAAACCAATGCAGGAATAGGGCCAGTCAAAAACAGAAGTGGGAAGTTGTATATGGAACCTGTGGTGATCAAAGAGGGTCTAAATGATTATTTCTCTTTGGTTTGCAGTCAGGCAAAGTAGAATACTGTAGAGGAGGAGACTAAGATACGAGGCATTGGACCAGAAATGACCGAGATTATTAAGGAGGAGGTGTTATCAACTCTGGAAGGACTGAAAATAGACAAGTTGCCTTGGCGGGTTGGGATTAATTCGAGGAATCTCTGGGAAGCTAGCGAGGAGGTTTTGGAGCCTTTGGCTTTGATCTTTGAGTTTTTATTGTCTATAGGTTTCGTACCAGAGGGTTGGAGGATTGGAAATGTTGTGCCTTGTCCAAATGGGGCATTGGGGATAACCCAGGATATTATAGACCAGTGAGCCTTACGTCATTTGTAAGAAAAGTTTTGCAAAGGATTTTGAGAGATAGGATTTATAATCATCTGTCAAGCAACAATTTGATTGCAGAAAGTCAACATGGTTTGTCAAAGGCAGGTTATGCCTCACAAACGTCATTGAGTTGTTCGAGAAGATGACCAAGCATGTCGACGCTGGTAGGGCAGTTGACATAGTGAACATGGACTTCACTAAGGGTTTTGATAAAGTTCCATATGGTAGGCGTTTGGAGAAACTGCAGAGGCATAGGATTGAAGGTGATTTGGCAGTGCGGATTAGAAAGTGACTTTCTTTAGGAAGGAAGCGAATGGTGGTTGATGAAACATATTCAGCCTGGAGTCCGGTTTTAGTGGTGTGCCACAAGAATCTGTTTTGGGACGACTGTTGTTGGACATTTTTGTAAATGTCTTAGATGTAGGCATAGGTGGATGGATAAGTAAATTTGCAGGTGGCCCTGAAGTCGGCGGAGTAGAGGACAGTGTAGAAGAATGTTGCAGGTTGTAGAGGGACTTGGATAAACTGCTGAGTCTGGATGAAAGATGGCAAATGGAGTTCAATACAGATAAGAGTGAGGTGGTTCACTTTGGGATGAATAAGAGGACGGCAGCATAATGGGTAAATTGAAAGATTATTGATAGTGTGGATGTGCAGAGGGATCTTGATTTACATGTGCATAAATCTCTGAAAATTGCCAAAAAAGCTCGATAGTGCTGTGAAGAATGCATACGGTATGTCATGTTATATTGGTAGAGGGATTGAGTTCCGGAGCCGGAAACCTTTGCTGCAACAAAAAAAAAAGCAATTGCAGCCGCACTTGGAATATTGTGTACATTTCTGTTCGCCCCCTTACAGGAAAGATGTGTAAGCATTGGAAAATGTGCAGAGGAGATTTACTATGATGTTGCCTGGTCTGGAGGGGGGGTGTTATGAGGAAAGGCTGAAAGACTTGGGTCTGTTCTCATTGGAGAAAAAGGCTAAGAAGGGATTTGAGGGAGATGTACAAGATGTTCAGAGGATTAGATAGAGTAGACAGTGGAAGTGTCTTTTCCAGGATGATGACGTCAGCTTATATGAGGGGGCATAACTGCAAATTGAGGGGTGATAGATTTATGACAGATTCTTTCCTAAGAGAGTGGTATGGGCGTCGAATGCCCTGCCTGCCAATGTAATTAACTCAGCTACATTATGGCGATTTAAACAATTCTTGAACAAGCTCATGATGATGGGATAGTGTATGAGAATGCACTTAAATTAGTTCACAGGTCGGCGCAACGTCGAGAGCTGAATGACCTGTTCTGCACTGTATTTTTCTATGGTCAATGTTCTTTTAGAGACCAAGGTTGCAACCTGTGCACGGAACCAGCGAATACGTTAAACATGTACTTCATATCCGTCTTTATCCTGGAGAAGCAGTAACTGAATTCAAAGAGAGTGATAGTGTGATCCTTGAGCATATTGATGCAGATGGTGAGGATGAATTGGAAATTTTGATGAAATAAACATATCCTCAAATCTGGCTGATTTGCATTTTAGACTGACTTTGGAGATGAGGGAAAAATGTACATGTTCTGAAACATTTTTATTTATTTTGTCTCTGGCGAAAGGAAAAGGACAACATCCAATGTCGGTTTGGGTTTCACACGGAGTGGTCGAAATAAACAGGACGGATAAAGAGCAGCAAATCTTTCATCAGAGGGAAGGACACATTTGGAGAAGATTTTGAAAGCTATTGAGCCTGGATCATGAGTATCTTGGTCAGAGAGAGACATTTTAATCATTCAGCGAGTCAACTGTTACAGGGAACCTACAGGAAATTTAAGTTTAGGATTATCAGAACAAACATTATTGAATTTATATTCAGTGTATTCTCCCTGAAGTGCTGTTGTTCGTATGCCTTATGGTAACAGTCTGTTTTTATCCCTCTGCTCGTGGGAAGAACAACCTGTCTCCCATTGGAGTGAAAATCAGTTCGGAATGCAGTTCACTGTTTCAAGGAGTTTATAAATGCTACACTAATAGCCAGAAATACGTCAGAAGCAGAAATCCAATCAGTATTTTGTCACGTTCAATGACATAATTTATCACTCTTTGAAACACCGGAGAACACAGGCTTGCTTTGTCATGACCCTATTTGAAATAGCTGTCCTTGGCAGAAGTCTATTAAAACTGCCTTTGCCCTCTATCTATGGAAATAATATATTTCCAAAGATAAAGAATCAAACCTGCACGCAGTCCTCCCGGTGAAATCTGACCAATTTCTTTATCCAACTGAAGCAAGACATCACTCTATCATATGCATAAATCATCTGACAATAAAGGTTATTTTCCCACTAGATTAACAAATAGCTTGTTAACAAATAACTTGTCTGTTAGACGTCAACAGATTATAGACAAGGACACTTTAAATTTTATTTACATCCGTACTTTCCAATATTTTACGATGTATGAAATATACTGCACATCTATGTCTCCAACAATCTGGATAACTTCACGTTTCCGCATCATAAGCCCTTAACATCGATCATGCCCATGTGGACGACTGTTCAGTCTTCACATATCTTTACACCCTCCGCACAGCACACATTTACATACAATAATTACCTCTAAAATCCTTCACTCAGTTTATTTGTCTTTTCGTGAATAATTAATCCATATGAGTACATTTATAATGATAGAATTATTAGGATAGAGAAGGTCGATCGTGCCATCACATGCTCTTCAAATAGCACCATTACCTCCACCCTCCTTCCTTTCCTCTGTACCCTAACTGAATCATCCTGAACACAATCTACATCTTTTATGTCTTATTTTGAAAAACAGTATAACCGTATTTGTTGAAGAGCAACCTCCTCTAAGTAAATATTTTCAACAGAATCAAATGCAATGAATGAAGTTCATCACCTCGTCATTCAAATTGACCCTCGGTAGCCTTTTGCAGTCATCTTTCAGTTGACAAGCTTCAGATTATCCAATCTTCATCTCATTTGTTACCTGTTGAAATTGGTATTGTTTAGTTCTTTGTTGACACCTTAAAACCTAAGATAGATACACATTTGCTACGGAAAGGTCGTGACAGATTTGCGCCAAAGGCAGGTATAAGGAGTTCAGCATCAAATCAGCCACAATCTCCTTTATTTGTGAAACAGGCACAAGGGGCTCAACAGCCTTGTCCTGTTCCTGTGGTCTCGTGTTTCATTTTGCAGTTCCACAATAATCATGTAGCCAATTGCAAACTAATTTAAACAGATAATTATTTAATTTAATTGCAGGTACTCACTGATTGGCAATACGAATTATTTTTGTAATAAAGAAAAAGCTAAGAAAATACCTGGAAGCGTTATGCTGTTCGTACAGAAGGAAGGGTACGTTTGCAGTCCAGCTTGTTTGCCATCACATTCACAACTTACAAAGTCTCCACCATCGACTCCCAATAGAAGCAGCGTGTACCAGCTACAAGACCTATTTCAGATATTTACCAATATCTATGCGACAGCACCTCGAAGCCATGACCATATGGAATGGCAAGGGCAACAGACACATGCGAACACTACCCCTTGCAAATTACAAGGAAAGTCGATGGCCATCCTGACTTGGAATATATCTCTATTCATGGGTTTCACTTGATGAAAATCCTGGCTTTCATTCTCTTACATTATTGTGGGTGTGCCTGCACCAAACTGACTACAATTTATCAAGTAGGCAACGCGCCACAACCATGTCCAGAGCAACATGGGCAAGAAAGGATAGCCCAGCCAGTAATGTCTGAAACCTATCAATAAATAATAAAATAATGTTTCACTCTTTGGCACCTGAGTTTCACTTGCTGAGTTTGTGAATAAATATTTTCTATATTCTTGAGTTTCAGGAAATTAATAAGTGATTTGATTGAAATGTAAATTAATCCAAATGGCAAGGGTAGGACAGGGCAAACGCTGGGAAATTATTTGTGTGGGTGTGGAAGTCCAAAATATGAGGACAGAATCTCAGGGAAAGGGGCAACGTATTTGGGACTGAAATCATGTGAAAGCAATTCACTCAATGGGATAAGAGATTTGAGTCTTCGCCATCCCAAGGATTGTGGATGCACTGTCAATGAATGCAGTGAAAAGTTCACAGAAAAATGTCGGTGCTCAGGGTTGGAGGAGGTCACAGAGATAGATTTGCATAAGTGCAGGAGGATGCTACAGATAAGGTGAAGCTGTAAAATGACAGAGAGAATGCCTCTGATGCGATGGGTGTCTGGGCTGGAAGTAGAAGCTGAAAGAGTTTATAAAAAGATGAGGAGGACTCGACTAGCTTGCGGAGTTTATAGTGATAGCGAAGCATGCAATAACTGGAATGGGTTCCAGAGATATGGATGAATACCATGCTGAAGGAATCCACAGTAATAGAAAAGGTTGAAGATGTTGGTGATCGGTGGGTTGGAATGGTGGAAGATGCAACGGTTGGAGGAGGTTACAGAGAGAAGGAGGAGTGTTGAGATTAGAGAATATTACAGAGAAAGGAAGGTATGTATCGGCTAAAGGAGATTATAGAAGCAGGGAGGTTTGTTGCGGCTGGCGGAAGTTCCAGAGTTAGCTCGGGTTTAGGTATCTGGAGGATTTTATACAGATAGAAAAATGTGGAGGGCCTAGAGGAAGTTACACAGATTCAAAGCTGTGTCGGGTCTGCAGAAGGTTTCACATATCGGCAGGAGTATATGGATAAAGTCGGTATAAGAGATAGAGAAATAACTAGGGACTGGAGGATGTTAAAGCCATAAGGAGGCGGTGTCAGTATCGAGAATGTTTCAGAGTGAGGGAGGGATGCAGGGGCGGGAGGACACAGTAGATATCGGGAGGGTTGGAAAATCTGATGGAGATTAAAATGAAATGGACCTGTGCAGGTGTCAGAGAAGTTCAGAGAGAGAGTGACGGGTGTAGGTACTCGAGGATGTTACAGATATAGTTGAAGTGTAGGTGCTCATGAAGTGACTGGGGCTGCAACTAGTTAGGAAGTCAGTTTGGGAAATTGAGGCGTGAGATCGTTGCACAGATACGAAATGGTGTTAATGCCGGATGGACTGGCTGGTATAATGATGGGATGTGTTGTGCAGGTTATGACAGATATAGGGAGGAGTGTAAATGCTGCAGCAGAATGCAGAAATATGAAGAGATACATGGACTGGAGAGAGCTGCAGTCCGATGGAGGGATATAGATGCTGGTGGAGGTGAAAGAGATAAGGAAGATAGTAGGATTAGAGGAGGGTACTGATATAGGGAGGATAGTAAAGTCTGCATGCGGTTAAATCAACCACGAGGGCTTAATGACGCGTGGCGTTTACAGAGATAAGAAGGATCGGTCAGAGTGGAAGACGTTGTGGAGGTATAGAACATACAGCAGTACGGCAGACGACAGGCCCTTCTGCCCTCGTTGGTTGTGCCGAACGTTTATCGTACTCTAAGATCAAACTAATCTATAAGCGTTTCATTCCACTGCCATATATGAGCCTGTCCAAGAGTCGCTTAAATGTCCCTAATGTGTCTGACACTACCGCTACTGTTGACAATCCATTTCACACACACACCACTCTCTGTGTACAGAGCCTCCTTGTCATATTTCCCTTAAACTACCCTCCAATCACTTTAAAATTATGCCGCTTGTGATAGCTATTTCTGACCTGGGAAAACGTATCTGAGTATTTTCTCGATCTATGCCTCTTATCATCTTGTACGCCTCTGTCAAGTCACCTGTTCCCCTCAGTCACTCCAAGAAGAAAATAAAAATCTCCTTCAAACTTTCCGCATAAGGCATGCCCTCGAGTCCAGGCAGAATACGGGGAAATGTTGACTGAATATTCCGTGAACCTTCGACATCTTTCCTAAAATGAGGCGACCACAATTGAACATAATATTCTAAGTGTAATCTAACAGGGACGACAATGATCTGCAGCATAACCTTGTGTATCTTAAAATCGCTCCACCTGCTCATGAAAGCCACCATACCATGAGCCTTCTTAAAAAGCCACGCAACTTGAGTGGCAAATTTGAGGAAACTATGGACGTAGACACCGGGCTCCTTCTGTTCCCTGACTTCAATCCTGTAATCTGCACTGAAATTCGACCTTCCGAAAGTAATCAATTCACGCGTTTCCATGTCGAACTCCATCGGCCAATTATCAGCCATGTTTTACATCCTGTCAACGAATCATTGCAACCGATAACAATTCCCCAAATTATCCACAACTCTATCAGACTTCGTGTTATCGGCAAACTTATTATCCCATTCTTCCACTTCTTCATACAACTCGTTTATAAAAATCACAACGAGTAAAAATTCTAGAACAGAACCCTGCAGAAAACCACTGGTCACCGAGCTCCAGTTCTAGGCTGAATACATTCCATTTCCGAGCACTTTCTTTCTTCAGTGGGTCAGCCAAATCTGTATCCAAATAGCCAAATTTCCATGCATCCCGTGCCTCCTTACTTTCTGAATGAGCTTACAACGGGGAACATAATCAAACGCCTCACAAAATCCACATACAACAAATCCACTGCCTTACCTTCATTAATGTGCTTGTCAAACTCTCAAAGAATTCACCTGTGAAGACTTACCTGTCACTCAGAAAGTCATGTTGACTATCTTTAATTACACTATGCTTTTCCAAATTATAATAATTAATTTCTTTCAGAATCATCTTCCAGAATTTCCCCAACATCCATGCAAGACTGATAGTTGTAATTATGAGAGCCATCCGTATTCCCTTCCTTTGAACAAGTCAATAAGATTTGCTACCCTCCAATAATCTGACACTACTCATTGCACAGTGAGGATTCAAAGATCATCGCCAAATGTGCAGCAATTTCTTTTCTCGGATCCTATATTATCAAAGGGTACATCCCATCTCATCCAGGTAATTTATCTGTCCGCATATGCTTAAAAACTTCCGGCGCATCCGTTTTCTTAATAGAAAACGTTTCGAGTAAATCAGCCTATTTCACGCTGTCCTCACAAAAGAGAAGTTCCTCCTTAGTAGTGAATAATGAAGCAGCATCGTCAATAAGCATTCCCCCTATGACCTCCAACTACAGGCACAGGTTCGCTCCACTATCCCTGATCGGCCCTAATATCACTCTGTCTATTCTCTTGCTCCTCATGTAAGTGAAGAATACCTTCGGGTTTTCCTTAATATTCTCATTTTTTTCGTGCGTTCTTCTAACTCTCAGAAGTCCATTCATCAGTTCCTTCGCGGCCACCTTATAGAATTCTAGAGTCCTGTCTGATCATTGCTACTGCAATATTAAAAAAGATTCCTTATTCCTCTTGACGAAATGTCCACATGTCCGATGACCGTTTTCAGATCCACGACACACAACAAACCTCGGGGCCTGCATTTTTCGAGAGTTGAGAGTGAGGAGCAGAGGAGTGCTGGGAAGGTGAGTAAAACCGATTATAAAACTTACCTCAAGAGTCGCGGTCTCCATTTGTCGAGAGATGAGAGTGAGCAGCAGACGACTGCTGGGAAGCGAAGGAAAACGTTTAAAAAACCTTACCTCAGGAGTCAGGGACTCAATTTTTCGCGAGGTGAGAATTAGGAATGCTCTCTCTTTTCCAAGGAGCAGCAGAGGACTGCTGGGTATATATTTTGACACAGGCTGAATCCCGAGGCATTATACTTGTCATGTCTCCCACTCGTCCTCCTGTTTAACCAAAAAAGGGACTCTCGTGTGTTGCTGAGGTAAGACGCTTCAGTTTATATTTCTTGTGTATCAAGCAATAGATTGAAATTTTACTATTAGTTGGTTAGTTGATTAAGTCTATCGAGAAGTACTGGAAATTATTTAACTCATTAAGCTGGCCAGGTGATGTGCTGTAGCTGTATGATGTGGGAGTTGGCTGATCCCATTGTGAACGGCAGTGACCACATCTGCGGCAAGTGTTGGTTGCTGGAAGAACTCTGAATCAGAACGGATGATCAGGAGTCTGAACTTCAAATACTGCGACACATTCAGGAGCGGGAGAGTTTCCTGGACGCATTGTTCAGGAGGCAGTCACAATCGGTGGTTTAAGCAATTTAAACTCAGTTAATGGTCAGGGACAGCAGAGTGTGACTGTAAGAGAGGCAGGCAGGATTCAGAGGTCAGGAGCGGAGGAGGCTCGGCCCCTGGACCATGTCTAATAGTTATGAGACTTTTATTACCTGTATCGATGGAGAAAATGGCTGTGGACAGGATGAGCCAGCTGACCACAGCAACATTTTGCAGAAGGCCATATGAGAGAGAGGAGCAAAATGTTGTGATTGGGGATTCTGTAATTGGCGGGACAGTTCGTATCCTTTGCGAGTCGGACCAGGAATCCTGCATGGTGTGTTGCCTGCAAGCTGCCAGGGTGTAGGACAACTCCGACCGTTTGGAAAGGATTTTTGAGCAAGGGGGGAGGATCCAGTTGTTGGGGTCCACGTTGGCCCTATCAACATAGTTAAGACTAGGAAGGTGGACCTATTTGGGGATTATCAAGCACGAACAACGTAATGGAAGAACAGATCCTCAATGGTCATAACCTCTGGATTACTGCCCGAGCCACGTGTTAATTGGCATAGTGATAAGAAAATTAGCGAAGTAAACACGTGGCTAAGAGACTGGTGTGAATATCCTGTGAAGAATTAGACAGCCATGGTTGACAAAGGAAGACAGGAAATGTATCAAAGAAAAGGAGAGAGGCTATAATGTGGCCAAGATTAGTAGGAAACCAGAAGATTGGGAAGACTGCAAAAACAAACAGAGGATAACAAGAGAGAAATAATGAAGGAGAGGATCAAATATAAAGGCAAACCGGCTAGAAATATGAGAAATGACAGTGCATTTTTCTTTCAATACGTGAGAAACAAACAAGAGGCAAAAGTAGATATTGGGCGCCTCCAAACGGATGCTGGAATGTTGTACTGAGAGATAAGGAAATAACTGAAGAACTTAATAAGTACTCTGTGTCATTCTTCACAGTGGAAGACATGAGTAATATCCCAACAACTAGGGAGAGTCAGAGAGCAGAGTTCAGTATGGTTGACATTACAAAGGAGAAAGTGCTCGAAAAGCTAAAAGGTCGAAAAATCGATAAATCTCCTGGCTGTGATGGGCTACGTCCTAGAGTTCTGAGAGAGGTGTCTGAGGAAATAAAGGAGGCGCTGACTGTGATCTTCCACAAATCATTGGAGTCAATCGAAAGTCCCACATGATTGAAATCCGCTATTGCAACCAGGCTTGTTCAAGAAAGGATCAAGGCAAAAGATGGAAAATTATATGCCGATTTGCATAACCTCGGTTGTAAGTAAAGTTTTAGCATCCCTCATTAAGAAAGAGATTTCAGAATTCATGGAAGTGTAGGGTATTATTAGAAATAGTCAGCATGGGTTTGGTAAGGAGACGTCGTGCTTGACAAACCTTTTAGAATTCTTTGAAGAGGTAACAAGTAGGTTAGACCGGAAAACCCAGTGGATATTATCTGTCTGGACTTCCAAAAGGCCTTTGATAAGGTGCCTCACGGGAGGTGGTTTAGTAAGTTTGTTGTTGTTGTTGTTCGAGGTAAACTACTGGCATGAATTGGGGATTGGTTGTCTGACAAAAGGCAGAGAGTTGGGCTAAAAGTTTATTTTTCGCAATGGCAACTGTTGACACGTGGTGTCCCAGAGGGTTGAGTGTTTGTGCCGCAGCTGTGCGCTTCATATATTAATGATTGGATGAAGGGGTTGGGGGCATTCTGGTGAAGTTTACCGATGTTACGAAGTTAGGCGGACAGGCAGGTAGTACCGACGAGGTGGAGAGGCTGCAGAAAGATTTAGACAGTTCAGGAGAGTGTTGCAGAAAATGGCTGATGAATTTCAACGTGAGCAAATGTTTGGTCTTCCACTGTGTAAAAAAAAAAATACAGGCTCAGGCTATTTTCTTAGCTTTGAGAAAATGCATAAAGCCAAAGTACAAAGGGATCTGGGATTGCTGGTGCAGGATTCTCGACAGGTTAGTTTGCATGTTGAGTTTCTGAGAAAAAGAAAATGTAATGCTGTCATTTATCACAGGACGGTTGGAATGTAAAAGCAGCGATGTGCTTCTGAGAATTTATAAAACTTCTGTCTGGCCGCATTTAGAGTACTGTGTGCAATTTTGGACTGCACAGCTCAAGAAGGACATACTGGCACTGGAGTGTGTCCAGCAAAAGATTCACATAGATGATCCCTGAAATAGTATGCCTATATATGAAGAATGGCTGAGGACCCTGTGACTGTATACATGAGAATTTAGAAAATTGAGGGGAGATCTAATAGAAATGTACAAAATAATGCATGGCTTAGAAATGGTGGACGCTGGGAAATTGTTTCCATTAGGGGGAGTGACTGGGACCCGTATGCACAGCCTCAAAATTAGAGGGGATGAATTTGGAATGGAAATGAGGACACATTAGCACTGCTGCCTCACAGTGCCAGAGACCCGGGTTCAATTCCCGCCTCAGGCGACTGACTGTGTGCAGTTTGCACGTTCTCCCCGTGTCTGCGTGGGTTTCCTCCGGGTGCTCCGGTTTCCTCCCACAGTCCAAAGATGTGCAGGTTAGGTGAATTGGCCATGCTAAATTGCCCGTAGTGTTAGGTAAGGGGTAAATGTACGGGTATGGGTGGGTTGCGCTTTGGCGGGTCGGTGTGGACTTGTTGGGCCGAAGGGCCTGTTTCCACACTGTAAGTAATCTAATCTAAAAAAAGTGTATGGAGCCAATGTAATTCTGATCTACATTTCTTTAGCAAGAGTGGTGGGCCTATGGAATTAATTAATTCTTGATCTCGCAAGGAATTCAGGGCTACGGGGAGACTGTGGATGAAATTGAAACGCGCATCAGCGATGACTAAATAATGGAGTGAACTTGATGTGTCGAATGGCCTTGCTTCCACTCCCCTGTCTATGGTTTCATAGTCTCACCCCACGCCGACGCCTTCACATGCCACCGTAGTAAGTGCAAAACCTGTATCCACACCTACCCCTCACCTCAATCCAGGCTTTAAATGATCCTTTCCCGTCCGACAGAACTTTACGTGCACCACCACATATGTCATCTACTGTATATGAAGCACTCAATGTGGTCTCTTCTACTTTGAGAAGACAGGAGGCCAACTTCGAGATCGTTTCAGGAATTTTTTCGTGACATTCCGACACCAATCAATGCCACTGCCCGTGTCTGAACACTTTAACTCCCCCTCAAACTGCACAAAGGACATGCAGGTCATGGGCCTACTCCACCCATCAGCAAGTGCTTCCTCAGTAACTTTCACATTTCTGCCATGCACTTTACTGAGAATATCTGTTCACAATTTATGCTGCACAATTACTGCCTAATAGAATTTGAGTTCCCTCTCCCCAATTAATTACTTTCCCATACTCGCTGTTTCTATCCCTCTCTGTAACAATAGTAAAGGTCCAGGAATTGTGATCACTAACACCGAAATGCTCTCCCACCGAGAGGTCTAACACTTGACCTTGTTCGTTGTGAAGAAGTAAATCCAATATGACTTTTCCTCGAGTCGTTTTTCGACACATTGATTCAGGAATTCCACACACATTCAACCCTCTTCGGCTTATTTATCTTTTATATCTTTGTCCTCTCACCTTAAAGCTATTCCCTTCAGTTCGGGACTCTCCCAACCAGGCAAAAACTAAAAACATTGCCTATTAATCCTATCCAAGCCCCTCATGATTTTATAAACCTGTACAGGGTCACCCCTCAGCCGTCGGCGCTCCAGGGAAAACAGCCCGAGTCTCTACAACTTCTCCCTGTAGCTCAAATCCTCCATCCCTGGCAACATTCTTAATAAATATTTTCTGAACTAATTCAGGTTTCACAACATCCTTCCGATAGGCAGGAGACCAAATTTGCACGTAATATTCCAAAAGTGGACGAACAATGCCATAAAGCGCCGCAATGTGACCTCTCAACTCTTCTACTCAGTACTCTGACCAATAAAGGAAAACATACCAAACGCGTTCTTCACTATCCAATCTATCTCTGACTCCACTTTCACGGAGCTATGAACCTGCACTCCAAGATCTCTTTGTTCAGCAATACTCCCCGGGAACTTACCATTTAGTGGATAACTCCTGCTAACTTTTACTTTCCCAAAATTCAACACCACACAATTATCTCAATTAAATTCCATCAGCCAGTTCTCAGCTCATTTGCCCATCTGATATATGTCCTGTTGTAATCTGAGGTAACCTTCTTCACTGTCCAATGCACCTCCAATTTTGGTGTCATCGGCAAACTTACGAATTAGATGCCTTCTGCTCAAATCCAAATCATTTAAAGAGATGACGAAAAGAAGTGGACCCAGCACCGATCCCTGTGGCAATCCACTGGTCACAGGCCTCCAGTTTGAAAAGCAACCCTGCAACACCGCCCTCTGTCTTCTACTTTGAACCAGTCTGTATCCAAAAGGCTCGTTCTTGCTATATTCCATGAGATTTAACCTTGCTGAACAGTCTCCCATGGGGAACCTTTTCGAACGCCTGACCGAAATCAAGGTATTCCAGATCCACCGCTCTGCCCTCAACAATCATCTTTTTTATTTCTTCAAAAAAAAACTTAGTCAAGATTCTGAGGCATGGTTTCCCACGCACAACGCCATGTTGAATTTCCCTAATCAGTTCTTGACTTTCCAAAAGCGTGAACACACTGTCCCTCAGGACTCCCCCCAAAAACTTGCCCACCAACGTCAGTCTTACCGGTCTATAATTCCGGGGCTTAATCTTACCACCCTTCGTCAGCGGTGGCATCACGTTAACCAAACTCCATTCTTCAGGCCCCTCAACTGTGAATATCAATGATACAAATTTCTCAGCAAGGGGTCCAGCAATCATTTTCTTATCTTCTCACAGATTTCTAGGTACACCTGATCGAGTACTGATCTTTTATCAACTTTTATGCATTTCACGTCATCCAATACTCCCTCCTCTGTCATATGGACTTTTTTTCAAGACGTCACCGTTTTTTTTCCATGCAATCTTTTCCTTCCACGTCGTTTTCCACAGATTACACTGATGCAAAATATTCGTCTAGTGTCTCCACCATCTCCTGCATTTCCACAGAGAGGTCGCCTTGCTGATCATTGAGGGACCTTAATCACTCCTTAATTACACTTTTGTCCTTAAAATGTTTGCAAAACCCTTTGAATTCTCCTTAAGTCTATTTGCCAAATCCATCTCCTGTACCCACTTTGCCCTCCCGATTTCCCTCTTAGGTATACGACACTGCCTTTATACTCTTCTAAGGTTTCATTCGATGAATCTTGTCTTTACCTGGTATATACTTCCTTCATTTTCTTAACCAAACACACGATTTCTTCCGTCATCCTTCATTTCCTCCACCTACCAGGATTTAATTTCACCCTAACAGGAGTACACTGTCTCTGGACTCTCATTACCTCATTTCTGAAGACTTCCTATTTTCCAGCCGTCCAAATACAAAGGAACATCCGCTCCCAATCAGCTTTCCAATGTGCCTGCCTCATACTGTCGAAAATTAGCGTTCCTCCAATTTAGAACTTCAGCTTTTACATCTGGTCTGTCCTGTTCCATCACTATTTAAAAACTAACATAATTCTGGTCGCTGGCCCCAAAGTGTCCCTACCAACTGACCCCTCAGTCACTTCCCCTGCCTTATTTCCCAAGATGAGTTCAAGTTTTGCACTTTCTCCAACAGGTGCATCCACATACTGAATCAGAAAATGTTCTTGTACACACTTAGCAATTTTTTCTCTAAATAAACCCTTAACACTATGGCAGCCCCATTTATGAGAAAGTGAGGACTGCAGATGCTGGGGATCAGAGCTTAAAAATGTGACGTTGGAAAAGCGCAGCAGGTCAGGCAGCATCAAAGGAAAAGGAGAATCGACGTTTCGGGCATAAGCCCTTCTTCAGGAATGAGGAGGGTGTGCCAAGCAGGCTAAGATAAAACGTAGGGAGGAGGGACTTGGGGGAGGGGCATTGGGAATGCGATAGGTGGAAGGTGGTCAAGGTGAGGGTGATAGGCCGGAGAGGGGGTTGGGGCGGAGAGGTCGGGAAGAAGATTGCAGGTCAAGAAGGCGGTGCTGAGTCTGAGGGTTGCGACTAAGAAAAGGTGGGGGGAGGGGAAATGAGGAAGCTGGAGAAATCTGTATTCATCCCTTGTGGTTGCAGGTTTCTTAGGCGGAAGATGAGTCGCTCTTCCTCCAGGCGTCGTGTTGCCATGGTCTGGCGATGGAGGAGCCCAAGGACCTGCATGTCCTTGGCGGAGTGGGAGGGGGAATTAAAGTGTTCAGCCACGGGGTGGTTGGGTTGGTTGGTGCAGATGTCCCAGAGGTGTTCTCTGAAACGTTCCGCAAGTAGGCGGCCTGTCTCCCCAATGTATAAGAGGCCACATCGGGTGCAGCGGATGCAGTAAATGATGTGTGTGCAGGTGCAGGTGAATTTCTGATGGATATTGAAGGATCCCTTGGGGCCTTGGAGGGAAGTAAGGGGGGAGGTGTGGGCGCAATATTTGCATTTTTTGCGATTGCAGGGGAAGGTGCCGGAAGTGGAAGTTGAGTTGGTGGGGGGTGTGGATCTGACAAAGGGAGTCGTGGAGGGAATGGTCTTTCCAGAACGCTGATAGGGGTGGGGAGGGAAATATATCCTTGGTGGTGGGGTCCGTTTGGAGGTGGCGGAAATGACGAAGGGTGATCCGATGTATCTGGAGGTTGGTGGGGTGGTAGCTGAGGACTAGTGGGGTTTTGTCCTGGTGGGGATTGGAGGGGCGAGGTTCACGGGCGGAGTAGCGGGAAGTGCAGGTGATGCGGTGGAGAGCATCGTCAACCACGTCTGAGGGGAAATTGCGGACTTTGAAGAAGGAGGCCATCTGGGTTGTTCAGTGTTGGAATTGGTCCTCCTGGGAGCAGATACGGCGAATGCGAAGGAATTGGGAAAATGGGATGGCGTTTTCACAGGGGGCAGGGTGGGAAGAAGTGTAATCCAGGTAGCTGTAGGAGTCAGTCGGTTTATAGGATACGTCCGTGTTGAGTTGGTCGTCCGAGATAGAGATGGAGAGGTCTAGGAAGGCGAGGGAGGAGTCTGAGACGGTCCAGGTAAATTTTAGGTCGAGGTGGGAGGTGTTAGTAAAGTGGATGAACTGTTCAACCTCCTCGTGGGAGCACGAGATAGCACCAATACAATCATTGATGTAGCAGAGGAAAAGGTGCGGTGTGGTGCCAGTGTAGCTGCGGAAGATGGACTGTTCCACATATCCAACGAAGAGTCAGCCATAGCTAGGGCCCATGCGTGTGCCCATGGCTACTCCTTTGGTTTGGAGGGAGTGGAAGGATTGGAAGGAGAAGTTGTTAAGAGTGAGGACCAGTTCAGTCAGTCGAAGGAGAGTGTCAGAGGAAGGGTACTGGTTGGTTCGGCGGGAAAGGAAGAAGCGGATTGCTTTGAGGCCTTCGTGATGGGGGATGGAGGTGTATAGGGACTAGATGTCCATGGTGAAGATAAGGCGTTGGGCGCCGGGGAAGCGAGAATCATGGAGGAGGTGGAGGGCGTGGGTGGTGTCCCGAATGTAGGTGGGGAGTTCTTGTACTAAGGGGGACCGGACCGTGTCAAGGTATGCAGAAATGAGTTCGGTGGGGCAGGAGCAAGCTGAGACAATGGGTCGGCCGGGGCAGTCAGTTTGTGGATTTTGGATAGGAGGTAGAAACGGGCGGTGCAGGGATGATTCTTCCGCCACCTTCGCCTCCCTGCCTACTTCTTCAACCAGGATTCTCCCCCACCCTCTGACGACCCCTTCTCCCGCCTCCAACACACCCCGTCCACATGGACACCCCCGTGCTGACCTCTTACCCGCCCTCAATCTCCTCATAGCCAACTGCCGCCGTGACATTGACCGCCTCAACCTCTCCACCCCCCCTCACCCACTCCAACCTCTCACCCTCGGAACGTACAGCCCTTCACTCCCTCTGCTCCAAACCCAACCTCACCATCAAACCGGCAGACAAGGGAGGCGCGATGGTAGTTTGGTGCACCGATCTCGATGTTACTGAGGCTAAACGCCAGCTCACGGACACCTCCTCCTACTGCACCCTTAACCATGACCACACCTCCCACCACCAAAACATCATCTCCCAGACCATCCATAACCTCATCACCTCAGGGGATCACCCATTCACCGCCTTCAACTTAATATCCCCACAACCCTGCACCGCCCGTTTCTACCTCCTGCCCAAAATCCTCAAACCTGACTGCCCCGGCCGACCCATTGTCTCAGCCTGCTCCTGCCCAACCGAACTCATTTCTGCATACCTTGACACGGTCCGGTCCCCCTTAGTCCAAGAACTCCCCACCTACGTTTGGAACACCACCCACGCCCTCCAGCTCCTCTACGATTTTCGCTTCCCCGGCCCCCAACGCCTTATCTTCACCATGGACATCCAGTCCCTGTACACCTCCATCCCCCATCACGAAGGCCTCAAAGTCCTCCACTTCTTCCTTTCGCGCCGAACCAACCAGTACCGTT